>NC_091458.1:49282649-49612649 GCF_027789765.1 Dendropsophus ebraccatus
TAGGAAATGGCCGCTCAGCATAGACAGTTTGATAGTGTGTCCCCTGTAGCGCCAGCAGCATCAGAGATTTGTTTAGGCCCAACAACCTTAATTATTGTACTACAAACAGCAAATGGAAAAAAGACTCATTGATCATATTGACCACTGATTATTAAAATAAAAAAAGGTGATCTGATCAGATTGTTTGAAGTAGCACAGATACCAGCACAAGTAAATGTTGAGTAATATGGGCAATGAAGTATTTCTCAGCTTTGTTTATGATTGAGATAGATAGATAGATAGATAGATAGATAGATAGATAGATAGGAGATAGATAAATAGATAGATAGATAGATAGATAGATAGATAGATAGATAGATAGGAGATAGATAGATAGATAGATAGATATCCAATCGAAAATACTGCAGCACACCGTAATCAAAGTGAAAAAGTAAGGTGATTTATTCAATCCATACAGCAGGTAATGCGACGTTTCAGTCTCTACACTGAGACTTTTCTCAAGCAAGAACTTTTCTCAAGCAAGAACTTGCTTGAGACTTGCTTGAGAAAAGTCTCAGTGTAGAGACTGAAACGTCGCATTACCTGCTGTATGGATTGAATAAATCACCTTACTTTTTCACTTTGATTACGGTGTGCTGCAGTATTTTCGATTGGATATTTGTGTACTGGAGATCCCCAGTACACTGCTGGCACCCGACATTCACCTGATAATTTTCAGAGTGCAGCGCCATTTTTTTCTTTGTATAGATAGATAGATAGATAGGAGATAGATAGATAGAGAGATAGATAGGAGATAGATAGATAGCTAGATAGGAGATAGATAGATAGATAGATAGAGAGATAGATAGATAGATAGATAGGAGATAGATAGATAGATAGGAGATAGATAGGAGATAGGAGATAGATAGATAGATAGATAGATAGATAGATAGATAGATAGATAGATAGATAGATAGATAGATAGGAGATAGATAGATAGATGCTAGGAGATAGATAGATAGATAGATAGATAGATAGATAGATAGATAGATAGATAGATAGGAGATAGATAGATAGATAGATAGATAGATAGATAGGAGATAGATAGATAGATAGATAGATAGATAGATAGATAGATAGATAGATAGGAGACAGATAGATAGATAGATGACAGATAGATAGATAGATAGATAGATAGATAGATAGATAGATAGGAGATAGATAGATAGATGCTAGGAGATAGATAGATAGATAGATAGATAGATAGATAGATAGATAGAAGGGAGATAGATAGATAGATAGATAGATAGATAGATATAATAGATAGATAGATAGATAGATAGATAGATAGATAGCTAGATAGGAGATAGATAGATAGATAGAGTATACAGAGATCTTGTAGCACCCTGATAATCTGTGAATCAAATTGTGTTTATTGTTCAATAGTTAAGCATACAAGCGACGTTTCGTTGTCTCAATTGACGTCTTTTTAAAGCATATGTCATCATCCTCTCCAGCAGCCACAGCTCTGGGAGTCAGGTCGTGACATCACCATGTTATCCAGGAAGTTGACATCACCATGTTATCCAGGAAGTGACATCACCATGTTATCCAGGAAATGACATCACCATGTTATCCAGGAAGTGACATCACCATGTTATCCAAGAAGTTGACATCATTATGTTATCCAAGAAGTGACATCACCATGTTATCCAGGAAGTGAAGCCTTGATACAGTAGTAAGTGCAGGGAAAAAAAAACACTTTATAAGCATTTCCTGTAATAAGTGTATATTGGTGATTTGTATAAATTTTCGGGGCAATACAATACTTTAATAAAAATTTTGCCAGACTTAAAGCAACAGGGTCATACATCTCCAGCAGATAGGTTAACCTTATGGTGCGTTTACACAAAAAGATTTATCTGACAGATTTTGGAAGCCAAAGCCAGGAATGGATTTGAATAGAGGATAGATCCCAGTCTTTCCTTTATGACCTGATCCCTGTTTATAGTCTGTTCCTGGTTTTGGCTTCAAAGATCTGTCAGATAAATCTCTGTGTAAACGCACCATCAGTGTCTGCTTGGCTCCCACTCATGTGGCTACATGATGCCATGGAAGAAGAATCTGCGGGGTCCGAATATGTTCTTTGCAATCTACTTTGAGGAAACTTTTGCCTCAAAAACTCACTAAACAGACCTGTAATGTCAGGCACTACTGGGGTGTGGGAGCTCCCGGCCATGCTTGACTCTCCTTCTCTCCTCATGAAACTGTACGTCATCCTAATCTATACAAGAATATTATAAAACTGTCCACAAATACTCAGAAGTGACCATGAATGCAGCGAAGAAGATGTGAGACACATAAGTTATACTTATATAGTACGTATTGAAGCAAAGGCTTTCTGTCTGGACAACAATGATTACGCAATTCCCATTCCACCTACATAACAAATATGGCGGCTGAAAGCGGCCCATCCCGCCTTACAAGTGACTACGTACACTTCCTTCGTTCTGATTGGTCTACGTAATCTCGCGATGTTATGCATTCCCTATCAGAGAAGGTTGCGAAACGAGAAAACAGGGAGAACGGCGTCGTCTAATTTGACGGCCCTCACAGTAGCCAATCAGGGCGTTCGGGGGCGTGTCCTACAGGAATGAGTTCTGGACGGTGTCTCTTTTCTGTCTCAGTGTGAGAGGAGCGGCTGTGCAGGTAAAATGGCGGTTATGTGTGCTGAGTCAGTGTGTCCGGGCAGCGCCTGGCAGTGTGTGCAGTCATGGCTATTGCTCTATGACAATATATAGGGTCAGCCCGCCGAGTGTAACACAAGTCTTCTTTGTATGTGAGTGGATTTGCTTACTCAGCCTGCGGCTTGTATGCGTTTTTTCTCCATTAGTCCACTGCATGTGCTTATTGGGGGCTAACCGAGAAATAAACGCATGCAAGCGCAAGTTACTAGTGCTGGGGAGCGTCCTGTATGTTACACTGGTCACCGCTGAAATAAAGCTCTATAGAACGTATACAGAGAGTACAACTGCCTATAGGGGGCAGTGTGCATTATACTCTACAGAGAGTATATGTGCTTATAGAAGGCAGTGTGTATTATACTTTACAGAGAGTATATGTGCTTATAGAAGGCAGTGTGTATTATACTATACAGAGAGTACAAGTGCCTATAGGGGGCAGTGTGCATTATACTCTACAGAGAGTATATGTGCTTATAGAAGGCAGTGTGTATTATACTTTACAGAGAGTATAACTGCCTATAGGGGGCAGTGTGTATTATACTCTACAGAGAGTATATGTGCTTATAGAAGGCAGTGTGTATTATACTATACAGAGAGTACAACTGCCTATAGGGGGCAGTGTGTATTATACTCTACAGAGAGTATAACTGCCTATAGAGGGCAGTGTGTATTATACTCCACAGAGAGTACAACTGCCTATAGGGGGCAGTGTGTATTATACTCTACAGAGAGTACAACTGCCTATAGGGGGCAGTGTGTATTATACTCTACAGAGAGTACAACTGCCTATAGGGGGCAGTGTGTATTATACTCTACAGAGAGTACAACTGCCTATAGGGGGCAGTGTGTATTATACTCTACAGAGAGTACAGCTGCCTATAGGGGGCAGTGTGTATTATACTCTACAGAGAGTACATGTGAATGTAATATAGTCTGCAGGGAGTACATGTGTATTTGCCTATAGAGGGCAGTGTGTAGTATAGTCTACGGGGGGTACATGTGTATCTGCCTATAGAGGGCAGTGTGTAGTATAGTCTGCAGGGGGTACATGTGTATCTGCCTATAGAGGGCAGTGTGTAGTATAGTCTACGGGGGGTACATGTGTATCTGCCTATAGAGGGCAGTGCGTAGTATAGTCTACGGGGGGTACTGTATCTGCCTATAGAGGGCAGTGCGTAGTATAGTCTACGGGGGGTACATGTGTATCTGCCTATAGAGGGCAGTGCGTAGTATAGTCTACGGGGGGTACATGTGTATCTGCCTATAGAGGGCAGTGTGTAGTATAGTCTACAGGGGGTACATGTGTATCTGCCTATAGAGGGCAGTGTGTAGTATAGTCTACAGGGGGTACATGTGTATCTGCCTATAGAGGGCAGTGTGTAGTATAGTCTACAGGGGGTACATGTGTATCTGCCTATAGAGGGCAGTGTGTAGTATAGTCTACAGGGGGTACATGTGTATCTGCCTATAGAGGGCAGTGTGTAGTATAGTCTACAGGGGGTACATGTGTATCTGCCTATAGAGGGCAGTGTGTAGTATAGTCTACAGGGGGTACATGTGTATCTGCCTATAGAGGGCAGTGTGTAGTATAGTCTACAGGGGGTACATGTGTATCTGCCTATAGAGGGCAGTGTGTAGTATAGTCTACGGGGGGTACATGTTCCTATAGCGGGCAGTGTGTAGTGCATTGTTTCCACAGGTCATTGATATATCTTTTCATTAGTTTTTCAGATGAACAGAATTCGGATCCACGTCCTGCCCAGCAGAGGCCGTCTGACTCCTGTTCCAAGGACCTATGAAGCCCTGTCCTGTGGCTACACACACAGGCCATGCTCTCAACCTCGCCTTGAAGGCTATGAGTTTTGCATCAAACACATTCTAGAAGACAGAAATGCCCCATACAAACAATGCAGCTATGTTTCTAGTAAGAACAACAGACGCTGCAGTAGTGCCGCTCCTAAGCCAGATAAAAAGGATGGGTAAGTACAACCACATTTTTAGGCCGCGAGCATACTGCCATGTTTCATCTATGAAACAAATGTGTTAACCACATTTCACAGACTGAACATGTCCCTTTCAGTGGAAGACTTACAGCATTATACTGAGTTATGATACATTGAGCTCCTAAACGGATGGAGCACCTGTTCAGGAGCTCCCTGTACGATAATTCAGTAAGGTGCTTTGAGTTAAAAACTATATAATCTGAGCCCCCATACTGCACTGGGACAGCTATCTGCATCCTATTACTATACAATGCCTGATTGATGCATGATGTAAGAGTTCTGTATTTGTGTATATTTTATATATTACCTGTTAATCTTGGCAGGGTTTCTTTTTGTGCTGAGCATGCTCGTAGAAATGCCCTTGCTCTCCAAGCTCAACTTAAGAAGTCAAACCCAGGGCCAACCAGCGAGTCTTTATTATACCAGTTAAGCTCATATGCCCGAGGGGATCTTGGTACTCAGCCCCAAGAGAGCAGCAGAAGCGAAGCAAGTCGGATCCTTGGTATGTTGTTACTACTGCTACTCTTTTATCACATCTTCCTATAAAAGTGGTATTCTGGTTGGTGTGATGGAGGAAAATATCTGCAATGTAACATGTATGGCCAGCTTCAATGGGCACTGTCAAAAATCCTGGGTGGACTTGCCCATACTGTGTGGTAATTCTCCGATTTGAAGTGACTTTCTTGTTTGGCACATTTAGCTTGCAGTGTGTGTGGTAGGAGGCATAGAGTATTAACTGTTCCTTAGAGATTTGGTAATGGTCTTGATAGAGATGAGCGAATGTACAGTGCTTCATTTTCTCTGCAATCCGCTCATCAACTGCTGCCTTTTAACTCACTGCTGCTCCACTAGTTCTCCCAGTTTACCAAGACTGGATCCAGCTTTTCCCAGCACCCGGGGAGGAGCGGTAAAGAGTGGTGGTTAGTTAAATAGCAGCAGGCTGATGAGCAGAGTGCAGAGACAATAAGATATACAGTGATACTTGGCATAGATCATATATGTAGTTTATGTAGAGATAATATCATTGTACCATATTACTATTATCCATAATCCTATTTATTACAAGAGCTATTACATTAATGTCTTATGACTTAGATGAGGACAGCTGCAGTGATAGTGACCACGAGGCTGTAACAGTGGATCAGACCTGGATGGGAGATCTTGATAGTGAAGCAGACAGCCTGGACAGTGATCAGGAGGATCCCCTCAAGTAAGTATTAGCTATCTTTAATTTCTTATGTGTTTATGCAAAAAGATGAACATGTTTCCACTGGTAATGTAGGCATTTTAGCTTACAGTTGGGTTGTTAAATTGGATACCTTACCAGCAGTAAGAACCAAGGTCTCCCAGAGCGCGCTCCTGAGCTTTCATAATTACTGTTTAGGACAAATACAATAAAATTAGCCAATGTCAGATAAAAGAAAAATAGGGCACTCACCGAGACGTTTACTTCATCTTTATTCTTCTCGTATCAAACAATGTTAAAACAGTTTATTGCTAGCTGGATTATTGATAGTATAAAAAATAAAAAAATGTCAACTAATATTATTTGAAGTGTCACTTCCGTTATACCTTTCAAAATTAAAAATAAACAGTACATGTTAAATAAAGCAAGTTTGCAATTTACATTCATTATTTTTTGTTATGCTGTAAAACAAAGCTGTAACTACCAATAATCCAGGTCCAGTCTCCTGAGGGCAGATTTTCTGATTTGTGCTGGTTGTAAAAAAAAACAGACTAAACACAGGAATTCTGGTCATGGTTTAATGTGTCTATCAATCCAATGACTGCCTTCTCTGTGTGCTCAGATGGCTTGGGATACACAAAACTTCCTGTTTCCTGTTTTTTCCTTTAAAAAAAAAAATAGGAAGTGCTGTGTTTTTCATAACTAAAAAAAAATGTAAATTGTAAACTTTATATCACATCTACTGTTTTAGATTTTGGAAGTTATAACGACAGTGACACTTTAATATAAAAACTTGATTGAAATAACAGGTAATTTTCTCCTGACACATTCTTTTTACATTTCTGTCTTGTTTGTAGACATGCAGGGGTTTACACTGCTGAAGAAGTGACTCTTATAATGCGGGAGAAGCTTATTCGTCTCCAGTCACTGTACATAGATCAGTTCAAGAGACTACAGCATTTGCTAAAGGAAAAGAAAAGAAACTACTTGCATAATGTAAAGACGGAGCATGAAACCATTGGTATGTATTGAACTGTGTTCTTCCTCACAAAATTTGTGCCGACTTGCAGTGCAGATATTCAAATGAGGAAATTGTGTACATAACCAGTTGTGCATTTTGCATCAGATCGAGCACAACAGTTCATATGCTGCAAGTTTTATTAATCTGCACCATAGGAAACTTTCTGCTGCAGACTTCTTTCTGCTGTCTGTGCTTGATGACATTCAAAATCTCCCATCACTTCGCTGGTTCTGTAAACACTGTGGATTTTCTACATGGAAAATCTGCTTTACTTGCATGACATGTAAGCACACCCTAACAACCTAAACTACTTACTATCACCTTGTGGTGAACAGAACAAGTATTTCTTCCATTAAACACTCTTGGGAACACATTTTTGCTGAGGCCAATGCGTTTATTTAGCGAGCACAGCAAAAACCTAAGACTACATGTAATTTATTACATTCTTGTCTACATTTATTTTTAGCTTGTTCTGGTGGTCAGTATCTTGTCTCTCCCTTACCCTAGGGAGTAGTCTTCTAACTGGTCCAGAAGGAGACTCTGCTAAAGAGCGCGACAACCTGAGGAAGCTGAAAGCATTGCGTCGCTATAGAAAACGATATGGTGTGGAGGCTCTTCTACATCGGCAACTTAAAGAACGGCGCATGTTGGCCACGGAGGGGGGTTCCCAACAGGTATTTTTATATTTCTTACAGTGCTATTAAAGTAGAAGTCCAGTTTTATTAAAGTATTCTATTGTCCCCCAAAAGTTATACAAATCCCAAATATACACTTATTACGAGAAATGCTTATAAAGTGCTTTTTTTCCCTGCACTTATTACTACATCAAGGCTTCACTTCCTGGATTAGAAACAAAATATAACACAGCGCTCCATAGCATAATTCAGACAGGGCTGAAGTGGTGAAAGTAAGCACATAGAACTCTCACCTGAGTAGGTTGTGCTGATGTAAGGCACAACTCTTACTGATGGCATGTGAATGAACCGCAGCCACTCCCGACTAATCCCCACAGGGATTAAAGACAGTCAGTATCCTTCTCCACTCCAAGCCAGGTAAAACAGGCGCAGGTCCAAGAGGTAATAGTGATATAAAATATCATAAAATTTATTAAAAGAATTATGCCAGCGACACAATGTGTTTCGAGACCGGTCCGGTCTCTTTATCAAGTGTCTAGACACTTGATAGAGACCGTACCGGTCTCGAAACGCGGTGTGTCGCTGGCATAATTCTTTTAATAAATGTTATGATATTTTATATCACTATTACCTCTTGGACCTGCGCCTGTTTTACCCGCCTTGGAGTGGAGAAGGATACTGACTCACTTCCTGGATAACATGGTGATGTCACGACCCGACTCCCAGAGCTGCGCGGGCTGTGGCTGCTGGAGATGATGATGGCAGAGGACACTGAGGGACACAGGGCACTGGAGGGACACTGAGCATCCCTCTGCCATCATCCTCTCCAGCAGCCACAGCCCGCGCAGCTCTGGGAGTCGGGTTGTGACATCACCATTTTATCCAGGAAGTGAAGCCTTGATGCAGTAGTAAGTGCAAGGGAAAAAAACTTTATAAGCATTTACTGTAATAAGTGTATATTGGTGATTTGTATAACTTTTGGGGGACAATGCAATACTTTACTAAAAATTTTCGCTGGACTTCTCCTTTAAATTCGGAAGTATCTCTATATTCAAGATTATAAACTGAAAGCTGTAGTAGTGGCGAGCAGGCCCTGAATCAAGGCTTGTGGCTTGTTGTAGCTGTGGGTTTCAAACAGGTGCCTATATAAACTCTTCCTGTGGTCTGTTAGCTGTGCTGTTGACGCTCTATAGGCCCAGCTAATTCAGTTGGAAGAAACAATTTATTCCTTGCTAAAGGAAAATTCTCATCTGGGGTAGTAATGCTCTATCCAAATTATGCACATGATAGGGCATATCGAATTGACTGCAGGCGTCCAGCCCTGCAATTTCCGTGAGGGGGGGCCAAAATCCCCACTGAATAGACCTGTGGGCCGTGCATATGTGCCGCACCTCTATTCAATATCAGTGGAGAAGCCAAAGAGAACCGAAAGCTACATTCGGCTCTTTGGCGGCTCCCTTGATAATAGTATCTATAGGATACATGCGTGGCCTGCAGCTCCATTCAGCAGGAATTTCAGGTCCACGCCCTCGAGGGGGCCCCAGCAGTCGGACATCCGCAATCATGGCTATGCACGATCTTGAGCATACTATTGATATGGTATAAGTACCACAGATTGGAATACTCCTTTTATCGTAATGTAATTTTTTTCTGTATGTTGGTGATGTATGACTGCCATTTGTTTTATATATTTTCACACTAAAACTTTGGTTCCTCTAATGCAGGCTCACACGACAAGATCCAGTCAACGTTGCCTTGCCTTTGTTGAAGATGTACGGTGCTCTAATCCAAGCCTGCCGATGAGCAGGCACTGCTTGTCACGTATCCTTTTGTCTTGTGGGCAGTTTATGTATGAGCGGTCTTTTCCTTTGTAGTTAGTTCAGGTATTAAAGGTGTTAGATGTAAGCCAAGCCTAGATGGGATGCTGCCAAGATTGCTGGACAGTGGGGAGTAATTTGCATGCAGAACAAGGGTTAACATTTTTTCATAAGATATGCTGTACCTTGATGCACATAAATATCTTCTGAAAAGCCTCATCTGCCTCTTTCTAGTGGTTTGCGTTTTTTCATCCACCTATGTGTTGGTCAAGGAGGGCGTTTATAGTTCTCTACCTGAGAAATGTTTCTCCAATAGAAGGGTTTTGGATGCATGTAGATAGCACTTATATTGGATAGTCTTTTTTATAATTAAAAAAAAATAATTGAGTAGGAGGCCCTGGGTTAAAGCTGTAGGTGTGGTCCTTAAGGGTACGTTCACACGTACCGTATCCACAGCGGATTTTACACTGCGAGTTCACAGTGAAATCTGCTGCAGATACCTCTCCTGCCGGCCCCATTAACCCCTTGCCGCCGGGAAGATACTTTACCTGCTCCACAATCCGGATCCAGATTGTATAGCAGGTAAAGTATCTTCCCGGCGGCAGGGGGGTTAATGGGGCCAGCGCTATTCCCATGCAAGTATGTAATCATTGACAGGAGAGGTATCGATAGGAACTCACAGCGTAAAATCCGCTGCTGATGCGGTACGTGTGAACGTATTCTAAAGGAGAATTCCAGGCAGGGGGATTTTTTGCCAAAGTGCTGGGGAGGATGACAGTAAGAACATGCGTTTACCTTATCGGCTCCAGCAGTGATTCCTGTATACCGCAGCTCTGGTCCCCGGGCGCTTCCTGGTTAGAGGGGGGACCTGGGAAATGACGTTCCAGGCCTGCTTAGTCAGTCTGTAGCGGGAACTGGCCGAGTGGGCTTGGAACGTTGTTTTTTTCTGTTTTGTTTTTTTACTATGAAGTTATTGATTATCTATAAAATCAAGAAAATAAATATAAAAGAAAACCAAGCATTCACTACCGTGAGTGACCTTAATGGTTTACAGTGACATATTTTCTACGTAAGGTGTACATATGTTTGAGAATACCCTTAATTCAATCTGTTCAGATATTTGTCAAGACAGTAACCAAGTTCTTTTCAAAATGTGTGCGGGGTCTGAAGAAGTTCCTTGCAATAAACCTCTTCCAGTGAGCCGGTCTGAAGATCCCTGCTGTCCTCTTCACTACAGTTTACCGTCACCAATGTACAAGTCTGAGCCAGTACTGCCCGTGCCTGAAGCAATGGATATGACTCCTATGGAACTGTACCTGAGCACAGCTGAGCTAGAGCCTACTGAGAATTTACCTCTTGAATTCAGTGATGTAAGTCCTGTGGTTGGCAGGGGAACCAAATGATTGATGAGACATTGAGGAGAAATTTGTTTAATCCTCACAACTCATTTCCTTCCGCAGGACCTTGATGTTGTCGGCGATGGCATGCAGTGTCCCCCATCTCCCCTCCTCTTTGATCCTACTGCTGAAATGGCTTTGAATGACGTTTCAAAAACACCATTTGAAATACTTGCGGATGACTCTGAACAGACCACAGCGAATGAAACGCTACTGACAGCGGACTCCTTGGTGGGATCTGCGGGACAGGTATATACCAATATAGTGTAAAATTACTGACACCTCAGTTGTCCTTCTAGAAGTATCTTGGTGATGTCACTGAACAATTCCTAACTTCCTAACTTTATGCATCAGAAGGTACATCAGTCAGAAAACACTGCTGTTATGTAGGAGACCCATCACAAAATGTACCTCTAGCTATAAGCCACCTTCTATACATCAGTAGCACAACTAATGGGCACCTTTTAAAGCGTTACTGACACTTGGGAAAAAAAAGAAAGTTGATGTGTCAAAAGTTTTTACCAGTCCTTTAAAGTGCTATGGAGCTCATCTCGTTTATAGTGTGATGTAAGACTTAAAAATCATGTAAGAATAGGTTTTGCACTGAAGCTTATAGATGTGGATCTGAATCTTTTATATCTAGGTGTGGAGGTGGTAATCTATACATACAGACCTAAACAGGGATGTCAAACTCAGGCCCTCAAGCTGTTGCAAAACTACAATTCCCATCATGCCTGGACAGCCAAAACTTTAGCTTAATGGGAATTGTGGTTTTGTAACAGCTGGAGGGCCTGAGTTTGACACCAGTGTTCTGGTTTTCTGGTTACAATGGTCATTGCCCTGAATCAAGGCTGGTGGCTTGCTGTAGCTGCTGGTTTCAAGCAGGCGCACACATGGAACTGCTTCCTATGGTCTGTTGGCTGGGCCGGTTTTCTGTATGGCCAAGCCAATTCAGTTGGAAGAAACAATGTTCGCTATCTGGGTGAGAAGTGAACCCGACTACAACTTTGACTGACTAAATTTTATTTTTACTATTTTTCAGAGTCAAATCCAGTCAACAGGGACTTTGCCACAACTGAATGATCAGATTGACCTATTGGCATCGGTGCCATCGACAGCTAATGGAAACACAGATGGCGCCCCTCTCAACTGAATTTTGCTATAGGACGTTAATGTTATATTTCAATTACATAACTCACTTATTTTAACACTCAGTCTCTTACCTTAGACATGCTATGTGGTCTTACTAAAATGACTATTTTTTTTTAATCAATACAGTAATATGTA
Organism: Dendropsophus ebraccatus; assembly: GCF_027789765.1. NCBI lineage: Eukaryota > Metazoa > Chordata > Amphibia > Anura > Hylidae > Dendropsophus > Dendropsophus ebraccatus. The sequence goes on from NC_091458.1 coordinate 49,294,719, forward strand.
CAGCTTGTTGTGAAGGCATTGACAGTAGAAAATTGAATACTTTTTAAAGTATTTGTAAACTAAAAATTTCTTTTTTCTTTACTTTTAAACAAATGTAACATTGCATCCTCCATATCAAGGGGGGATGCGTCATCAGACAATTACCTAATCCCCCCCATCGTTTAAATCTAGTTTTTGTTAAACATTTTTTTTTAAGAGTTTCTATATTTCCATTTGGCTATTATAAAAAAAAAATCCTGAAATCTTGCAGTTATGATTCTAGCCTCGGGTGTACATCTAAGCTGAGACTTCCTGTTCTGTCTGGTGATAAGAGAAGGCTGCTGTAAAGTCATCTGTACAGTATTACAGTGACATATGGAACCAGTAGATGGCACCAGTATAAAACAATAGCAGCTTCCTGTGAAATTACCTCTTTAAAAGGTCAGAGTATGCTCAGTAAGGCCCCATTCACATCAGGAAAATCAGTTTTTCTTAATAGGATTTATTGACCCATAGGGTTGCATTGAACACTGACACCCTTCAGGATTTTTCCTTAAGGTTGGCCATTCAGGAAAATAGGTCAGGAAATAATAGATCCTTTCCTATTTTCACCAGGATTTCCTGAACGGATGCCCCCAAGAAAGTCTATGGGAGCTCAGAAAACCCTGCTGCTTTCCTGATGCACATCAGGAAATCCTGAAGACACTACTGATGGTTTCCTGAACATAAAAACTGATTATGGTCAGGAAATCCTGATGCTTTCCTAAAGCCTTTTAATAAGGCCTCTTGATCAGGATTTTCTGACAGTAAAAACCTGATGACACTGATGAGTGAATGGGATCTCATGCTTCACATTCACCTAAGGAGACCGGGTCTGTCTCTTGTCATCTATATCCATTGGCCTTGCTGTAAAGCACATAGTTAAATGCAGTTAAAAGATTTGTTTTGTGTTTCTGCACCTCCTGGTTTCAGTTTGTGTGTGTGCTCAGTAGGCCTTGTATTCATGAGCACCAGCTCCCTCTGCTTACTGGCTGCTAATTGGCAGTAATACACAATTCTGTTCATAATTTCTGTCACTAGTTTATGCTGCTTTTATTTAAGACTGTATAAACCTAGTGACGACAGATTTCCTTTTAAGAATGACAGGCTGAACTGGAAAATCATGTGGTTGTACAAGTATACATTATATATTTTTTTTTTCGATTCTACATCTATAAAGCTATACTTTTTTCCCCTCACTATTTATAACTATTTGAGGCACTCTATGGCAAACGGCCTACAGTGCCCTATTCTGGAGCCATATGCACTTCAATGCAAGCTCAGAGCTGATGCACATAACTAAGAAGTGTGCATTAACCCCGTGATCAGATGACAAACTGGCAGGAATGAATGTCGTATTAGAAGTGGAATATTTGACTCTAGCTGCAGGGCTTAAAGTCTGAGAAAGTCTAAACATCTATGGTCTTCTCATGATTAGAGATATGTTCCTACAGCAGGAACGAAGCAAATCACTTTGTTCCTATCTGCATTCTGCTCATCAGGCTACGGGCTTTGAAGTGTGCTCTGCTCCATGCCGCTTCTCCCCGGGTGCTGGGAAAAAGCCAAATAATTATCCCCTTTTTGCAACTTTTTTGGATCAAAACGAGGAATTGTGTACAGACAGCCTATTGCACAACTATCAAAGCCAGTGCAGAAGAACCCTTAAAGGGGTTATCCAGCGCTGCAAAAACATGGCCACTTTTCCCCCTACTGTTGTCTCCAGTTCAGGTGCAGTTTGCAATTAAGCTCCATTTACTTCAATGGAACTGAGTTTTAAAACCCCACCCAAACTGGAGACAACAGTAGGGGGAAAGTGGCCATGTTTTTTGTTTTTGTAGCGCTGGATAACCCCTTAACCCCTTAACGACATCGGGCGTAAATTTACGCCCTGATGCCGGTAAGGGAGTTCAGAGCGGGGCCGCGCGGCGGCCCCGCTCTGAACCGCGCCGGTCCCGGGTGCCGCGTGTAGCCCGGGACCGTAGGTATTAGCGGGCACGGTCCGATCGCCGTGCCCGCTAATACAGTAATCGGATGCAGCTGTCAAAGTTGACAGCTGCATCCGATTACCGGACGCAGTGTCATCCCTGGTGTCTAGTGGGGAGATCGCTCCTCCGGGATGTTATCCCGGAGGAGCGATCTCCGTAAATGAAGCCGGCCGGGGACCGCTCCAAGATGGCGCCGTCCCCGGCTCGGCACTCGTTTACTTCCGGCTGCAGCAGCCGGAAGTAAACGAGTGCCTATCTCATGGATCTCTGCAGCATATCTATGCTGCAGAGATCTCAATGAGAGATCAAAGCACTTATACTAGAAGTCCCCCAGGGGGGCTTCTAGTATAAGTGTAAAAGTTAAAAAAAAAATGTTGTTAATAGTAAAAATCCCCCTCCCCTAATAAAAGTCTGAATCACCCCCCTTTTCCCAGGTTATAAATAAAAGTAAATAAATAAATAAATAAATAAACATGTTTGCTATCGCCGCGTGCGTAATCGCCCAAACTATTAATTATTCATATTCCTGATCTCGTACGGTAAATAGCGTCAGCGCAAAAAAATCCCAAAGTGCAAAATTGCGCATTTTTGGTCGCATCAAATCCAGAAAAATTGTAATAAAAAGCGATCAAAAAGTCGTATATGCGCAATCAAGGTACCGATAGAAAGATCACATCATGGCGCAAAAAATGACACCTGACACAGACCCATAGACCAAAGGATAAAAGCGCTATAAGCCTGGGAATGGAGCGATTTTAAGTGTCGTATATTTGTTGACAATGGTTTAAATTTTTTACAGGCCATCAGATACAATATAAGTTATACATGTTACATATCGTTTTAATCGTAACGACTTGAGGAACATATATAACAAGTCAGTTTTACCCCAGGGCGAATGGCGTAAAAACACATTTCCCCCAAATAAACAAAATGCGTTTTATTTTTCAATTTCATCACACTTTGAATTTTTTTCTGGTTTCGCATTGTACTTTATGCAAAAATTCAGCCTGTCATTGCAAAGTACAATTAGTGACGCAAAAAATAAGGGGTCATGTGGGTCTCTAGGTGGAAAAATGCAAGTGCTATGGCCTTTTATGCACAAGGAGGAAAAACCGAAAACGCAAAAATCGAAATTTGCTCTGTCCTTAAAGGGTTAAATTCATAAGTTATAAGCTGCTGACTTTGTACACTGACAATTCTGTGAGGGCTTGCATTTTATGGTCAGCTCTCCTGTCATCCAGCACCAAAACCTCTATCTACACAGTGACATCATACTGACTGAATTGTTGCATAACAAAGAGCATTGTATGCAGGCATATGTAATAATATAATTGGCCTGTTAAATGCCTTCAGTTGATATGCAACCTGCATCTATGGCTGCTGGAGAGGATGCTCAGTGTCTTCCCCCCTTATTTCAGGAATCACTGCTGAATCATTCTCCTACTTTACATCTTGACCATGTTATCATTTCTTGTGTAGTATGCCGCAGTGCTTCTGTACTGCGTTGTATAGCTCCAGTATGGCTATTACTGTACATAGTTTTAGGCTTGTCTGTAATAATATGGTGCAGGGTGGAAAGTGGTTAAGGAGGTAAGTGGAGTGTATTCTGAGCAGAAACTGGATACAAGTGGTGACCACAAGGCTGTTTTGGGGCTTGTTCTTTTTAATGTTTGTAAGTAACAAAGAAGCTTTGGTAGGTAAGGCTTTAATGTTTTCTGTTGCCCCAAAGTGTGCAAGTGGGTTGATGTTCCAGAAGGTGTCAGAAGTTTTCAGAATCAGTAGCAAAGAGCAGTGCATTCCTACACCCTTTTCTCATCCCCTGTTCAAGATCTAGCAGATGAACATCTAAACATATTTGTGGCACACAGACATTGTCCCCAGCACCTCCACAGATAGTTTAGTATTGCCTATTAGGAAGCCTTAAAGGGGAACTCCAAGTAGAGGGTAAAAAAATGAAACTTCTGCAGAAGCATAAAGCATTACTTACCTATCTATTCCATTTTTGAAACTACCAAAAATCCATTTGTTTTGGGGGAGGGGAGGGGGGGGGGGTTGTTCTGTTTTGTGTTTCTGTACTTCCTGGTTTATCAGCTGTACACAGTTTTACAGGTTCCAGAATGCAATGCTTTCCCTCAGCTGTTCCTCACAGTCCTCCAACCTGCCTATTCCCCACCCAAAGCTGTTGCTGAACATCTAGGCTGTGTTCACACATTGCAGTTTCATTGTGTTACTGAATTATTTGCAGTAATTTATGATTTCATTGTGGTCCCACACACACAGCACACAGTTACTACCTGTAACACGACACAGCACTCTATTCTCTACCTGTAACACCACTCAGCACGCTGTATTCTCTACCTACCTGTAACACCACACAGCACGCTGTATTCTCTACCTGTAACACCACACAGTACGCTGTATTCTCTACCTGTAACACCACACAGCACTGTATTCTCTACCTGTAACACCACACAGCATGCTGTATTCTCTACCTGTAACACCACACAGCACGCTGTATTCTCTGCCTGTAACACCACACAGCACGCTGTATTCTCTGCCTGTAATACCACACAGCACACTGTATTCTATACCTGTAACACCACACAGCACTCCGTATTCTCTACCTGTAACTGCACAGCACGCTGTATTCTCTACCTGTAACACCACACAGCACGCTGTATTCTCTACCTGTAACACTGATATGGGAATAAAGTAAAGAACTTTTTGAATTTTTTTTTCTTTTCATTTCCATGCACATATTATGATCAAGCATCTGTTATCTTTGAAGTTGAGCCCCACAATAAGGCTCTGATCCTCTCTGCCGTTTAGCATCATTTACTTGTGTTATTGCATCATTTTTGTGAATACGCTGCAATACTGCAATGACAATCCAACATGTGTGAACACAGCCCTAATTTCACTGCACAATTAGAGAAATTAGTGCTGCATCTGCTTCTGGCCGGTCAGAGATGGTGAATCACTCAGAGGATTGGGGGATCTAACCAAGACTCCTGGGACATCATGCCCTGCCCCCTGTCTGCATCATCAGCCTGATCTCAGCAAACACAATGTGAGACAGGCATGGAATATTTGTCTCCTAAGGGTGGGTTCATACTACGGAACTCTCGCGGATAAACTCAGTGGAATTCCGTTGTGTGTCCGCGCGCACGCCTTTCCGCTGGCTCCATAGACTCCATTCTATTGGCCGGCGTATTCCGCTATCCGCCGAAAGAAGTGACATGTCACTTCTTTCGGAATGGGGTCTATGGAGCCGGCGGAATTCCGCGAACATTATTCGCGAGAATTCCGTAGTATGAACCCACCCTAAGGGGGGATAGCAGAAAGAGCAGGAGACAATGTGGATTTGCACAGGGGCCTTTTTTTCTTTTTTCTTCACTTCCTGGATTACTATCAGCTACCAGTGTGGCAGAACCGTACAGATACAGTAATACATTGTATAGACACATATATTTAAAGGAGACCTGTCACCCCCGTGCCGGGGTGACAGGCTCCCGACCCCCGGTTAGATCCCCCTATACTCACCTAATCGCGCCTGGCGCGCGCGGTCACAGGAGAGTCCGATGCCCATAGAGAATGACGGAGCATCGGACTCCCCATTCATTCTCTATGAGCGTCCGACTCTCCTGTCAGCGCGATTAGGTGAGTATAGGGGGATCTAGCAGGGGGTCAGGAGCCTGTCACCCCAGCACGGGGGGGGGGGGGGGTGACAGGTCCTCTTTAACTTTTAATGTACTTTTAATAGAAAACAAGTTTTTTTATCCGGAGTTCCCCTTTAATTCTTTAAGGGGTTATCCAGCGCTACAAAAGCATGGCCACTTTCTTCGTGAGACAACACAACTCTTGTCTCCAATTCAGGTGTAATTTGCAATTAAGCTCTAGTAGCAAAACCCCACCCAAACTGGAGACAAGGGTGGTGCTGTCTCTAGAAGAAAGTGGCCATGTTTTTTTAGCGTAGAATATAGAAACTTGGTCAGCTCACCATGTGCAAAGTAGCGTTGTAAAATGGATGGTTTTCCAATCTAGGAATGGAGCACGTGCAGAAGGCTGGGCCGCGTTTCGGGATGGGCTCCCTTAATCATGGCAAGAGGCATGGCATCTTGCCATGATTAAGGGAGCCCATCCCGAAACGCGTTGGAGTGTATTTTAACTTTTTGTATGCATTTTATGGACAAACAATAAACTTTTGGATTCTATCTGGAGCTGTGGATTTCCTTTTCCCATGTTTTTTTTAGCAGTGTATAACCCATTTAAACTTTATTGCATTGTGTTGATACTGTTTTTTTCTGCGGCTATTGTACTATCTACCAGTCTTTTTATGTCAGTTTTTATTCTATTTGATTTTATTTAAATGTTAATTTTATATTCCATATTTCTCTTCTTTGACCTACACCAAAACCATAGGTTGGTTTTATTCCACATCAAACAAACATTGTACACCCAACTGGTCCTATTTTTATTAACATTTACAATTACTAGCATGATGTTTTGAGGACTGGTCATTATTATTTGTATTCTCCAAGTATGCTTAGTGGATGTATTTGCCAAAACAATGTGACGAGCCCATTCATACAGATTCATTTACACGTTTCAGCGTATTCATCAGTCATTGAGATGTGATATTCCTCTTCTCTTTAACCCCACACCAATCCACAAGGGTGCGCTAGTGTTTTGAAAGTGGTAGAGAGGGTTTGCAGAAACATCACTGCTTCATACACCAAATCATCTGTGGTAGGCAGGATTATTATAGTCTATTTCTTGCTGTGTTATCCCCTACATGGTGGTCAGGGTGAAGGATTATAAAAGCAGTCAAAGGATTAACGTACACTACCCCTGTGTTCTATTCATTGGGTGTCAGCTGGTAGTCTATTTGCTACTCAAACAGCTGGATGCCAAATAATTTGCCGGTTGTTACCCTATGAACCTGTAAGTTTGATGGAATCTTAAAAGGGTTGCCCAAAGATGTAGATACCGCATATATATATATATATATATATATATATATATATATATATATATATATATATATTTTTATATTTTATTATTATTATTATTATTATTATTTATTTATTTAGTTTAAAGGCTGGGGCTGGTGTGAAAATAATGAGCAATACTCACCTATCCTGAGCCCCTGCAACCGCCATGCACCTGCTTGTACCTCATGGTGACGCGCTGTCACCACAGGAAATCCCTTCCCAAGCAATCATTGGCTGAGGCCAGATACCACTGTACGTTTCAGTTCCTGAGGGGATTACGTGTCGCCAGTAAAGATGAGTTAAAGGACAACTCCCACAATTTTTTTTTTAGCTTATTTAACACACATTACAAAGTTATATAACTTTGTAATGTGTGTAAATAATCTGTCTGGCCCCCTTCCCCCACTTTCCGACCCTCTCCCCCAGAAGTTAAATAAAGTATACATTACATACACTTGGGCACCAGCAGCCTTATCATTGGCTGGAGCGCATCACATAGCTTCCAGCTTACTCAGCCCTGATGTGTTTCAATTACTGGGAAAAAGCTTTTAACTGGAGTACCCCTTTAAAGCCTGGTACGATCATCTCTGCTCCCAACTAATCCATTGGAATGTACACTTGGCTAAATATCCTTAAAGGGAATTATCCAGGATTTTTTCCAGAAACAGCGCCGCTCTTATCCCCAGGTAATATGTGGTATTGCAAATGGAGCAGGGTTGTAATAACACACACAACAGGAGGACAAGTGTGGCACTGTTTTCTGTGACGAGCAGCCATATTTTTCTTATCCTTGATAACTCTTTTGACTCCTCTTTCTCCCATCCTCATCATCGGGATGATTTGGGACACTCCATACATGTTCAATCCTCTCATGTAAACAAATTCCAAAGAAAACACTTTGGGAAAGGATTTAAGGAAGTACACATCCCATTCTTTTTTCTCAAATCCTATTTTTATTAAGATTTTTTTTTTCCAGAATACAACGAAAATACCAGTAGACACAGTTGGAAGTATAACAATTCAGCTGTACAATCCAACATTTGTATGAGGCCCTTAAAGGGGTAATGCAGGATTAGAAAACATGGCTGCTTTCTTCCAGATACAGAACCCTTGTCCTCAGGTTGTTTATGATGTTGCAGTTTAGTAAGATATAATACCACACTAATCCTTTTGGAAGAATGAAGCTATATTTTTTAAGGATAAAGGATAACCCCTTTTAAAGGAACTTAATTGCATCGCTGGTGGAACGTGAACCTGTTCCAGGACCTTATAGCTGCTGAGCACAGCTCTCAACACTGTGAGTGACTGGTAATTAGACACTGGGGTGGAGCCTCAGCATCTTGTAGTCACACTGCCTCCACCATCTTCCCAGCCGCTCACACTTAATTGGCAGCCTTAGTGCTGGTCTTCTCATTAAGTTCCCAGCGCTAAGACTGACAATCAAGCGCGAGTGGCTGGGGAGAGGGCGGCAGCGTTGACTTCGCCCCAATGCCTACTTACCAGGTGTCTATATATATATATTTTTTAATTGCTTCCCCGCAGGAGACTGTCAGGCACAACATTAGAGACCTGTACCCAGCAGCTATAAGGCACTGGGCCCAGTTTATGCTTCACCAAAGAGATGACCAATTCCCTTTAAGGTTTTTAGAATTAACCACCTTCACAGAAAGTGGCCTTTCGGCCTGTAATATAGTGCGCAGAATGAAACTATATTGTGTATGGTGTTGTGGTCACTTTCTGAGAAGGTCTTGAGAAGTTTTCTTCAAGAAACACCAAATTCAAAGCCATTACAGGACAGCCCCATCAGATATCCGTCAATCAGTCCCGCATTCATTTTTAATAATTAGATGGCACATGTATTTTCATCACAGTGTTCTCTATGACCCCAATATGTAACTGTGCATGAGGCTTAAGGGTTACATTTGACTTTTTAGGGATCTATTCATGTAAATTTCTGCTCATTCACAGCTGTCAATCACTGGGCATTTTGAATTTCTACACCTGATTCTTTTGTACTACCTGGAACTAACCCACTGCCATAGGGATGTGGCATTGTCTTAGGGCCCTTTTACACGTACAGATAAATCACTTAAATGCTTGTTCATCGACAACAAGAAATTATTTTTTCTTTTAAAGGGATTGTCCAGCAAAAAATCTTTTTTTTTCAAACCAACTTTTATCAGAAAGTTATATAGATTTGTAATTTACTTCTATTAAAAAATCTCAAGTCTTCCAATACTTATTAGCTACTATATGTCCTGCAGGAAATGTTGTTTTATTTTCAGTCTGACACAGTGCTCTCTGCTGACATCTCTGGTCAAGACAGGAACTCTGTCTCGGTTTTCTATGAATCCCCATAGACAACCTCTCCTGCTCTGGACAGTTCCTGTCTCGGCCAGAGATGTCAGCAGAGAGCAGTGTGTCACACTGAAAATAAAACAACACTTCCTGCAGGACATACAGCAGCTAATAAGTATGGGAAGACTTGAGATCTTTTAATAGAAGTAAATGACAAATCTATATAACTTTCTGATATCAGTTGATTTGAAATAAAAAGATTTTTTTGAAAGATTTTCGCTGGACAACCCCTTTAACCAACAGACATATAGACGATAAAACATCATTTGCATATCATAATATAATACGGATGCCTAAGAACGAGTGTTTACTCTCCTCCTCCCATTGAAAACTGTACTCAACAGACCGAAGTGTGCATGGTCAGGTTGCGAGGAGTAACCATTGGCCAAATGAGTGTTTAGCCATCAGCTATTGAAGGTGAATGGGCATCCTGTAGACTCATTAAAGTAAATAATTCACAAAAAAAAGTCTCAACAGGACATGGGAGAATTTTTATCTATATAACAGTTTAACAAAAAAAACAAAAAAAATTCTTAAAAATCGTGGTAGAACATTGTACTTTCTCGTAAACGTGAACTGAGCACTGTGCCAAGTTCCTTCCCACAGTACGGAAATGTCTATTGGCTACATTTCACCTATTAAAACAACCTGTGTCCTTAGATCTCCCTTGTAAATAGGATATTCTCCAAAGTTTAGGCCTGTAAGCGGCTTATAGCTCTAAGCTGCTTAATAAAATAAAGTTGTGGACCATCAAGGAAGCCTGGTGATATCACTGGCAACAGTGATATAGTCTGGGTGAAACTACCAACACCAATAATCATCCGAATAAGATGACAGTAGATTAGACTGTTCCAGGGAGTCAAACGCTTGACTATGGGGCCAGATTTGTTCAAACTACAAGGACGTTCTGAACAAAGTAGAGGAATGAGTATGACCAGGCCATGGTATCTTACCCAATAGAGGCAATTATAAAGCACTGGGAAATAACGTCACTGAGAACATTACAAATAGTACCTGCAAAGGGGACCTACCAGCAGCTTTTTCCTGAGTACAGTGTACATTAGGGCTTCTTACCTCGATTTAGAAGATTTAAAAGTTAAAGGATATAAACTTTAAAAATATTATACAAATTAGGAAATAAATTTCATAGGCCTTACTCCTACACTGTAGTCCTTTATCTTGTAACAATGCTATGCTTGCAGATAATCACCCACTATATTTAGATTGACAGACCAAACACTGCTGGGCTTTTACAGCCCAGGGAACACCCTGTGAGATTTATGTCCTATTTGTATAACATTTCTAAAGCTTATATCTAGTTGCTGGAACATTGGATTGAAATAAGAGTTATAGCTCCTGATTCAGGGTAAGAAGCCCTATGGCTATATCCATGCTTTCCAGGCTGTCCCCAGACAGTACCCTCACCCTGCTCAGAGCCGGAGGAGCGATCCCCGCATTTGAGTCCGGCCGGGTTGGCAGGTTATTGTTTTCGGCTGCAGCAGCTGAAAGCAATAGAGTGCCTATCTCATGGATCTATGCAGTATATCTATACTGCATAGATCTCTATGAGAAATAAGTGTACTTATACTAGAAGTCCCCCAGGGGGGCTTCTAGTATAAGTGTAAAAAAGTAAATAAATGTTTTTTGTGTTTTTTTTATTAATAAATAACCCCCTCCCCTAATAAAAGTTTGAATCACCACCTTTCCCCATTTTATGAATAAAAATAAATAAATAAAAAACATGTTTGGTATTGCCATACTATTAAATTATCACATTCCCAATCTCTCACGATAAACAATAAGCGTAAAAAAATTTCAAAGTGCAAAATTGCGCATTTTTGGTCGCATCAAATCCAGAAAATTTTTGTATATGTGCAATCAAGGTACCGATAGAAAGTACATATAATGGTGCAAAAAATGACATCTCACACAGCCCCATAGACCAAAGGATAAAGGCGCTATAAGCATGGGAATAGAGCGATTTTAAAGGAACATTAATTTATTAAAAAGGTTTTAATTTTTAAAAGCTATCAAATAAAATAAAAGTTATACATGTTACATATCATTGTAAAGGTAACAACTTGAGAAAAATGCATAACTTGGGCAAACGGCGTAAATACAAATACTCCCCAAATTTAAAAAATGTGTTGTTTTTTTTTCAATTTCATCACACATTTAATTTTTTCTGATTTACCAATGTACTTTATGCAAAAGTTAAGCCTGACATTGCAAAGTACAATTAGTGTCGCAAAAAATAAGGGCTCATGTGGGTCTGTTGGCCTAAAAATGTGAAGGCTATGGCCTTTTAAGCACAAGAAGGAAAAAACAAAAGCGCAAAAAAAAATTTGTCCGATCCTGAAAAGGTTAATCTCTACTTATATTAGGACAAACTGTAAAATTTACTTGGATGCCATAAATTAATATTGTTTAAGGGGGTTGTCGGTGGTGAGGTTAGTTTTTAAATATTTAAACTAATCACTTGTTACAAAAATCACTGGAATTTCCACCTAAATATTTGGTGGACAAAGGTGTACTACATGTACAACAAAACACGCTATCACTGAAAACATGTAGATCACTTGTTAGGATCTCAGTCAGCTATCTGGGCCTGAGGAGGCTACAAAGAAAGAAACCAACTTATCCATATATTTCTGGAGAAAAACAGCATTTTAGTCGCACCAGTGGTCGCTCAACCTATGATAGTTGTGTCATACTGTGTGAATCACATTGCATTGCACTTAAGGTAATAAAATGAGGTTGCCCAGAACCCACAGATGGCTACGACCCAGCAGTTGGAAGAAATCTAGCAACCGATGGGTTTGCAAGATGCAGTTCGTGCAAGATGCAAGTTTGTGCATTAATCTTGCCGGGCGTGGAACAGTTGAATCTGCCACCTGTTGCCCCAAGCATGAGCTATGTCTCTACATTCTGAACTGTGCACAGAACATGGAAACTCATCAAGACACTGACCCTGCATCTATAGGAGACTTGCAACTCACTGCTGTCCAAAAAGAACACAAAGGCTCATCTCACATTTGTGAAAAAAAACATCTAAATAACCCCCAAGAATTTTGGGTGATATTCTGTAGAATGAAGAGTCAAAGGAGAAACTTTTTAGAAGACATGGGTTCTGTTACATCTGGCATAAAGCTAACACTACACAATAAGGATGCCATACAGTCAGACATGATGGTAGTGTGGTGGTCTGGGGATGCATAGCTTCTGTAGGGCGTGTGACTTCATGGAATTCTGCTAAATGGAATACATGCTGAAGGAGAATATCTGCCTGTCTGCTATACTGTAGGTAGGTTAACAGGTGAGGAGAACAGCATTCCCAATGAAAAGCAAGACATTGTTGACCCAAGTGAATGGGGGGAATAAAACTTTATTCTTTACATAAGATACAGACCTGCGCAGCTTGAGTTATCCTCATAGCAGACTTCGTTTATTGCTATATAGCAGGGGTGGGGAACTTTTTCTATGTCGAGGGCCGGTCGGGCATTAATAAAATCATTTAAGGGCCGCATACTGTGCGCAGCAGTTAGTAGCGTGGGTTAGCAGCACCCGGGGCAAGGCAAAGTATTGTTTCCCTAATGCCCCTGCTATTGTAGTTAACCCTCTTTCATGCCCCTTGTACCTGATGTGAATCCTTAGTGATGCCCTGTAACCAGAGCTAACCTCCAGTGATGCCCCTGGTAGTTTAGTTAACCCCCAGTGATGCCCCTTGTAGTCTAGTTAACCTCCAGTGATGCCCCTTGTAGTCTAGTTAACCCCCAGTGAGGCCCCTTGTAGTCTAGTTAACCCCCAGTGATGCCCCTTGTAGTCTAGTTAACCCCCCAGTCATGCCCTTGGTAGCCTAGTTAACACCCCAGTCATGTCCCTGGTGGCCTAGTTAACTCCCCCAGTCATGTCCCTCGTGGCCTAGTTAACCCCCCAGTCATGCCCCTGGTGGCCTAGTGAACCCCCCAGTCATATCCCTGGGGGCCTAGTTAGCCCCCCCAGTCATGTTCCTGGTGGCCTAGTTAGCCCCCCCAGTCATGTCCCTGGTGGCCTAGTTAGCCCCCCCAGTCATGTCCCTGATGGTCTAGTTAACCCCCCCAGTCATGTCCCTGGTGGCTCCTGTTAACCCCCCTCCCCAGTCATGCCCCTGGTAGCATAGTTAACCCCAGTTTCTGCCCCAAATAAAAAAATAAACATCCCACTCATCTTTCCTCCGCTCCCACGCTGTCCAGGTCCTCTTCTCTCCCCTCTATTCTGTGCCCGTCTTCTCCTGCAATCGGCGCGCGATGAAATTACGTCATCGCGCACGGCCCGCAGGAGAGGAAAGACGTGGAAAGACGCCCTCTAGTGGAGAAGGAGCCGGCACAGACAGCATCCTCCAGGCAGCTGTCACAGACACAGGAGGATGCGGTGGATGCCGGCTCCTTCCCCTTCAGAGCGCCGCACGTCGCAGGGGAGCCGCGGGCCGCATCCGGAGGTGTCAGGGGCCGCATGCAGCCCGCGGGTCAGAGGTTCCCCATATAGAGTATGATATATGCAGGTACATTGGAACTCGTTGTACTCATACATTACATACAAGAAAGAAAATGCACCTATCACCACTTTATCTGTGCAAAACATTCTTCTTTTGTCTCGACCTGTAACGTGCACCCCAAGATCAAGGTCGGAGCATTATAGAGGAAAATTAGGCCTTTTTCATTACCCATATATTCTACCACCTCTCTCCAAAATCGCTGTATTTCATTGCACCTCCAAAGCATGTGTATGTAATCTGCTGATTGTGCTTTGCATCTTTGCATCCCTCCTATCTCTTCTCATCTTAGCTACAACAACACTGGGGGGGTAGTGTAATCTATTCATGATTTTTTTTATTGCGTAATTTGGTGATTCCTATTTATTGAGGCTAATGTTAAATTAATAGTGAAGCTGCTCTTTCTGGCTAGACTGGCGATCCTCTGCGAGTGGATCAATCACGAACCCCGAGCAAGGGTTCAAGTGGATCAATCACGAGCAAGGGTCAATGGCTAAATATGTACAGACATATGAAGAGGTATACTATAAAAAAAAGCATTCTGGAACTAGGATCTATCAGAACATTTTTGTTTTCCCCCTCTATTTATTTTGGGTATGTGCCCCTCACCGAGGGTGGGTGGGAGGATGGGAAAGCAAGGGGGTGGGAGGGATTTATAAGAGGTATGTCCAAGTAGTTTTTTAAAGCTGTATGTTGAATTGTCATTCTGAAAAATTGAAAAAAAAAATGCTTCTTTTATTCCATAAAGTGCATTAACATCAGTAACGCTCCAGCGGGTTTACATGCCAACATGTTAACCAGGTTCAGAAATGACAGCTGTTTCGCACTCTGGCACGCTTCTCCAGACCCTGCGTTTACTTTCCATGTCGTCATTTAAATGCCCTGCAACCACTCCTTCTTAGTGACGTATTCTATGTTTTTGTATGTTATTCTATGTTAACAAAGGATGGCTTGCTTCATATGTTGCAGATGATAGCCTGACACTACCAAACTTTATACTAGGCCATGCCAAAAAGCAGAAGATGCAGCAGAAAGGGCAGCATGAAATGGAGGAGAGCAGGACTGATAGCTAACTTGTTGGAGTCCAACACCACTGTTGTAGCTTTTAGCCCCTGCTCTTGTGCTTTTTCTGCTACAGCTCCTATTGAGCTCTAATCTTAGCTCCGCCTACAGGGGCAGGGCTAAAATCAATGTGGCATCCCAGCCAGCCCATCGGAGAGACACGTGCCCTGCCCACCTGATAACTCCACCTCTGATCATGTTCTGTGGAAGGAACAGGAAATAGATGCTGAACATGACATCACAGGAAGTAAAGAAATCCCAAGTGGTCATGTGACTAAGCCTGAGAACACAAGAGGAGCTAGAAATAATGAAAGTGTATATAGAACATACAAAACCCATAGAAGTCAATGCAATGCTAGTTTATTGAAAAGCCTCGGACACCCAACCCCTTTAAGTAGCTTTTAAGGTAATAGCAAACTTTTTTTCTTTTCTTCCATCACAGAAGCCTTCTTTTTCTGCAGTGACAGAATTTTGTGGGGGGCTGAGCAATATGCATAACAATGAACAATGATCCGGAGATAGTGGCAACTCTGGAGCACAGGACCTTATTCTCTAGTGAATTGGAGGAGCCCACTATATGGCTGCCAGTATGTGAGATACCAAAGCACTTTCAACTAAGAGCCATGTACTGTTGGCAATTACGAGAGATCATTGTCCTGTAGTTCAGCAGAGCTCTGGTAGTTCTGACTCATGTTAATAAATGCAAATATGAAGAGAATTGTTCTTTTTGTGCATTAATCTATACCAAATGTTATAGCAAACATAGAAAAGTAAATTGGAAACAAACTTTCAGTTTTTACTGTGGTAATTTTCCTTTTCTTAGCACCAGTTATATTTAGTTCTCATATAAACGGTGCTTTAGGCTTCCCGACGGTTTAATCAGGGCCTCTAATATCTATTATTATTAAGCGCCAACCAGTCGGTTGCAGCTCATGGCGACCATATGTAAAGTGTTTTCCACAAAGCTCTTGTTGGGGTCTTCAGGCTTCTCGAAAGTGTGTTCCTGATTTGCGTGATTGCAGCCAGCCATTTCCTCTTCGCCTTTCATTTTTAGTCTTTTACAATGAATATCTCCATAATGAGATGCAGCTTCTGACCTGTCATTTCTGCCCCATGTGAAAGGTTAGGCTTTTTTTGGTGGGGGATCTACTTCACAAAAGTCATCGACATTGAATTTCAAAGACATCATTATCATATTCCCGTCATTGTTGACCAGACAAAACTCCGTACCAAGGAAAGGCCATCAATTTTCTAATCTCGGAAAAAAAAACTTTAAAGTCACATAAAGTACCATAACCTGAACCGCTCTAATCTGTTGTCAAAGGAATATCACAAATGACAACCCATTGGAGTTTGATACACGTCTGATTGATGGGGGGCTGACTGCACAGTCACACGAACAAAGGGTCTTGAGGGCCCCTGTTTGAAAGGAGTGGTGGTCCAGCATGTACACTGCTACATTCAAACTCTGAGAAAGCTGAAGGTTGCTGAGTAAGGCCATTACATGGCTTTTAGATCATGCCACATATTATGGCATTTGTTATTAATTACCAAAATATCTCTTAAAGGGTTTCCCCCCCATCCAAAATCCCCTTTTGTTAGTAGGTCACTATTGTTAAATGTTTCAAATCGCTCAATTCCCCTGCAACGTAGCCGCAAAGCTTATGAAGCATTACAGGGATATCATTGATGTCTCTGGCTGTAAAGGTAATGCACAAACAGGCTGGGTCCTCCAGAGTGAGACCCTCTTTGTAGCTGCTGTCCAGATGCGGGTGCTAAATGGGGTATTAAAGGAGAAGTCCAGGGTTGGAGGAGGGGGATAAACATAACAACAGTCTATTACCTCCCGGCACTAGAGCAGAGGTCTGCTGATCCCCGCTCCGGTTCCCGGTCCCCCGGCCACTTCCTTGTTCCTGGTTTCAGGCACACTGGCACATACGGATAGAGGATCCCTGCCCTTGAGGGCTTACAATCTGCAAATGAACTCAAAATTCCGCTAATAGGGTGAATGAAATTTGGTTTTCTAAACCAACCACCACCTAGATGTCTCTACCTGAATAAATTGATTTATTTATTGATTTAGGGAAATACAAATAACCTTTATAAGTTATTGTATTGTAACATAAGAAAATGAATATTGGTGGATTTATTTGGCCTATTAAAGAGGTCTTCCCAATAAGTAAGGTATAGGATGAAATCCTATACATACTAAATACATAATGTAAGGCAGTACACGTGTTTTTTTGTTTTGTTTTGTTTTTAAGTAAAATAAACTGTACTGTTTTTCTCCACTGTTGATCTGACTTCCGTAATTCCTTTCTTTTCTGTTTAAAAGTTTTTATTGCTTAACCCCATCCTGCAGCTGCACACTGCAACCTGTGCCCAGGCTACAGCAACGTTAATTCACGTTCCCTGGATGACACAGGCACAGAAGCTGTGCCTGTGTCATCCGTGGCATATCCGGGCTGTCAGCGATAGCCATGTACCTGCCGCAACTGTTAGCATCCGAGCCGACAGTTTACCCTATAGATACTGCAGTCAGCATGACCACAAGCCTTTACTAGCGACAGGGGACATAGGAGAGGGGGCAGAGCTAGGAACTTCAGCTTATGGGATCAATATGATCCCATAAACTGAAGTCCAAAAACGACCTGGGCATTGATGTATATGACTACAATCTAAAAATTTTAAGGGGTACTCCACTTAAGAAAGATTTATAGAGCGGCCTGTTAGGGCCCTGTTACACTTGCTGATCTTCGCTGATCAGCGCTCGTTCGTAGTGCCTTTACAAGACACTATTAATTGTGTGGCTGGGCTGCACAAATGATCCATGCATCATTTATGCAGACATGTAAGTCAAGAGAAAAGATTTTGTTTGCTTGCTTTTTCTTTAATATTCATTTTCCACTGTTTTTAGGAAAGAATGTTAAACCTGCCTGGGATAAACATATATCTATCCTAAGATAATAAGGAAGGAAATAATAAATGGGCAGACTAAATGGACCCAGTGGTCTTTTTTTCTATGTGTCTATATATGTGTCAAGCATAAACATATACAGCCATGTAAATCTTAGCTGTAAGGACTCGTCTTTAGAGTTCATTTAAAATAAAGAAGAAGCTATTTAGAAGACAAACTATAAAATATAGGTATGCCTTTAAAAAATCTAAATACAAACTCAATAGTAACACTGGTTGCACTGGCACTAGTTATTACAGAAACCATCATCAGTGTGATGTGAGTGGATGTGCAGTGTTCGGGCAGGAAAGGTCTCATTCAGATTTTGAACCTGATCCAGGGGCCTTTAGCTATGCCACTGCTACTTCACATAGGAAAACATATTTTAGCTGCACTTATCCTGCTCAGATGTCAGCTTCTATTATTAGTACATTTTGTGGTCAGGAGCGAAAGAAATAAGAAAAAAAAAACCTCAGTCAGTTCCTCCTCCACCCCAGCTGTAGCGGCCGGGAATAAGAAGCCATCTGATGGTGGACTGCCCTGTCAGGTTTGACTTTTACCGGGTTTCCCTCAAACAGCTGCCCTAGCAAAAAGCCAAAGCATAAGTCTAGACAATGTCATTTTTATGTATGAGTGTGTCTGTGTGAACGAACATCTGTGCCTGTTCCAGTGCGCTGTGCACCAGGACCTGTCTGCTCCGCTCACAGTCAGACGCATTGTTGTGCTCACTGGCTCCATTCTGATAATTGTTTACAGTTTGAGACAATCACTCAGACAATTATCGAATTCCTTTCCTCGTATTCACACATGAGTGTTAGTCAGAGGCAAGGCTTCACCTTTTCTAATGGCAGTGTAACCAGGGTACATGGCTACCTAAACCATAAATAGGGGACATATGGTTCTAATTTCACAATATCCAACATGTATAGGGGTCACAAATAGTAGTTAGAATGTGATACTATTTCTGCATGTAACCCTTGTTGCATTGGTAATAATAATTGTAATAATTGAAGATGAAGTCAGATACATGGCTTCTGTTGTAAGTGCCCTTAGGCAGGAGCAGGATGTCATTAATAGCGCCCAGCGACATGATGACATCCATCTCGTGTAGTCCATTGCAGCAAGCAATCCCACCACACAGCAGGATATCATTCTATCATTTGCCTCTTACTGACTCCATGTGATGTGCCTGTGAATAGGCCATGGAATTTCCATTGACATTTGGTAAAATTGGTGAACTGTCCGAACTATGACAAAGATTACAATAAAAGTATACCTATCATACCTCTGTTAGTAGTCTCTGTGTTTCTGTTTTGTAATTTATATATATATATATATATATATATATATATATATATATATATATATATATATATATATTTGCTTTATAGGTTGTGTAAAGGTCAAGGTGGCCTAGGGTCTGCTGTGTGTGTTATATCACCAAGTCCTGCTCAAATAGTTTTACACCATGGCACAGTAAAGCAGGGCTCAACACTGTAATTGAGCTTCTTAGGCAATCTAAGCTAGGACACAGCAGACCCTAGGTCATAAAACAACATGGCCGAACGTTCCTGTGTCCTCTCCATTCCATTTAATATATATCTCAGACCTTGGCTTAGGACAAGTAACCACTACAGTCAATGTTATCACGGAACAAAGGGGCTACTAGCCATTTTGTCAATTTTGCACACCAGCTAATACACTGACATCCTAATAAATAGTGTTAACATGTACAATATTTTCATCCTTATCACCCCCAGTGTAATACAAGATCCACAGTACCCTTAGGGTCCTATTCCACCGGACGATTATCGTTCAGATTATCGTTAAATTGTTCGAATCTAAACGATAATCGTTCGGTTGAAATGCAGTTAATGATTAACGACCGAACGAGAAATCATTGATCGCTTTATAAGGCCTGGACCTATTTTTATCGTTGCTCGTTCGCAAAACATTCGCATTGAATGAGACGTCGTTCGGTCGTTCGCAGTAGATACGAACGCAATAGCGGAGAAATAGCGAAGAAAAAACTCGCAAATACGATCATAAGTAATGATTATCGTTCCATGGAAATGAGTGAACGTTTTCAGTTCTTTCGCAATAGCGGTCATTTGAGATCGTTAATCGTTAACGATTATGCAAACGATAATCGTCCGGTGGAATAGGGCCCTTAGAGTGCAACCACAAAGTCCCCTGCAACACTTCCACACATAGGGCCCTCATGTTTTCTCTATTCTTTCCACCAGGTATTGTGTCTGCAGGGCTTAGGGCCCTATTCCACCGGACAATTATCGTTTAGATTATCGTTAAATCGTTCGAATCTAAACAATAATCGTTCGGTTGAACTGCAGTTAACGCCAAGAAATAGCGAAGAGAAAATGATCGCAAATACGATCATAAGTAACGATTATCGTTCCATGGAAATGAATGAACAATTTCAGGTCTTTCGCAATAGCGGTCATTTGAGATCGTTAACGATTATGCAAACAATAATCGTCCGGTGGAATAGGGCCCTTACTTTTTTCTCTTCCTAAAAGCTATACATATTAATGTTTTTTATTTTAATTATTATTATTTTTTTAACTTGCTGTTGCCTTTGTTATTGATATCAGAGGTTCGGTCACACAGCAGGCAGATCACCCTGTGTTTGATAGAAACTAAAGGCCCCATTACACCAAACGATTATGGGCTGTAAATTGCCGGCCGTGCCAGAAATAATCAATTAGTCTCAAAGCGCATGTTAAAACACCATGATCTGCCAACATGTATGTCGGCTGATCGCAGTCTTTCAACATGTTAAAACAGCCCGATCATGACAATGACAGTCTGCTGCTTGTCACTCTGTGTAATAGGAGCGGTGGCAGAGGACCGTTGCTGACTTTAATGGCCCACCTGGAGGGTCTAGGGATCATTCAGGCAACCGCTCCTGCTGCACCCCGATCGCTGTTTGTGTGGCTGCTCCAGCCGCTCACCCCCGGAATCGGGAGAGGTAAGTTAGGACTCCCCTGCCCCTGCTGGTTGCCATTTTTGAAAATGGCCAAACTTCTCCTTTAAGATGATGCCCCAGCCTAAAACCATAACATAACAAGCAGTTACCCAATATATTAATTGTAATAGGTTTGGCTGTTATAAGAAAGTATTCTTACTTACTTTGGTTTTATTTCTGTGCCTAAATGAATTTGTAAGTCAAGTCCATTGGTGGAAATGGGAGGTTGGTGGAGATAGTACTAAAGACTAGTGTTGAGCGGACCTGTCAAACAGTTTGGCAACATTCTCTAAACCCGAACAATCAATATTGGATGCTGCTCTAGAGAGGCAATAGGCTGTATTCATGTTTTCCTGGCAGTCCTCGGGCTGCATCCAACTTCTGCAGCCGCTGGGAATCAAATAGTAAGCATTCGGGATTGAAGAATGTTGCCAAACCCAAACACTCAACACTATTTTTATTGTTATTATTGTAACTAATCTACATTTCTACCTTGTATTAATACTACAGTGGACAAACATACACGTTATATTCTTCCAGGTCAGTAACTGAGAAGAAGTGAACTTAGGCAACCTCTAGTGTGCCTACATCAGTTATCTGTTTTTTTCTAATTTCTGTCTCATCCTTCGGTTTTCACTTTAGTTTACTTTGCTGATTTGCTGAGTAAACCTGGTATACCTGCGCATAGACCAGAGGTTTAGCTAGTGTCAATTCAAATATGTCCACACTCCTATCTACATGCAACTTTCTGTATATATGTGTATCATTGGTCTATTGTATGTTTTAGTGCATGAAGCTATCACACTACTACAGCAAAACTAATGTTTTCACCAGAAAAAGAAAAAAATGCTGAATTTACATAGCAAACAAATCTTTATAATTTACATATAAAAACACGATTTAAAAAAAGAACCAAACATTAACAAGAACGGTGGCTATCCCGGAGGCAGTAACAACAAATTCCTATTATAATCACATGTGCTGAAAATCCCTGGCAAAGCAATATATATGAACGGGCAGACAATATATATAAAAAAATCCATTGAGCACAATATCATGTATTATAATGATTAATAAAGTGCTAGTGCATGCCAAGTATCATAACTTACATGTTGATGGACTGTGTGCTCAAAAAAATGCCCTCTAATATCGAACCCTACGATTTCCTAGGGATACAGCAAGAGTATACCTTTGAAAGGTTTGTGGTAATGTGAAGCCTCCAGGATGCCACCACCTTGACGCGCGTTTCGTTGCCTTCGTCCGGGGGTCGGATGAAGGCAACGAAACGTACGACGGGGTGGTGGCTGTATCCCTAGGAAATCGTGGGGTTGGATATTAGAGGGCATTTTTTTGAGCACACAGTCCATCAACATGTAAGTTATGATACTTGGCATGCACCAGCACTTTATTAATTGTTATAATACATGATATTGTGCTCAATGGATTTTTAAATATATATTGTCTGCCGTTTATATATATTGCTTTGCCAGGGATTTTCAGCACATTTTCATATACTGTTGCAGAGAAAAGGAAGACTTTTCTTTATCTGGAATTTGCTGTTGTACTTTTTTCTATTGAAATACATGCGTCTTGTGTAAGTAACACTAGAGTTCAATTGAACTGTTATTGTTGTTCTTTGCTAATAGATGGTATAATACTGGGCAATATTTTGTTTGATACATATGATTTTAACAAAGAGACAAAAAAGTAGAACAGAAGAAGATTATACATTTACAAGACATAATACATTTTGACACTTTTTTTTTTTTTTTTAGAAAAACCTAAGCCATTAAAAGGGTACTTTGGAGGAAAATAAATAGTTTTTAAATCAAATTGTGAAAGTTATTCTGATTTGTAAATTACTTATATTTAAAAAGGTTCAGCCTTCTGGTACTTATCAGCTGCTGTTTGTCCTGCAGAAAGTGGTGTATTCTTTTCAGTCTGACACAATGCTCTCTGCTTCCACCTCTGCCCAAGAACTGTCCAGAGCAGCAGCAAATCTCCATAGAAAACCTCTCCTTAACACTTCCTGACATGACCATGTCAGACATACAGCAGCTGATAAGTTCTGAAAGATGAGGGTTTTTTTTGTTAAATAAAAGTTATTTACAAATCTGTATAACTTTCTGCCCCATTTGGTTTAAAAACATTTGTTTATTCAAAGTACCCCTTTAAATTGGTTAGCAAAAGAGGCATTATGGATAAGCATAATAGAGAGGACTGAACAGGATAAACCTTTTTGGATATAATGGTTCTTTTACTCAATAGTTGCCATTGAATAAAGCTTGTTTCCTCTTCACTTGAAGATCTCCTTGACCTTTTCTTTAGTATTGAATACAAAAACGCATCAGCATCACCTCCAGCCATTAATAGGTAAAGCAATTTTTACTTTTGCCCTTTAAATAGCTCTGGATAGAGGCAGATATTCACCATTGTCTATGGAAGGCAATAATGATGCCTATTTGTCTCCAGTCTTTGAAGCCGTGCCCTACAAACATCATTTTCATAGCAGCTGTCGTTTATTTTTGTAACCTAATCGGGGATCTGGCAGTGCACAAGTTAATGTGGCCTAGTTCTTTATTGCTGTCATGGGAAGTCAGCTCTGTTGCTTTACATAACACCTTCCCGTTCCTAGGTCACTAGACCATAACCATACAGTTCTCTCTTTCATGGTCTAGAAGCAAACATGAATAATATAAATACGCCACTGTCAGAGAAGAAACGATGCAAAGTATTCATTGGCCAGAATGTGTTTTCTTACAGATTTACTTGTGACCAAAAAATACCAGTATTCATGCCCAATCTGGAAATCTGTTTTTAGCCACCAATAGGAATGAATGCCGCTTTTCACCAGTCGGATGTGTCCCTTCCTGGAAGGGTTAAGTAATGCTACAGAGAGAGTGTTAGGGGCAAGAGACTCATTGAAAGAGGGTAAAAAAAAATCCGATAATGCTGGTAGCAAATGGGCTGTAAGTTTTATACTTTAAGTCCTAAATGTCCTTATGCAATAGTTGGGCATAGTAGTTAACAGTGGTTCTCTAAGTGCCCATGATGTGTAGTAAAAACATAAAAAATACTTGGAAAATGGAAGAAGGGTGGAACTTCCTGGATCAGGAAATGAAACCTGCTACCTATGATTCCCACGAGGAGGCGAATAACAACACCTTTCATCATAACATTACATGTAGTAGTCTGACAGTAAAGCCGCTTTGTCCTTAGGAAAGAAAGCCACCAATTCACAATAAATATATACAGTGGACT
Organism: Dendropsophus ebraccatus; assembly: GCF_027789765.1. Taxonomy (NCBI): domain Eukaryota; kingdom Metazoa; phylum Chordata; class Amphibia; order Anura; family Hylidae; genus Dendropsophus; species Dendropsophus ebraccatus. The sequence continues at coordinate 49,318,870 of NC_091458.1, forward strand.
TCTAATTATGATGGATATTTGTATATAGTTCAATCCCCTCTAAAGCCCATAGAGACGTAATAACATTTTAAGTACTGCGAAGATCTAGGCATTAAAATGTATACATATATAAGGTATGCATAAGGAACTGGAGGCTCCCGGCCAAAGAACTTATATGAATAGCTGGTCTTTTTACTCTTCAAGTGAGTAATGTTAAAGGCGGCTTTATATACATGCATGGAAATTTGGCTTTTGCTGTCGTTTTGAGTACCTGTAACGCGCCTCCACCTTGTACAATGTATTCTAGTTTAATCTCCATGTGCTCATTTCATGGAGAACCGCTTAGGAACAGGGAATTTCCATTTAGGTTGCATGCATATGGTGCTCCAGGGCTGGGATATATATACGAGGGGCTGTTGATAAGTCTTTGGCTTTGGGTTCTTTTTTTTGTTTCTATGGCAACGAATGTTACATCACATGAAAGCCTTATTTGTCTTATATATGTTTTCAAAAATTTTGTGTTTGTACCTTATGGCAACAGTGATCTAGGCACGCAGGAAAACAAAATGGCGGAGTCTAAGGCGATATTCACAGCAAATGAAAGCAGAGGAGTGATAAAATTCTTGTTTCTGTAAGGAAAGCCCACAAAAGATATTCATGGTGATATGTTGCAGGCATTGGGGGGATCAATACCTTCATATTCTACAATTAAGAACTGGGTTGCCAAATTTATAACAGACGGCTTCAGCACCAATGATGAGGAACGTCCTGGACAACCGAGAGTGGTGGTTGTTTCGGAGTTTGTCGATGCTGTGCAAAATCTCATACTGGAGAATCGGTGAATTTTAGCTAAAGAAATAGGAGACATCATGGGGATTTCTCGTGAACGTGTTTGTGTCATTATCCATGAACATTTGAACATGAAGAAGCTATCTGTAAAGTGGATCCCCAAATGTTTGACAACAGATCAGAAAAGCATGCAAGTGAAAAATTCCTGGTTCATTTGTCAGCGTTTCCGGACTGAAAAGAACTTCCTGAATGGACTGGTCACTATGGATGAGACCTGGACTTATTTGTATGACCCTGAAACCAAGGATCAGTCAAAAGAGTGGAGTCACAGTGGTTCTCCTGGTCCAAAGAATTTTAGGGTGCAAAAATCAGCCACTAAGGTGATGGCGCCTGTGTTCTGGGATAAGAAGGGTATTCTGCTAGTAAACTACCTTCAAAATGGTTCCATCATCAATGCAAGGTATTACATTGAACCTTTGGACTAATTGAAGGCACCTCTAAAGGCCAAAAGGCGCAGGAAGCTGTCTAAAGGAATCTTGTTCCTGCAAGACAACGCCTCCGCTCACACTGCACAAGCGACCACGGCAAAACCGGTGGAGCGAGGCTTCCAGCTGGTTGACCACCCACCTTATTCACCAGATCTAGCATCTAGCTCCCTCCAACTATCATCTGTTTCCAAACCAGAAGCAACAGCCCAAGGGTACCAAATTTCACACAATTTCTGATGCCATGGCTGCTACAGATAACTGTTTGAGGGACAACCGAAATTCTTCTTTTTGCAAGGCTTACAGAAGTTGAAATACGGATGTAAGAAGTGTGTTGACATCAGTGGAGAGTATGTGGAATAAATGTCAAGTTTCATCTTCCTATCTCGTTTCTTTCTGGGTAAAGCCAAAGACTTATCAGCAGCCCCTCATATAACATACACAGCTCCAATTCCCAAAAGGTTGGAACACTGTGTAATGTGAATAATATGGGTAAATGTAAGTAAAAACACAATGCAATGATTGGCAATTCTCATAGACCCATATTGTATTCACAAAAGGGAAACAACAAACATCTGGCAAGGTGGGCAAATGCCCGCTGGGCTGGCCAGATTACCAGCCCGGGGGCCGCACAATGGAAAAAAAATAAATAAAAAAAATCACCGCTGCGGCCCGCTCCTGACGTGCTCCTCCAATCCAATCAATGTGCATCGGCCCCTCGTTGATTGCAGGAGCACGTCAGGAGCGGGCCAGCCGGGTCGAGGTGAGCGGGCTGTGGTTGCGGGAGGGGGCTGCAGTGGCGTGTCTCCGCCCCGCCTGATCCCCCCCCAAGTGCCGAGGGCCGCAGACGTGCCGCGCGCAGGCACGTCTGCAGCCACCTCCACCAGGCCCCCAGCGGTGACGTCACTTCCCTGACGCGCCGCTGAGGACCTGGAGAAGAGAGAGGAGAGGAGCTGCCGCCGTGGACCGAACATCCAGCCAAGGAAGAAGCTGCTGGGGATCGAGGTGAGGTGAGAATGTTTTTTTGTTTTTTTTGTTTTTTTAACCCCTTCATATGTGGCCAAGGGGGGGGGGGCTATTCTATATGGGAGGGGGATGCAGGGGGGCTATTCTATATGGGAGGGGGATGCAGGGGGGCTATTCTATATAGGAGGGGGATGCAGGGGGGCTATTCTATATGGGGGGATGCAGGGGGGCTATTCTATATGGGAGGGGGATGCAGGGGGGCTATTCTATATGGGGGGATGCAGGGGGGCTATTCTATATAGGAGGGGGATGCAGGGGGCTATTCTATATGGGAGGGGGATGCAGAGGGGCTATTCTATATGGGGGGATGCAGGGGGCTATTCTATATGGGAGGGGGATGCAGGGGGCTATTCTATATGGGGGGTGCAGGGGGGGCTATTCTATATGGGGGGGGTGCAGGGGGGGCTATTCTATATGGGGGGATGCAGGGGGCTATTCTATATAGGAGGGGGATGCAGGGGGCTATTCTATATGGGGGGTGCAGGGGGGGCTATTCTATATAGGAGGGGGATGCAGGGGGCTATTCTATATAGGAGGGGGATGCAGGGGGGCTATTCAATATAGGAGGGGGATGCAGGGGGGCTATTCTATATAGGAGGGGGATGCAGGGGGGCTATTCTATATGGGAGGGGGATGCAGGGGGCTATTCTATATGGGAGGGGGATGCAGGGGGCTATTCTATATGGGAGGGGGATGCAGGGGGCTATTCTATATGGGAGGGGGATGCAGGGGGCTATTCTATATGGGAGGGGGATGCAGGGGGCTATTCTATATAGGAGGGGGATGCAGGGGGCTATTCTATATGGGAGGGGGATGCAGGGGGGCTATTCTATATAGGAGGGGGATGCAGGGGGCTATTCTATATGGGAGGGGGATGCAGGGGGGCTATTCTATATAGGAGGGGGATGCAGGGGCTATTCTATATGGGGGGATGCAGGGGGGCTATTCTATATGGGAGGGGGATGCAGGGGGCTATTCTATATAGGAGAGGGATGCAGGGGGCTATTCTATATAGGAGGGGGATGCAGGGGGCTATTCTATATGGGAGGGGGATGCAGGGGGGCTATTCGATATAGGAGAGGGATGCAGGGGGGCTATTCTATATGGGAGGGGGATGCAGGGGGCTATTCTATATGGGAGGGATGCAGGGGGGCTATTCTATATGGGGGGATGCAGGGGGCTATTCTATATGGGAGGGGGATACAGGCGGCTATTCTATATGGGGGGATGCAGGGGGGCTATTCTATATGGGAGGGGGGTGCAGGGGGGCTATTCTATATTGGGGGATGCAGGGGGTCTATTCTATATGGGAGGGGGAGCAGGGGGGGCTATTCTATATGTGGGGATGCAGGGGGCTCTTCTATATAGGAGGGGGATGCAGGGGGCTATTCTATATAGGAGGGGGATGCAGGGGGCTATTCTATATGGGAGGGGATGCAGGGGGCTATTCTATATTGGGGGGATGCAGGGGGGCTATTCTATATGGGAGGGGGATGCAGGGGGCTATTCTATATGGGAGGGATGCAGGGGGGCTATTCTATATGGGAGGGGGATGCAGGGGGGCTATTCTATATGGGAGGGGGATGCAGGGGGCTATTCTATATGGGGGGATGCAGGGGGCTATTCTATATGGGAGGGGGATGCAGGGGGCTATTCTATATGGGAGGGGGATGCAGGGGGCTATTCTATATAGGAGGGGGATGCAGGGGGGCTATTCTATATAGGAGGGGGATGCAGGGGGCTATTCTATATTGGGGGATGCAGGGGGCTATTCTATATTGGGGGGATGCAGGGGGGCTATTCTATATTGGGGGGATGCAGGGGGCTATTCTATATTGGGGGGATGCAGGGGGGCTATTCTATATGGGAGGGGGATGCAGGGGGCTATTCTATATTGGGGGGATGCAGGGGGGCTATTCTATATGGGAGGAGGATGCAGGGGGCTATTCTATATTGGGGGGATGCAGGGGGCTATTCTATATTGGGGGGATGCAGGGGGGGGCTATTCTATATTGGGGATTCAGGGGGCTATTCTATATAGGGGGATGCAGGGGGGGCTATTCTATATGGGGGGTTGCATGGTGGGCTATTTTATATGGGGGAATGTACAGGGTAGGCTATTTTATATGGGGGGATGTACAGGAGGGGGGCTATTCTATATGAGGGGATGCAGGGGGCTATTCTTTATGAGGGGATGCAGGGGGGCTATTCTATATGGCGGGATGCAGGGGGGGCTATTCTATATGGGGGAATGTACAGGGTAGGCTATTTTATATGGGGGGATGTACAGGAGGGGGCTATTCTATATGGCGGGATGCAGGGGGGGGCTATTCTATATGGGGGATGCAGGGGGGGCTATTCTATATGGGGGAATGTACAGGGTAGGCTATTTTATATGGGGGGATGTACAGGAGGGGGGCTATTCTATATGAGGGGATGCAGGGGGCTATTCTTTATGAGGGGATGCAGGGGGGCTATTCTATATGGGGGAATGCACAGGGGGGCTATTCTAAATGCGGGGATGCAGGGGGGCTATTCTATATGGGGGATGTACAGCAGGGGGGGGGGTATACTATATGGAGGGATGTATAGATGAAGATGTTGCTGGAGCAAGAAGCCTAAAATGTCTGTCTGGCAGATCCCGTGGAGAGGAGTCATGGCCAGAGAAGCCTTCATGATGGCCGGAGCCAGATGGAGAAGAAAAGGAAAAGTGGACGGCTCTTCATGCAGAGAAGACGCCTACTGTGAGTGACAGGATGTAATTGCACTATATCACTAAAGGTCCGTTTACACAGAAAGATTATCTGACAGATTATTTGTCAAAGATTTGAAGCCAAAGCCAGGAATGGATTTAAAAAGAGGAAAAATCTCAGGCTTTCCTTTATGATCTGATGTCTGTTTATAGTCTGTTTCTGGCTTTGGCTTCAAATCTTTGGCAGATAATCTTTCTGTTTAAATAGACCCTTATAAGGTCTTCAGAACCTTTATACAGCTGGGATCTACCTCTGTATCAGGGTGTCAAACTCCAGGTGTTGCAAAACTACAATTCCCATCATGCTTTAGCTGTCTAGGCATGATGGGATCTGTAGTTTTGTAACAGCTGGAGGGACTGAGTGTGACACCTGTGTTCTATGGTCACTGTTCTGGGAGAATATTGGTCTTTATATAGTGTCTGTTATTTGGTGCCAGTATAGTGGTATTATCCAGTCACCGTATGGTGGGAGTAGTGGGCATGGTGTGATGGTATAGTGGTATTATCCAGTCACTGTATGGTGGGAGTAGTGGGCATGGTGTGATGGTATAGTGGTATTATCCAGTCACCGTATGCTGAGGGTAGTGGGCATGGTGTGATGGTATTACTCGTATTATTGGTAATATTAGTGTTTTATATAGTGGATTGTATTCAGTCACAGTGTAGTGGTATTAGTCATTATGTGGTGGTAATGGCTCATGGTGTGGTGATATTATTTGTTACTTATATACTGGTAGTATTGGAATATTGGTGGGTTTGCTTAATAACAGTATAGCAGTAAGGTGTATAGTGTGGTGATAATATTTGCTTCCTGGTGTTATTAACTATGACTGTATTATCATGCACAGAAAATTCTTACCTATATTACCATTATATATCCTAAAATTTGTCCTGGGGCCCTACTTATACGATAGATAGATAGATAGATAGATAGATAGATAGATAGATAGATAGATAGATGTCCAGTAGGAACTGTCTATCTAGCAGCTTATTATGTAGCTTTGATTACACATGAGATCACAACCAGACACGTTTTAATAATTAAAACCTTACTACTTATACCGCCATTATATGGAGTGCAGACATAGTCAGGATAAAAGGGATTTTAAAAATATAGTAACTTTTCTCCAAAAACAGCACCACCCTGTCCTCAGACTGTGTATGGTTATTACAACTTGGCTTCATTCACTTCAATGAAACTGAGCTGCAATACCTCACACAAACTGAAGAAGAGTGTGGGGCTGTTTCTGGAAGAAGGTGGCCATGTTTTTCTCCTTTAAAGGGAATCTAGGTCTAGGGCTGTAGATCTCAGCAGACAGGTGTGAGGGAGATATTACTGACAGGAACTTTAGTCCAGTGTAAACTTATATAATTGTCGTTTTCATTTCCAACTAAAGTTTCACAACAGCAGCCGCAGCAGCAGCACCACCCTATACGTCCATCAGTCAGAGCAGGAAGGGGCGGGGCAGAAGGTGCTGCTGTGGCTCCACCTCTCTTCACTTCACTTCAGCTGGTAATGAAAAGAATGATTACAGAGGTTTACACTGGACTAAAGTTCCAGTCCCTGATCTGTACGCTGAGATCTACAGCTGTGTACCTGGTATAGACCCCACAGGTTTCCTTTAAGGGAACGTTCATACCTAGTCCAATGCGGATTTGATGCTTCTGATTTAATCAGTTGAAATGAATGCATAAATATGCTGCATCAAATCCACAGCAGATTATGTTATATCATTATTTTTAGGTGCTGATGGTGGGTTCACATGTTTAAGGGAGTAGTGGGGACACGGCAAAATGAAGCAGAATTTGCTACAGCGCGTATTTTACACGGCTATCCATGATATGGTGTGTGGGCTGCTGGGATCTGACTGCCAGGGCTGATTTTAAGTCCCAGTCCGGCCCTGGTGACAAGGCTCATTTAAAGTGGACTTAGGCTATGGAAAACTGTTCTGTAGACCGATGAATCAAAAATGTTAACTCTATTTGGAAACTATGGATCCCATGTCCTGTGGACTCAAGAGAAGACACCAATCAGCCTTTTAGCATACAGTTCAAACCCCTGTTTTTCTAAATGTATGGGGTTGCATTAGTGCCTATAGCGTATGCAGCTTACTGTAACGCCTGGAGTAGTGGATCCACTGGACCGTCACTAGCGAAGGCACTAACCTCACCAGGGAGCGGAGTCTAAGGGGCCGCTGGTTTTCACCGGAGCCCGCCGCAAGGCGGGATGGACTTGCTGCGGCAGGCGACCCCCAGGTCGCTACCCCTGGCTTGGTTGCTAGTGACGGCAGGCGAGGCGTGGCAGGAGCAGTAGGCAGGAGATGGTGCTGGCAGAGGTCTGTAGGCGTAACCACAGGTGACAGGCTGAACACAGGAGCAATAGTGTAACAGAGGAGCAGGAACCAGGAACAAGGACTAGGGACCAGGTAACGGACAGGAATCAGGAACAAGGACTAGGGACCAGGTAACGGACAGGAATCAGGAACAAGGACTAGGGACCAGGTAGCGGACAGGAATCAGGAACAACAGGGAGCTGGGCCAAACGCTATGGGAAGCATGTAGAGGCTCCAACACCTGGAAGGGGGCAGGGCTGGAACTTATAGGGAGTGATTGACATACAGGCCAATTAGGAGCGCACTGCCCCTTTAAATCTGAGACAGCCGGCACAGCGACGGACAGGGGCGCGGTGAGGTAAGGCGCCCCCCGGGGCCGAACTAGTAGCAGTGCCGGGTCCCTGTACATGGACCCCGGCAGCTGCATGGAGAGGTCGCGGCGGCGGTCCGGAGCACGGGACGCCGCCGCGGCTGTGACAGTACCCCCCCCTTTGGCCTCCCCCTCTTTCTTGCCTGCAGATGGAGGCAACTCAGTGATGAAGTCCATCCCTATGTGGCAAGGGGATGTGGATTTGCGGATGAAACCCTTCTGTAAGTTCTCCCGGATGTAAGAGGACATGGCCTCAGTCTCGGGTACGGAGAGAGGGTACACCCGACCTTGTGGAGGAGAAGTTCCAGGAAGGAGGTCTATGGGATAATCGTACGCCCGATGAGGTGGTAGAGAGTCCGCCTCCGTGGCAGAGAAGGCATCAGGCAAGTCTTGGTATTCCGCCGGTAGGCCGGATAGAGGCTTGGCGGGGTCGGGTGACAACATAGAGTACTTGGGCTGAGGTGACCTCAGACACTGGTTGGAACAGTCCTGGCCCCAACTAAGAATCTCCCCGATTCTCCAGTCCAGCTTAGGGGCATGTAATCGCAGCCAAGGGAGTCCCAGGAGGATGGTGGAAGAAGAATGGGGCAGGACGTAGAAGGAGATTTTTTCCTGATGTGAAGTGCCCACCTGGAGGACTAGAGGTGCGGTCTGGTAATGCACATGGTCGGTAAGAATCTCACCCGTGACCGAGGAGATAGTCAGGGGTCTGGCTAGTTGGGTCACGGGTAGCCGCCATCTTTGGACCAATGTAGCTGCAATAAAACTGCCTGCTGACCCAGAATCGAGAAAGGCAGTAGTCTGGTGAGTTTGTCCTGAGGGTGTCTGGATGGAGACTGGCACAGACAACCTTGGAGAGGTGGCATTCACACTTAGGGAGACCTCTCCCACCGGACCTAGGTGCTGGCGTTTTCCGGACGCTTGAGGACGTTGGGGACATCTCAGCCGAAAGTGATCCGAACCACCGCAGTAGAGGCAGAGATTCAGCTCCAGACGACGAATTCTTTCATCAGGCGTCAGGTGAGCCGGTTCCACCTGCATAGGAATCTCAGGAGTCGACTGGGACACCGGAACGTCAGGATTCTGGAAGACCGGCGCCAGCTGGTGATGGCGACGGGACAGGCTTAGTCGCCGTTCATGCCAGACCTCCTCCTCTCTCTCAGAAAAACGAGTATCGACCCTGGAAGCCAGTAGGATGAGTTCGTTCAGGGAGGTAGGTAGGTCTCGGGCGGAAAGCACGTCTCTCACCCGACTGAACAGGCCCTTCTTGAAGGTGGCTATTAGAGCGGCCTCATTCCAGTCTAATTCTGCCGCCAGGGTGCGGAACTGGATGGCGTAGTCACCAACAGAGGAGCTCCCTTGAGAGAGGTTGAGGAGAGCAGTCTCAGCTGAAGAGGCACGGGCAGGTTCCTCAAAGACGGAGCGAAACTCGGCCAGGAAGGTATGGAGATTGACAGCAGCAGGGCCATCTCGGTCCCACAGCGGCGTGGCCCAAGCCAGAGCTCTACCCTCCAATAGGCTGATGATAAAAGCCACTTTAGAGCGCTCTGTGGGAAACTGACTACTTAAGAGTTCAATATGCATGGTGCATTGAGTCAGGAATCCTCTGCACAACTTGGAGTCACCAGCGTATTTGCTTGGGAGAGCCAGTCGAAGTGTCGAAGAAGCAGCAGGAGGTGGTGTGCGCTGGGCTGTAGTATGCTGCTGTAAGGCGGCAGTGAGTTTCTGGATCTGCTGCGACTGTTGCTGGATTTGTAGAGCCTGTTGGGCGACCACTCGGGCTACGTCACAGATATCAGGCACCTCGCCGGGATCCATGGTTGGAGCCTACTGTAACGCCTGGAGTAGTGGATCCACTGGATCGTCACTAGCGAAGGCACTAACCTCACCAGGGAGCGGAGTCTAAAGGGCCGCTGGTTTTCACCAGAGCCCGCCGCAAGGCGGGATGGACTTGCTGGGGCAGGCGATCCCCAGGCCGCTACCCCTGGCTTGGTTGCTAGTGACGGAAGGCTAGGCGTGGCAGGAACAGTAGGCAGGAGATGGTGCTGGCAGATTGTGCGTAACCGCAGGTGACAGGCTGAACACACGAGCAATAGTGTTAAAGAGGAGCAGGAACCAGGAACAAGGACTAGGGACCAGGTAGCTCTCAGGAATCAGGAACAGGGACTAGGGACCAGGTAGCGGACAGGAATCAGGAACAACAGGGAGCTGGCCAAACGCTATGGGAAGCATGTAGAGGCTCCAACACCTGGAAGGGGGCAGGGCTGGAACTTATAGGGGAGTGATTGACATACAGGCCAATTAGGAGCGCACTGCCCATTTAAATCTGAGACAGCCGCGCCCTAGGAGGTGAGGTAAGGCGCCCCCCCGGGCCGAACTAGTAGCAGCGCCGGGTCCCTGTACATGGACCCCGGCAGCTGCATGGAGAGGTCGCGGCGGCGGTCCGGAGCACGAGACGCCGCCGCGGCTGTGACACACATCTGGAAAGGTTAGCTTAAAGCTAAACAGTATATAGACGTTTTAGAACAACATATGCTCCAACCCTTAGAATGTCTCTTTTATGGAAGGCCTTGCATATTTCACTGGCTTTGCAGAAGAACAAAATATTTGATCCATTCTGAAATTATCTTAAGAGCTTCCAACTTTATGAGAAATGTGTAACGTCTGGAGACGTGGATCTGCCGTACCACCGATAGTGATGGTGTAAGCCACACCAGGGAGTGCAGTCTAAGGGGCCGCTGGTCTACTCTTCACCAGTGCCCGCTGCGAGGAGGGAGGGACTTGCTGCGGCAGGCGACCCCCAGGTCTCCACCCCTGGCTTGGCTTGCTGGAGCTTGCTGAAGCTGGAATCACGGGCAGGGACCACACGCTATGGAAAGCATACAGAGGCTCCAACAGAGAGGTTAGGGAGGTGCTGGAATTTATAGGGGAGTGTTTGGGAGCAACCACCAATTAAGGCCGACAGAGAGTAGGAGGTGGAGATGCCACGATATGGGGCAGGAGCAGAGGAGCACTTGGGACCGCGGCCGGGGGTGACAGTGCAGTTACGGCCGCCGAGAGAGGTACGCGGCTGTGACAAGATGTTGGGGGAAAGGATAGACCTGGTTGGATTATAAGATGTCCAATTATTTTCTGCCACAATAGCTACCCATTGAAATAAACATGCCAGCTTATTGTAGAGTTGGGTGAAATAGCTGTTGTTTCAAGGCTCAATGTGTATGACCACCATAACACCACCTCAACAAAGTGATAATACTGCTTTTAGGTGTATCGTATGATGGAGCACCAACTGTACTTTATTATATCACGCACGTTTATACTAACAACTTATTTTTTTCCTGTAAAGCACCAACATATTCTAAATCACTGTACAGAAGTTCAAAGCATTTGTGTATTTCCTTGCAATGTCTTATTCCCCGATACCGATTGCCATTTGATATCAGCCATGCTGATTTGGCCCATAAAACCTGCTTTGCATGGCTTATTATATTGTTTTTATTAAGGTTCCCTAATAGCCAACCTTGCTTGACCCCAATGAAAACCATCACCACAAACAAAGTAATTTTAAATAAGATCCACACTTGAGATGCGTCTGGGTTGTTAAGCAACATCTGGAGACACATATTTCCAATCAACCACAGCTCTCCACCTCCCATCAGGCAGTTGTTGTTTGTATTTTCCACCATGTACTTGTGTCTTCAGCAGCTGCATACACATGGCTGGACATGTTTTCACTTATTAGTATTTTTTTCCAAAAAAAGAAATTCCAGTAAACAAAGATGTTAGGACCAATGCTGACTCCAAAACAAATGCTTTAAGGAGCCCAAAGCTCCTTAGCTAAAAGCTTATGTATTTCCTGCACCCCAAAACATTACTCAACATTATAACTAAAGCATCCTATCTTTAGCAAGCTGATCCATCCGCCTGAATTATGCATAGAATTATTTTGTCTTCCATATGACTTGATAGAGAAGAGCTTTTAGTTAGTTATTTATTTGCATTGCCCTTAGATATGAAGCTACTTCTCTTCCGGGGACTATATGGCAATCCCTTCTATACATGCCCAAGATGGATCCAACTCCAGACAGTAGAAATATTCCGGTTCTCTTTACTATCTTTCTAGCTCTCTTTTCTATTTATTGGTAATAGTGTGACTTTTTGGGTAAATTATAAATCACAATTATAGATGGGGATGGGGGGGGCATTGTGTAAACTATTATTATACTGAGTTTACCCATATCTTTAGTGTTTACATGAGATAAAGAGAGTACAGTTGCTCAACCAGCAAATTGTTAGATAATGCTTCACAGGAAGCTTGTAAAATGACAGTATACTCCTAACAGTTATTATCAGAAGAGATATGACGATATGGAGAAGATAAAGGCGTCACTTGCACATTTCTAGCTATATGACTAAAGGAAATTTGTCAGCAGACTCTTCAAAACTGCTGACAGTGCTAGATAGATGAGGGGTAAAAAAATTGAAAAATACCTTGGTGGATAGTCATGGTACTTGTATGTCCGGAGAGAACAAGTTTTAATGCTGCTTTTTCTATGATCACATCTGGGCAATCCCTTTCTATGCATTGTTCTAAATTTGCCAACCCCATCCCCTTCTCTGTCTGTCAGGTTTAAAGAGTTGGTAAGAGGAAAAACACTTTCTTTATGACTGGTGGTGTAAAAATAATACACAAGCTATACTCACCTACCCTGTTCCCCCAACAGCAGCTCCAAATCCTCCACTGGTCACTACTCCCTGGTTCCTGTGTTGTGCTGACCCCACAGGAACTGCCTGGTTCTGCCAGTCACTGACTGGGGTGGGACACAGCAGTGGCCACTCAGTGGGGCAGTTCTTGTGATCACAGTCAAGTCATAGGAAGCAAAAACCGGTGGATGGCTGTAAGCATAGTGGGTGAGTATAGGCACTTTCACGCTCCTCAGCTGATTGCTGTCACTTTTGCACAGGCTGATTATTGGCCAAATGAGTGTTTCCAGGAACACTTGATGCCGACAATCGGCCCATGTAAAAGCCCATAAGGCAAAGTGATAGCTGCTTGATGACTTGGCCTTGAGCACTGTAGCACAGTTCACTTCAAAGACATAGGGGCTCACCCGAGGATCACAGTCAGTCCGACACTGACTATGAAGCATATAAAGGGCGGGAAAAGGCCTCTTGTACCTCCATAACAGCCTGAATATGGCTTCATACAAGACAGCTGTGTACACAAGATCTAGTTGTCAATTTGGGTGGAGTCATGTAAGCAGCCACTGCAGGCAGCTGAAAGCTTGTTGGCAAAATCATAAGGTCATGAGACTGGCAGCATGTTAGGCCTTACCTTTAATAATATCATTTACGGCCATTTTCTTAGTATGTTCTCAAAATTCAAATGAAGAGAAACACAATTAGGTCTTATGCAAATTAATACATGTATGAAAATGACAATGTGTATTTGTATGTACTGTATATATAACAATGCAAATGTTATGGCAGAGTTTGAACAAGCCTCACAATGTTTGCTTTATCCACTGTGAACAGGAAATTCCATCCTTTCTCATATACCTAAGAGGGGACGGTCAGCCGTTAAGGTACATTCACATGTACTTAAAGGGGTACTCCAACATCAGGTAAAACATGCTCCAGGAGCATATAGCGATGCATTTCTGTACTCCCAAGTTCCTATACCACCAAACATATGTGACTTACAGCGCTCCCTGCCAGTCAGTCACTTCTTCCACAAGTGTTCTAGTGGTGGTTGGGACTCCGATCAAATCACATCTTGGATGGGGTCCATGACCCCCTACAAAGTGTCTCACAGCCCTGTACTCCACGCTGTCTATAAGTCTTATCTTAAGCGTGCTTAGCATTCCTTGTCTACCTATTCCCTGGATTGTTATACCTTGATTTTTCTGACCTTGGCTTAGGGCCCTATTCCATGGGGCGATTATCGTTTGCATAATCGTTAACGATAAACAATCCAAACGACCGCTATTGCGAAAAACCTAAAATCGTTCACCCATTTACATGGAACGATAATCGTTACTTACGATCGTTCTTGCGGCATTTTTTTTTCTAATATAAGGACAAAGTCAGCTTTGTAGTCAAATTGATGTGAACTACAAGCATTTTAATTGTTTATGGCCATGCAGTACTGCCTTTAAATAGCATTTTAACCATACATCCATTAAAAATAAAACTTCAGCTTGTGGCTGAAGTCAGTGTGAAAGCCGCAATGACTAGCATGTCCGTGCAGTTTCAGCTGCATTGTGGCTGCAATGTGCAAGATCAGTCTTACAGTAAATCTATTATGACAGCTAGTAACATTATGTAAGTAACCTAGTTTCAAGCAATGTTATTACCAACCTTTCTTTATAACTAAGAAGAAATTGAAAAAAAAAAAAATTCTGAATGCAACACAGACAACTGGTGTGCATGACCAAACTTTAAGAAGCGGGCTGGCTTTCCAGCTAATAGCCTATGAAGGATGAAAGTATTCCAAACAACTTAAAGTAAAATTAAAGCTTCCTGAGTGCCTGATGGCAGATCTCTTATGTATCACAACTGTTAATCTCTATGTCAATTCATCTTACTAGCCTCCAGATACCAACTGTTAAGTAATCACATAGCTGATGTGCATGAATTCAGGAGATCCTGTGATAAAGGGAATTTTTCTCCTCCACAGGATGTAAATAAGTCAGATTGTTACTTTAATCTTCTGCTGAGGATTTAAGCTACAATGATATACCGTGAGAAAAGGAGTATTTCCTCCATGGCAAGGCTCCAAACAGGACAGGTTAAGAAAATGGAAACTGTGAGGAGTTAAAATAAAAAAAAAATTAAAAAAAATGAATAAATAAATAATTTGTTCTATCATTTTTTTTACAACATTCATAAGACATCTAGGGGCTGCTTTACTAACGTGTTCCAGGCAGCAAATTGTCTGTTTTTTGTCCATTTTCTCTGTCAGTTTAGTGTTCTGACATATTTACTATAGGAATGCGACACAACGCAACAAACCTGCTATCTTCCTCCGTGCAGTCAGGTCTTCACTCTTCTGATAGAGTCTACCACAGGCAGGCTCTATCAGGAGATCACAGATAACACTGATCCCTGCTATGCTATAACATAGCAGTGATCAGTGTATGGAATCCAATAAATGTATATAATAGTTCCCTATAGGCACTATAGAAGTGTAAAAAAAAAATCAATAAAAGTTTTAAAAAATGTCCCGAAGCCCCTCCCCCAATAAAAGTTAAAGGGGTAGTGTGGCGCTAAACAATTATTAACTAAATAACACACATTACAAAGTAATACAACTTTGTAATGTATGTTATGTTAGTGAATCGCCCCCTTCCCCGTGTTTCCTCCCCACCCACACCAGATCCGGAAGTGTAGAGCTCTATACATACCTGCCTCTTGCCGACCCCCGTCCGCCATCTTATGCCAATGATGTCATCTTCGGACGGATGGCCGAACCGCTCCGGCTGTTCCTAGTGCCGGCCGCCCCCTGCCGCGTCATCAGCTACTCAGCCGCGATTGGCTGAGCATAACTGTGCTCAGCCAATCGCTGCTGAGCAGCTGATGACGCGTGTCGCGTCATCAGCTGCTCAGCCGTGATTGGCTAAGCATAACTGTGCTCAGCCAATCGTGGCTGAGCAGCTGATGACGCGGCAGAGGGCGGCCGGCACTAGGGACAGCCGGAGCGGAGCGGTTCGGCCGTCCGTCCAAAGATGACATCATTGGCATAAGATGGGGGACGGGGGTCGGCAAGAGGCAGGTATGTATAGAGCACTACACTTCCGGATCTGGTGTGGGTGGGGGGAAACACGGGGAAGGGGGCGATTCACTAACAAAACATACATTACAAAGTTGTATAACTTTGTAATGTGTGTTATTTAGTGAATAATTGTTTAGCACTGCACTACCCCTTTAAAATCACCCCCCTTCTCATTTTATACATAAAACACATAAAAATAACAAAGTTAATTAACATATTATATACCGTAGGGTGCGTAATCGTCCAATCTATTAAAATAAAACAATATTGTTCCTGCACGGTGAACGTCGTGAACAAAAAGCGGTAAAAAAAAGGCACCTTCATAGGAATGAATGGAGCTGCCGGAAAGAGCCGAGTAAGCTGGAAGAGTGCTTACTTGGCTCTTTACGGCACTTCCATAGGAATGAATAGAGCTTCCATACCCACGGCTCTACCCATAACACGGACGACAGGAGCGATACAACGATTTCTGGGGGGTTCAGAGGTCGGAGCTCCAGTGATCTCTTACTTATCCCCTATCCTCTGGATAAGTTCATTTTTCATTAATGAATTTGAAGTGAAAAAAAACAGACACAAACGACAGCATAATGACTTGAAATTGATTTATTGTTAATAAATAAGGCCCACTGACTACATATAAAGACTTGTAAAGATGTAATGAGAATAAAAGTATGCATCCTCGGAACTAGAGATGAGCGAACGTTACGTTACGAAGCACCATGCTCAGATTTGAATCCCAATATTTGGAAGCTCCATAGAAAAGGTGGACACAGCCCTAGATTTTGGAGGATTGTGCATACAGCCTATGAATGCGCAATTTGTGGCACTATAGCGCTAATTAATGCTAATTAAGCTCTACATTTAGATATAGCCTTAGGGTATGTTCACACACATTGGAGTTTCATTGCGTTAACGTAAGAAGACATGGCTGGACGGGAGTTAAATGATTAAATACTGCGAAGAAATAATGCAGCACTGCAATGAAGTTAAGTGCTGCAATTAAATAGTGCATTCAAATTGCATTTTCATTTCATTACTGCACGTGGGAACACAGCCTTAAGGCCCTACTTCACAGAACAATTATCGGCCATATTTGGCCAATAACGGCCGATAATCGTCCCGGGAATAGAAGGCAACGATCAGCCGACATCGTTCACGTCGGCTGATCGTTGCGTCGTTTGTCTTTCAAACATGTTGAAAGACAGACGACTGATATGGCGGCAATCTGCTGCCGTTGCTCCGTTTGCTCGTTTGCTCCTCACAGTTGGCCCGTGGAATAGGGCCTTTAGCAGAGGTACTGCAAGGTAGACACCACCTAACCGCCAATGGACCCCATTAACTTTAATGGGGTCTGTCAGGTTTCCAGCTGGTATTCATTATATTACTAGAGTTCAACCAGTCCAGTTATTTAAATGGATTCTGTGATGGAGGTTGTGAACGGATTCTCTAATGGAGATGTCAATGTAGCTTTACTGCCTTTTTTTTCTCATAAAGCTAATGTTTATTACACTACTGTATAAGGGTATGTTCCCAAAACATCTTTTGAGGCAAAAATATGGCCGCATTTTGATAATTACAGTTGTAAATGATGATCACGATACAGACGTATTTTCGCTTTAAAAAAGTTGTGTGAATATACCCTAAAACAGCATAAACCATTGATCAGGTAAATGCATAGTTTAGAACAATCCAAAAATATAACAGATGCAAGTATCCACATCTATGCAGCGATATGGTGGTGTCAGCATACAACATCAGGGGTCAGGGAACTGTTACACAGAAAGATGTGACTAGAACATTTCTACCATATACCTCCGGATTAGTTAATGTCAGTCATGTAATAGGTAAAAAAAAGAGGAACAACACCAGATGAAAACCAGGGAAAGCCATAAAAAGAAAGAAGGAGGCCAATCTATCAGTACAGGGGGTTCAACAAAGGAAGTAATAAGTATACTTAAGAATTAAACACCCCCCACCCCCACCCCAGTATAAGGCTATGTTCACATACCGTTAAAATATTTTATATCGTAATATATTTGATGAAAAAGTCACCTGAATCAAATAGTCTCAAGCAAGGATTACCGCTAACTAGAGATGAGCAAACCTCAAGACAGTTCAGACGGACGTTAATGTGCGGTATTAGATTACCAATGGTTGAAAAAGTTGGCTGTAGCCCTAACATGGATATAACCATAGGCTGTATCCATGGCTTCCTTAGCCACCAGTAATAAAATGCTGAACCTGAGCTTTCTCAAGGTTTGCTCATCTCTACCGCTGGCCCATTATGCCAGTTAATAAAAAAAGATTAATCTTAGCAAATAGGATAATTAATCCATAATGGATGTGTCCAAATTATCCCATCTTATTGTTTTGTTTTTACCCAGTTGGCCCTGTTACATCATCTGGTTGTGTTCTTGTAACAGGACAAGCCTGTGCACTTCTTCCTGTCCAGGGAGACATGAAACCAAAGAACAAGGATTTTTAGCCTGCTAAAATAATGCTATAGGCTGGCAAATAAGATCACTGGGCCTATCACGATGGGAAATATTGGCCTGTTTGGCTTATAATCACTCAATGTGTAATAGGACCCTACACTGAGTTAGAGGTGTCTAGCAACTGCTCATCTCCTTACTCTAATGAAAACCATACATTTGTACCCATAGTCCCTTGCAGGACTTGGCCCTTTGGTCGAATTTCGACTAACTTGGTTCTTGTTTGTGCTGGAGTCAGAGGAATTAGATTGTGGGCCCTGCTGGGAAATGGGAATGATGAGGGTTAACACCATGTGTATTCAGCTGTGAGAAATATATACTCTGAATATAAAATATATTTTTAGTAAATTAGTACTGTATATACAATATTAAAGCTCCTTAAGCTTCAACCTTTTGACCTAAAGTATCAGTATCATAGTAGGTATACATTTGTGAAAGATCTGGCACTGTGGTAGAAACGCCAAGAATCTGATTTACTTAGATATGAACATTTTAATTTTCATAGTGAAATAAATGCCCCCAGGTCATGTGTTGAAGAACAGCAGGAGACTGAGTTGGCAGTCTGACTAATATATCACCTTCACCCTGACCCTCCAGCAGGAATTCTGGCAATGAAATAAGTCAGTCTTGAAATTCCCAGCACATCTGCTACCCAATACTTAAATAACGTGATAAACAGGAGAAAAAGTCAAAGGTCCCCCTCCTACAGGTGATTCTTCTTGAGATTTATTGGAATTCTTACAAGTAAGCAGGGGCAGGCACAAGTAAGTATTTTCCTATGGCGCCATTAAACCTGCAATGTAAATGCAATTTAATTAATGGACAGAAAAAAAAAAATCAGCTACTATATGCAATGACCAAGCATCTACAGTACAGATTATTGTAACCTGCTGCCAGTTTTCCTTTGAAGTATAGCTATTGTCAGAGCCATATTTCCCATTGGGCGGGGTAGGTGGTTGCCCAGGGCCATGACTCATAGGGGGCCCCAAGTGGCAACCACCTTCCCTCAGACAGCTCTGAATGCATGATCAGGGCAGCTGCGCTATTAATATAGCCCCTAACCAGGATATGCCCCATATTATGCACACATAAGAACAGAGGATTATATGTCTCGATACACAGAAGCAGCAGCAGCATGAAGGGTATTACAGAGCAGTAGTGAGTAGTCTAGGCTGTGAATCAATGCTAGACTAATTTAGATCTGAGTTACATTAAGCCCCTGTGTATTTTTTTTTACTCTTACTTTACTATTTCTTTCAGCAACCTGCTAGTCCCTTTTTTAAACAAAGGACAAAATTGGGTAGTTTTTTTTACAGTGAAAGTTTAGCAGGATGTAGGGGTTTACGAAGACGGGGCCCATCGCAACAGACCTGGCCCCCCTAAGATGACATCACTCACAGCACCCGGTGCCCGAACGGGCCCTTCTAGGTGCTGCAAATGGCATCATAACCATCCAGATCCTCCCTTTAACTGCAAGCGCTTCTGAACCAAGCTCGCAGTTTAATGCGGTGCTGTGATTGACAGGGTCAGGAGCTATTGGTTCCTTAACCTGCCAATCACTCTTGTGTTCTGAAGGCAGCATTCTCCAGAGCCTGCTCCCTCCCCAGCGCTCCAGCTCACGAGTGACGTCACTCAAGCAGGGAGAATAAGAAGAATATGGTGGACGCTGCCGCTAGGTGTGTAGTTTGTTTGTTCTGCATGGTGATGGGAGAAGGGAGGGGGCTAAATTACAAAGGATTGCCTATATGTTGAGAGTGGATTAATTCAAATGGGATTGTCTAGTGGGGGGGGGGGGCTGTTTAACCTTCAGGGAAATGGCTGTATGAAGGAAGGGAGATGCTTACAATGGAGGGATGGGAAGGGGGGGGAACTACTAGGGGAGATAACTATAGGAGGGGGAGGGGTGGACTACCAGGAGAAACAACTGTATGAAGGGAGGAGACTTCTACATACTAATGGGCTTTCTACTGGGGGGGGGGGTACCTTACAGGGGGATGCCTACCTATCATGGACAATACCTATAGGAGAAATAGTTACATGGGGATACTACCTACTATGAGCGATGTGGAGGATGATGGGGCATGAGTGAGGAGCCTAAAATATTTGTCTGGCAGATCCTACGTGGACGACTTGTGACTGAGAAAAGTCTGTTACGTCCGAAAATCGTCCCATGGAATAGGAGGCAACGATCAGCCGACATCATTCATGTCGGCTGATCATTGAAGTCGTTTGTTTTTCAACATGTTAAAAGACAAACAACTTATATAGCAATAATCTGCTGCCGTTGCTCCATGGTGTAATGCCTGGAGTAGTGGATCCACTGGACCGTCACTAGCGATGGCACTAACCTCACAAGGGAGCGGAGTCTAAGGGGCCGCTGGTTTTCACCAGAGCCCGCCGCAAGGCGGGATGGACTTGCTGCGGCAGGCGACCCCCAGGTCGCTACCCCTGGCTTGGTTGCTAGTGACGGCAGGCGAGGCGTGGCAGGAGCAGTAGGCAGGAGATGGTGCTGGCAGAGGTCTGTAGGCTTAACCGCAGGTGACAGGCTGAACATAGGAGCAATAGTGTAACATAGGAGCAGGAACCAGGAACGAGGACTAGGGACAAGGTAGCGGACAGGAATCAGGAACAAGGACTAGGGACCAGGTAGCGGACAGGAATCAGGAACAACAGGGAGCTGGGCCAAACGCTATGGGAAGCATGTAGAGGCTCCAACCCCTGTAGTGGGGCAGGGCTGGAATTTATAGGAAGTGATTAGTGCACCTTCCAATAAGGGGAGGACTGGCTCTTTAAATCTGAGACAGCCGACACGTGTGCGCCCTAGGAGGCGGGGACGCGCGCGTCGGCCGGCACAGCGGGTAACAGGAGCGGGGCGAGGTAAGGCGCCCCCCGGGGCCGAACTAGTAGCAGCGCCGGGTCCCTGTACATGGACCCTGGCAGCTGTATGGAGAGGTCGCGGCGGCGGTCCGGAGCATGGGACGCGGCCGTGACAGTACCCCCCCTTTGGCCTCCCCCTCTTTCTTGCCTGCAGATGGAGGCAAATCAGTGATGAAGTCCATCCCTATGTGGCGAGGGGATGTGGATTTGCGGATGAAACCCTTCTGTAAGTTCTCCCGGATGTAAGAGGATATGGCCTCAGTCTTGGGTACTGAGAGAGGGTACCCCCGACCTTGTGGAGGAGAAGTTCCAGGAAGGAGGTCTATGGGACAATCGTACGCCCGATGAGGTGGTAGAGAGTCCGCCTCCGTGGCAGAGAAGGCATCAGGCAAGTCTTGGTATTTCGCCGGTAGGCCGGATAGAGGCTTGGCGGGGTCGGGTGACAACATAGAGTACTTGGGCTGAGGTGACCTCAGACACTGGTTGGAACAGTCCTGACCCCAACTAAGAATCTTCCCGGTTCTCCAGTCCTGCTTAGGGGCATGTAATCGCAGCCAAGGGAGTCCCAGGAGGATGGTGGAAGAAGAATGGGGCAGGACGTAGAAGGAGATCTTTTCCTGATGTGAAGTGCCCACCTGGAGGACTAGAGGTGCGGTCTGGTAGTGCACATGGTCGGTAAGAATCTCGCCCGTGACCAAAGAGATAGTCAGGGGTCTGGCTAGTGGGGTCACGGGTAGCCGCCATCTTTGGACCAATGTAGCTGCAATAAAACTGCCTGCTGACCCAGAATCGAGAAAGGCAGTAGTCTGGTGAGTTTGTCCTGAGGGTGTCTGGATGGAGACTGGCACAGACAACCTTGGAGAGGTGGCATTCACACTTAGGGAGACCTCTCCCACCGGACCTAGGTGCTGGCGTTTCCCAGACGCTTGAGGACGTTGGGGATATCTCAGTCGAAAGTGATCCGAACCACCGCAGTAGAGGCAGAGATTCAGCTCCAGACGACGAATTCTTTCATCAGGCGTAAGGTGAGCCCGTTCCACCTGCATAGGAATGTCAGGAGTCGACTGGGACACCGGAACATCAGGATTCTGGAAGACCGGCGCCAGCTGGTGATGGCGACGGGACAGGCTTAGTTGCCGTTCATGCCAGACCTCCTCCTCTCTCTCAGAAAAACGAGCATCGACCCTGGTGGCCAGTAGGAGGAGTTCGTTCAGGGAGGTAGGTAGGTCTCGGGCAGAAAGCACGTCTCTCACCTGACTGGACAGGCCCTTTTTGAAGTTGGCTACTAGAGCGGCCTCATTCCAGTCTAATTCTGCAACCAGGGTGCGGAACTGGATGGCGTAGTCACCAACAGAGGAGCTCCCTTGAGAGAGGTTGAGGAGAGCAGACTCAGCTGAAGAGGCACGGGCAGGTTCCTCAAAGACGGAGCGAAACTCGGCCAGGAAGGTTCGGAGATTGGCAGCAGCAGGGTCATCTCGGTCCCACAGCGGCGTGGCCAAGCCAGAGCTCTACCCTCCAATAGGCTGATGATGAAAGCCACTTTAGAGCGCTCGGTGGAAAACTGACTACTTAAAAGTTCAATATGCATGGTGCATTGAGTCAGGAATCCTCTGCACAACTTGGAGTCACCAGCATATTTGCTTGGGAGAGCCAGTCGAAGTGTAGAAAAAGCAGCAGGTGGTGGTGTGCGCTGGGCTGTAGTATGCTGCTGTAAGGCGGCAGTGAGTTGCTGGATCTGCTACGACTGTTGCTGGATTTATTGCGCCTGTTGGGCAACCACTCGGGCTACGTCACGGATATCAGGCACCTCGCCGGGATCCATGGTTGGAGCCTACTGTAACGCCTGGAGTAGTGGATCCACTGGACTGTCACTAGCGATGGCACTAACCTCACCAGGGAGCGGAGTCTAAGGGGCCGCTGGTTTTCACCAGAGCCCGCCGCAAGGCGGGATGGACTTGCTGCGGCAGGCGACCCCCAGGTCGCTACCCCTGGCTTGGTTGCTAGTGACGGCAGGCGAGGCGTGGCAGGAGCAGTAGGCAGGAGATGGTGCTGGCAGAGGTCTGTAGGCTTAACCGCAGGTGACAGGCTGAACACAGGAGCAATAGTGTAACATAGGAGCAGGAACCAGGAACGAGGACTAGGGACAAGGTAGCGGACAGGAATCAGGAACAAGGACTAGGGACCAGGTAGCGGACAGGAATCAGGAACAACAGGGAGCTGGGCCAAACGCTATGGGAAGCATGTAGAGGCTCCAACCCCTGTAGTGGGGCAGGGCTGGAATTTATAGGAAGTGATTAGTGCACCTTCCAATAAGGGGAGGACTGGCTCTTTAAATCTGAGACAGCCGACACGTGTGCGCCCTAGGAGGCGGGGACGCGCGCGTCGGCCGGCACAGCGGGTAACAGGAGCGGGGCGAGGTAAGGCGCCCCCCGGGGCCGAACTAGTAGCAGCGCCGGGTCCCTGTACATGGACCCTGGCAGCTGTATGGAGAGGTCGCGGCGGCGGTCCGGAGCATGGGACGCGGCCGTGACAGTACCCCCCCTTTGGCCTCCCCCTCTTTCTTGCCTGCAGATGGAGGCAAATCAGTGATGAAGTCCATCCCTATGTGGCGAGGGGATGTGGATTTGCGGATGAAACCCTTCTGTAAGTTCTCCCGGATGTAAGAGGATATGGCCTCAGTCTTGGGTACTGAGAGAGGGTACCCCCGACCTTGTGGAGGAGAAGTTCCAGGAAGGAGGTCTATGGGACAATCGTACGCCCGATGAGGTGGTAGAGAGTCCGCCTCCGTGGCAGAGAAGGCATCAGGCAAGTCTTGGTATTTCGCCGGTAGGCCGGATAGAGGCTTGGCGGGGTCGGGTGACAACATAGAGTACTTGGGCTGAGGTGACCTCAGACACTGGTTGGAACAGTCCTGACCCCAACTAAGAATCTTCCCGGTTCTCCAGTCCTGCTTAGGGGCATGTAATCGCAGCCAAGGGAGTCCCAGGAGGATGGTGGAAGAAGAATGGGGCAGGACGTAGAAGGAGATCTTTTCCTGATGTGAAGTGCCCACCTGGAGGACTAGAGGTGCGGTCTGGTAGTGCACATGGTCGGTAAGAATCTCGCCCGTGACCAAAGAGATAGTCAGGGGTCTGGCTAGTGGGGTCACGGGTAGCCGCCATCTTTGGACCAATGTAGCTGCAATAAAACTGCCTGCTGACCCAGAATCGAGAAAGGCAGTAGTCTGGTGAGTTTGTCCTGAGGGTGTCTGGATGGAGACTGGCACAGACAACCTTGGAGAGGTGGCATTCACACTTAGGGAGACCTCTCCCACCGGACCTAGGTGCTGGCGTTTCCCAGACGCTTGAGGACGTTGGGGATATCTCAGTCGAAAGTGATCCGAACCACCGCAGTAGAGGCAGAGATTCAGCTCCAGACGACGAATTCTTTCATCAGGCGTAAGGTGAGCCCGTTCCACCTGCATTGGAATGTCAGGAGTCGACTGGGACACCGGAACATCAGGATTCTGGAAGACCGGCGCCAGCTGGTGATGGCGACGGGACAGGCTTAGTTGCCGTTCATGCCAGACCTCCTCCTCTCTCTCAGAAAAACGAGCATCGACCCTGGTGGCCAGTAGGAGGAGTTCGTTCAGGGAGGTAGGTAGGTCTCGGGCGGAAAGCACGTCTCTCACCTGACTGGACAGGCCCTTTTTGAAGTTGGCTACTAGAGCGGCCTCATTCCAGTCTAATTCTGCAACCAGGGTGCGGAACTGGATGGCGTAGTCACCAACAGAGGAGCTCCCTTGAGAGAGGTTGAGGAGAGCAGACTCAGCTGAAGAGGCACGGGCAGGTTCCTCAAAGACGGAGCGAAACTCGGCCAGGAAGGTTCGGAGATTGGCAGCAGCAGGGTCATCTCGGTCCCACAGCGGTGTGGCCCAGGCCAGAGCTCTACCTTCCAATAGGCTGATGATGAAAGCCACTTTAGAGCGCTCGGTGGAAAACTGACTACTTAAAAGTTCAATATGCATGGTGCATTGAGTCAGGAATCCTCTGCACAACTTGGAGTCACCAGCATATTTGCTTGGGAGAGCCAGTCGAAGTGTAGAAAAAGCAGCAGGTGGTGGTGTGCGCTGGGCTGTAGTATGCTGCTGTAAGGCGGCAGTGAGTTGCTGGATCTGCTACGACTGTTGCTGGATTTATTGCGCCTGTTGGGCAACCACTCGGGCTACGTCACGGATATCAGGCACCTCGCCGGGATCCATGGTTGGAGCCTACTGTAACGCCTGGAGTAGTGGATCCACTGGACTGTCACTAGCGATGGCACTAACCTCACCAGGGAGCGGAGTCTAAGGGGCCGCTGGTTTTCACCAGAGCCCGCCGCAAGGCGGGATGGACTTGCTGCGGCAGGCGACCCCCAGGTCGCTACCCCTGGCTTGGTTGCTAGTGACGGCAGGCGAGGCGTGGCAGGAGCAGTAGGCAGGAGATGGTGCTGGCAGAGGTCTGTAGGCTTAACCGCAGGTGACAGGCTGAACACAGGAGCAATAGTGTAACATAGGAGCAGGAACCAGGAACGAGGACTAGGGACAAGGTAGCGGACAGGAATCAGGAACAAGGACTAGGGACCAGGTAGCGGACAGGAATCAGGAACAACAGGGAGCTGGGCCAAACGCTATGGGAAGCATGTAGAGGCTCCAAACCCTGTAGTGGGGCAGGGCTGGAATTTATAGGAAGTGATTAGTGCACCTTTCAATAAGGGGCAGACTGGCTCTTTAAATCTGAGACAGCCGGCGCGCGTGCGCCCTAGGAGGCGGGGACGCGCGTGCCGGCCGGCACAGCGGGTGACAGGAGCGGGGCGAGGTAAGGCGCCCCCTGGGGCCGAACTAGTAGCAGCGCCGGGTCCCTGTACATGGACCCCGGCAGCTGCATGGAGAGGTCGTGGCGGCGGTCCGGAGCATGGGACGCCGCCGCGGCCATGACACATGGAAAAGGAGCGGCGACAGCAGACCGCCGCTATATCCTATGGGCTGCCTGGACGATCTACCAATCACCCGGGCAGCCCCCCCGCAGCTCCCACCGGCCCTAAATAGTGGCGGCAGCGAGCGGGAAACGAGGAGCAAACGAGCGCTCACAGTGCTCATTTGCTCCTCACTGTCGGCCCGTGGAATAGGGTCTTTAGAGTTCAGACCCCCCCATCAAACAACAGAATGAGCCGAGCGGCTGAGAACTTCTCTCCCCGCCTCATTATGCTAATCTGTGCACTTCTCCTGGCTTGTTCTAACAATTGTGAGGATAAGAATACTCTAAACAATCACTAAACAATACACTAAACAATCAAAAATTACACTTTGAAAGCTGATGGCATATTCTATTGACGAGTGGCAAAACACAAACAATTAATCATTTGGCCATATAGGGTTTTTTAGGCCTTTCCATATATAACTAATGTTCTTAAAAAACTCTAGGAAGACTTTGAAGACTTCCTCATGACATATACTTTTTGACACTGTTGATATGACCAAATTGACTCAAAAAAGAAAAAAATAGTCTATCCTGACAGTCAGTGGGATCATCTGGGGATCTCACGTTTATAAGAGCCTGCTGTTACCAGATGGCATGGGGGGGGGGGGGAGTCGGATATTTTAGATTTCTAAATGCCTAATGTTACCATTGATGATAAGTGCCCTGTTTGGCGCGCCCTTGTGCTTTATTTTGTCACTAGTTCACCATCTTTAAAGCGTATCTGTCATTTAAATGTAATTTTACAGAACTTAATAAATTTCAATAGTACAAGCGTTTTTAAGGGACTCTGTAATAGGTTTTGCTAAGCAAAAGAGTTTCCTTCTGTAGAAAAAAAAAGCTGTTTTTCTACCTCCCCCCTCACTTCAGAAAAAGCAGGATTTGTGTGTCCATCATGCTCTATGGAGCAGGGAGGGGTCGAGGGGGGTGAGCACAGGGAGGAGAAAAACAGGGCTGCAAAACACTACATTCGGCAATCTTCTCTCACCAGACTAGCAGTGACCTTCCTGAACTGTGAATCCAGCATTTTATGTGCCCAGGCTACAAACTGTACAGCTGTTTGTCTCTTCTTCCTGCTTACTCATCCTCCTTGGCCCCTCCCCCCGCTATAGGATATAATGGTCACAGCAGAACCCGTCTTCACTTTGCTCCTCTGTAATGAAGACGGCATTGCCTTATAATGCACAAATAAGTGAGGGGGGGGGATGGAAAACAGCTTTTTGAATACAGAAAGCTGTAGTTTCTTAAAATCACTTGTCCTATTGATTTCTGCAATAAATAAATAAATAAATGACAGTTAGACTTTGAAGGGAATGTGCTATTTGGGTTTTTTACCGTAAAACACGTCAGCATGCTGTATTTTAATGGAACTACGTCACAGAGGGGAGATCATCACACTGGGCGGAGGTGGGCCCACCTGTGCTCCATGCAGAGCCGGTGTATGGAACAGACTGGCACTGTGTGCGGGAACCGGGTGTGGTTCAAAAAAAGAACCACGCGACCAACATCCCTGTGCTGGCACTGATCCGTTAAGGTAATAAACCCCTAAGGGATGTACCTGATGGTATATTCCCTTTAAGTGGTCAATTTAAACCTACGTTACTTCCAACCTTCCTTCTTTGGGTTTAGTAGATGTTTGTTTATCACTTTGTGTGTATTGCATCCAAAGATACAAAACCTAACATGGCTTCAACAATGCTGTGTTATACTGCTTCCAGTACATATGAGCGACCACTTCATGTTCTTATTTTTATTACTACTGGACTTGCATTGTTCCTTAAGGCTACGTTCACATTAGCGTTTGACCATCCGGCACCATTCCGTCTACCTTTTCCGTTTTGGAGTAAGCAAAACGGAAACTGTCAGATCCGTTAAAATCCCCATAGATTTCCATGATATATTAGTGTGCTCCCGTTTGCCCTAATTGTGCTCTGTTTGCATGCAATCCGTTCAAGATCCGTTTTTTTGAACGGAGGAAAAAATTGTGTTTGCAG
Organism: Dendropsophus ebraccatus; assembly: GCF_027789765.1. Lineage (NCBI taxonomy): Eukaryota > Metazoa > Chordata > Amphibia > Anura > Hylidae > Dendropsophus > Dendropsophus ebraccatus. Next base: position 49,346,735 of record NC_091458.1, read on the forward strand.
TATTTTTCTTTCTGTTTCAAAAAACGGATCACAAACGGAAAGTGCACTTCCGTTTTTTTTTTTTACACTGTAGTCAATGAGGACGGATCTAAACGGAAGATATTTCCGTTCACATCCGTTTGTTTTCATCAGTTTGTGCACTTAGCATGCGCAGAAGCAGCAAGAAACCAAAGAAGAAAAATAAACGGATAGAAAAACGGATGCTGATGCAAACTGATGGACAAAAGTCAGTTTTTTTAAGCCAAAATACAAACAGACCATTAAAAAAGATGAACATTTTGCAATCAGTTTGCATCAGTCTGCTCATCAGTTTATGCTCATCCGTTTAATTAACATAGACGGATCCGTTCGAAAAAAAGAAAAAACGCTGATGTGAACGTAGCCTAAGCCTTTTTCCAAAAGTTCCAAAAACGATAAAGCCCCTTAAACACCTTTTTTTTTTTTTTCTAATTCCTTTATACGTTCTGTGCAGTTCACATCCCTAACATCAGGGATGCCAAATGGTAAAGTTACAGGAGAAAGGAGGGCTTATGACTCCAACTGTTTGCAAACATTCCAGCAGTGTTCTCACACAGGCGTTCTACAAGCCCCACTCCTGGGATCCTATATTAAAGTCTTCATAGGAATAGAAAAGTCAGCAAGACAAATAGCTAGCTGTCCGCCCTGTCAGTGTCATTAGCCGCTACTTAGGGCTGATAGCTTAAATCAATGTTTTGTTCCACATGTGGAAGATTGGAGGTTGTGTTCACATGCATCTTACACTGAAGGAGAATTTAGGAACATGTTCCAGAGGGGTCTCAGAGACTCTTTATTTCAGCACAAGGGCCCCTCAGTATGCAGCAGCCTCAGGAAAGAAAAAAAAACTCATTGGACAGGGCGGCTGTTTCCGCCAGTGGGATTTGGAGCAAACAGGACTAATGTAAACATGAGGGGAATGCAAGTCCTGGCTTCTCTTTGGAAGGGTAAATGAGACCCAGATGCTAAGAGCTCGCATGTGTTTTTTCTCTATTTCCTAGGGGTAGAAAGTTGTACTGGTATGCTATCCAAGCTAAGCTGATCATGTGAAACAGCAGCTAGGCGTATCCCTTATCCAGTTTTTGCAGTGCGCTAAATGCTGCTGCTATTAGATAGGTGAGGGGGGCTTCAGTGCTACATATGTTTTGCAGAAAGTCTGACTATATACTATATACTGTACTAAAACAAGGAAAAATGTAATGTTAAGAATTTGATGTTCAAAACATGTTTCTTAAAGGAGTCTCCTGGCTTGCATAAAATAACAATAACATTATCATGCTCCGCCCGTTCTTACATCATTGTAGCGATTATTTGCCGTTCCGACATGTGACCATTGTAGCTCATCACTGGCTGTAGTGGCTATAACAGTATGCAAGGGATGGTCAGTGACTGTATCATACATAGCCATCATATATCGATATATCAATGCAGTGATGTAAAAAGAAACAACTGTTCTCTGGAATAGTGAGTAATTTAAAGGGGTTGTCCAGCGAAAATCTTTTTCTTTGAAATCAACTGTTATCAGAAAGTTATATAGATTTGCAAATTATTTCTATTAAAAAATCTTAAGTCTTCCCATACTTATTAGCTACTAAATGTCATGCAGGAAATGTTTATTTTCAACCTGACACAGTGCTCTCTGCTGACATCTCTGGCTGAGACAAGAAATTTGTCTCGGTTTTATAAAAAAAAATATAGAAAATCTCTCCTGCTCTGGACAGTTCCTGTCTCGGCCAGAGATGTCAGCAGAGAGCACTGTGTCAGACTGAAAATAAAACAACATTTTCTGTAGGACATACAGCATGTAATAAGTATGGGAAGACTTAAGAATTTTTTATAGAAGAAAATTACAAATTTATATAACTTTTTGACACCAGCTGATATGAAAGAAAAAGATTTTCGCTGGACAACCCCTTTAAAGCAAACCTGTCAGCTTTATATCACGCTCAGAGCTGCAGACATGGGCAGATATCTGATAGGGTGAGAAAACTAAGGATATCTGTGTCATAGATGATGGCTAATGGTAAAGTTACAAAATCATGTTTTACTTCCAAGTTCAGGGTTCATGGAGGCATTGCTGTGCTGCAGCATGCATGCTTCCTCCCTCCCCCACATAAGTAGCTCACATTTTTTTTCACGCCCAATTTATTAAAAGCTTACAATATTTTCTTAACTAGCGCCATCCTATTCTGTATACAAGATGTATCCATATTCTTAGAACTTTAACAACCTAGTATACATGTTGCTAATTTCAAAGGATACTAAATAGACTTCTCAGTATACTGTGAATTGGGGGAGAATCCAGGATATGTGAAGGAAACAAACATGGAGCGAACATAGAAAATCCATGCAGATGTTTTAATGGAAGGATTCAAACTCAGGATCTCAGTCTGAAAGAAAGGCATCAGCACTAACCACAAGGAGCTCCAGATGCTCATGTATGTCTGGACACATGAATTACACATGCCGCCCAGATGACGGGAAACTAGGTCACATACATGCTGCCTGGCTACACAAAGAAATTCATAGACATGCTTCATGCTCTGACCTCATTGCTATACAGTTATACAGAGCATGTGATTTATGTGTGTCTGAATATACATGGATGATCCCGCAGACTAAACTGGATTATCAGATCAGCTGAGTAAATCTTTACATATATGAGAACCGGGAAAGCGACGCGGCATTATGTTTTCAGCTATCCAGGTCTGTGTGGCTTTATAGTTTAAGGCTACAGTTTACATAGGGATAATGGATACAGTTAACATGTGAACTACTGTATCCAGCACACCTGCAGCCTGTACATACAGAACGTTTAGTAGCCTTTACCTTAGTTCATGGCTTTATAGGGGTTTTCTGGGGATTTTTTCTTTAACCTTAAAAGGGGTTGTCAGGATGGGACATGACTAACTTATCGTGGGGTTCCAACTGCTTGGACCACTGTGATCTCAAGAACGGGGACCTGACCACCCCTCCATTAATTATCTATAGGAGCCATTGAAGAGCATTATGCTGGGCTTACACGGAACGAACGAATTCGAACGAATTCGAACGATAATCGTACGTGTAAACGCAGCGAACGATCGAACGACGAGCGAGAAATCGTTCATTTAGATCTTTTAACAGGTTCTTAAATCATCGTTCGTCGTTCTCCAAAAATTCGTCGCACGATAGTCCGGCCGCTCGCAGCCCGGCCACCCGCTCATCCGCAGCCCCCCCCTCCCGCCGCCGCTCAGATCGCCACCCCCGCCGCCACCATACTTTACCTGCTCCGCGTAGCAGGTCTTCCACATCCCCGGCTCTCCTCTTCAGTGCACTGATTGGCTGAAGAGGGGAGCCGGGAATTTCAAACGGCTCCTCTTCAGCCAATCAGTGCTCCTCTTCAGCACTGATTGGCTGAAGAGAAGCCATTTGAAATTCCCGGCTCCCCTCTTCAGCCAATCAATGCACAGCAGCACTGATTGGCTGAAGAGAAGCCATTTGAAATTCCCGGCTCCCCTCTTCAGCCAATCAGTGCACTGAAGAGCGGAGTCGGGGATGTCGAAGACCTGCTATGCGGAGCAGGTAACGTTTGCTCGCGGCCGTGCCGGCGGGAGCGATCAGAGCGGCGTCGGCGGGGGGGTGGCGATCGGAGTGGCAGGGGGGGGGGTGGCGATTGGAACGGCGGCGGGGGGGGTGGCGATCGGAGCGGCGGGGGGTGGCGATCGGAGCAGCGGCGGCGGGGGGGTGGCGATCAGAGCGGCGGCGGCGATCGGAGCGGCAGCGGGGGGGGGGCGATCGGGGCGGCGCAGGGGGCTGCGGTTGACCGTGGGGCCGGGCTGCGGATGAGCAGGGGGCCAGGCTGCGAGCAGGGGGGCGGGCCGGGCTGCGGGCGCGCGATCGCAAAACAATTTTTCCGTACGATATATCGTACCGTCTAAACGCTGATCGTTATAAAAAAAAATCGTTACTTCGAAATCGTTAATCGTACGATCGGGCCAATAATCGCCTCGTGTAAAATTAGCATTATACTTGGCAATCTCCAACGGCTCTCATAGAGAAATAATACAGCAGGATTTAAGCTCTATTCTCAGGGGAGACTTGAGGACCCATTTTAAAAAATTCAGGAAGTCCAAGCAGCTAGTTAGTTATGACTATACTAAAACACATTTTAGTCCAATAAGTTGCAGATAGGTGGCGCTGTAGCTGTTCAGTACATCTCCCGAGGTTTTTAACAACAGTCTCAATTTGCGAAATCAAGTTTAATTACTACGACATGTCGACGTCTGCTGATCTGACACTGATACTGCTCTGCGCTGTTTTTCCCATACGCAACTAGACAATATATTGCTGCATACACCTATTTATCAGAATAAGCCAGTGTCCAAATATCAGAGGGGAAAAAAAACACATACATACATACATATATATATAGCTTTGAACTATGGCAGGAAAACTTTTGTGACATTCTGTTCACAACACCAGAGAAATCATTAGGAACTTTGGGGGAGATTTATCAAACATGGGGAACAGGCTCCCCTAGCAATGAATCAAGGAGGAGGATTTCTGTCATCAGTTGCCTTCCAGTAATACTCCCTGTGTGGATATGACCTTATACTTACATCAGTGGTAAACAAAAGGTTATCAGGTTACCCAGTTAGACACATAGGAAGCTCAGATCTGAACTGTTACACATTTAGTAGTACTTTCTTTTAATTGGTAATGGAGCCTCTGGAGCTGTGTGGTGTTACAGGTAGAGAATACAGCGTGCTGTGTGGTGTTATAGGTAGAGAATACAGTGTGCTGTGTGGTGTTACAGGTAGAGAATACAGTGTGCTGTGTGGTGTTACTGGTAGAGAATACAGTGTGCTGTGTGGTGTTACAGGTAGAGAATACAGTGCGCTGTGTGGTGTTACAGGTAGAGAATACAGCGTGCTGTGTGGTGTTACAGGTAGAGAATACAGTGTGCTGTGTGGTGTTACAGATAGAGAATACAGCGTGCTGTGTGGTGTTACAGGTAGAGAATACAGCGTGCTGTGTTGTGTTACAGGTAGAGAATACAGAGTGCTGTGTTGTGTTACAGGTAGAGAATACAGCGTGCTGTGTGGTGTTACAGGTAGAGAACACAGTGTGCTGTGTAGGTGGGACCACAATGAAATCATAAATTACTGCAAATAATTCAGTAACACAATCAAACTGCAATGTGTGAACACAGCCTAGATGTTCTGCAACAGCTTTAGTAATGCTTTATGCTTCTGCAGAAGTTTCATTTTTTTTAACCTCTACCTGGATTTCTCCTTTAACATGTCTTAACTGTGAATAGGTACATGAAGGGTATCAGGCCTTTCTAAAGTTGGCCATACATGCAGGACTTTGATCGGTCACAACAATGAAGGATCATACCAGCACCATGCCAGGGTAAATTCTCCACAATAATTTTGTGTAAAGTCAAGTCAAATAAAGTCAAATTCAGCTGAGCACGTTGGTGTGCAATTTACAGATGATGCTTGGCTAAAATGGTGAACATTTGCAACTGCAGTCGGCCATTATTTAATCTGAAGCGACCCATCATGTCAGTTATAGACAGTGCTGGTAGAACCACTGGACTTAGGGCCCTCTTATACAAAGCCGTAATTGGTCTGATTCGCCCGATTATCGCTCTGTGTAATAGAGACAATGATCAGCCGATTAAACTATCAGTAGCTGATTGTTTCTTTAGGCCCAGAACCTAAAATCATCCTCCACCGACCGTGCATCGCTATGGTAATAGCTACGTATAATAGCAATGCGAGGCCAATGATTGCCCAAACAGTTAATACTTCACCTGTTCACGCTCCTGGACTTTTCCTGCAGTCTCTGTATGTGTCCCGGCACCGCATGCTGCAGCTTCAGAACGGCCTGTCTGAACCGACAAGCCGCTCAGTCAATCACTAACCAGGACCTCCACTGCCAGTGATTGGCTGAGTGGCCTTTTAGCTCAGATAGGCCGCTCTGAAGCTACAGCACGCGGTGCCAGGCCACATACAGAGACTGGGCAGGCCTGCAACATCCTAATTTTTTTTCAAATTAGAGACAGATACTGAAACAAAAGCATGGAAGTGGCTTGATTTGTGTTCGAAACTTTTCAAAGTATACTCTGCGACCTGTTATTGGTTATTGTTCTGATTGGTCTGATCCCTGACCATTACCTATTGTGACTGGCTTAGTCCTCTTGTATCAATAGACTCATACAGATATATCGCTTGTGCAGCTGGTTCGGCCTTTTAACTGCAAGTGCTCCAGTTAAACGCTAACAGTTAAACGTGGATCTTTGACTGACCCTTCAATGTACAAGGATAATCTACTAATTAAACACACACACACACAGCCTGCTTCAGCCATAGCACACAAACACACCCACAGCCTGCTGCAGCCATAGCGCACACACAGCCTGCTGCAGCCATAGCACACTGAAGAAAAACACTCTTCTTCCAGAGAGAAAACACCACACTGAGGACAGAGGTTACTGCTGCACTACTTATGTCTTCTCCTCCTCCTCTATATTACACAGGATATCTTCATATTACACTGCTGCTCATATACAGTCATCCAGTATCCAGGAAGGGAACAGCACATATCCCCTCCACACAATGAACTTTTCCAGCTCAGAAAAACATGCTGCCAAATAGTGACCGACAACTTTTCCGCGCCAACCCTCATCTAATATGGCCAGTGCTTTATTACTGATATATGGAGGAAACTAAATGTATGTGAGGAAGTGTTTTTCGTTTAGATATAAATAGGGGCCTTTGATTGATAAAACATAAACTATATTAATTAGGAACATTTATAAAAATCAGTTGTGAATTTATTTATAAAATTTTGAAAGATTTTTTTAAAGATGGAGTCAGTACATTTTTTTTTCCAAATCTGAATCCAGCCAAAACTAGCTCCAACTCCGACTTCACAGCCCTGAATTGGGTCAGTAGCAGGACAAAGAGGATAGATCGAGGGATGGCTTTTGAGGATGAGTGTGATAGCTAGGTGTTTAAATAATGATGTAAAATGCCAGTGTATAGTGATAGATTAAAGGGGTACTCCAACATAAGATAAAAAAAGGGGTACTCCAACATGAGGTAAAAAAAAATATTGCAATAATGTTAGGAATTTTTTTTTATTTAATTTGGTCAGTGTTGCTTTTTTATTTTCATCTACTCGCGCGTATTATGATCGAGCATCTTTTATCTTTGGGGTTGAGCACCACAAAAAGGACTTTACCTGATATTATCCGATATTGCATCAGTGAACTTGCTGTCCAGTTTTGGAATCCAATTCATAAAAAGGACGTCCTAGAGCTGGAGAGGGTACAAAGATGGGCAACTAAACTAATAAGGGACATGTAGCATCTTAGTTATGAGGAGAGATTAAAATAATTAAATTTGTTTAGTCTATTCGATCAAGTACCGGCAGAGTACAGTACTACATTGGGTTAGGACTCCCTTGACAAACTCTTCTCTACTCTAATCTACGTACAACCCTTCAAGCACCGCTACAACTTCCTCTACTCAACTATACCACCCTTGGCTGAGCTGTACAACAGAACCGAACAAACACCATAGAAGTGACGTCATGAACAGCACCTTAGCACGTCACCATTCTAGTAGCACCACATTTACATATCTGACTGCCTTTTGCCCAACCAGACCAGAGAGTGCCAGGTTGGGTAATATAATTCCTAGGTCTATACAACTGGCCGTAGAAGACTTGCCAAGTCTTCCCAAGACTTCCCAATATAGCCGTGAGAAACCAGTAAGATGCTTTGTCTTTCCCGCGCTTTGAGGGACATTTATTAAGTCCGGCGCACTGCCTCTACATAAATCCTGTGGGCATCAGTGCGCGCGCCAGGAAACCTACACGAGCTCAGAGCTGGAGTAGGTTTCCTGTCTATTTTCTGGTGGAAAAAATGATGAATTAAGTGAATTCTGAGTCCGCACCCCCCGTTCCGCCCCCTCCACACCCCCTCCCCGCCCTCCTAGCCTCCTAGCATACTGGGTGGAAAATGGCCAGATGCGAATATTTATTTGCAAAACGGCCATTTAAGAATAAATTTATTCGCATCTGGCCATTTTCCGCCGAAAAATATGCTTTTTTTAATTGATAAATGTCCCTCTTTGTCTTACTGAGGATCAGTTCTTTGACTCCTTTGGACTGTCCTGACTGATAAAGAAAAATCCTTGGCACAGACAAGGTGGTCCCTAGAGGATGGTTACCCCTCCTGTGGGTTTAGCACTGCATCTTAAAGGGGTTGTCCGGCGATAAAAAATTATTCACAGAATAACACACATTACAAAGTTATACAACTTTGTAATGTATGTTATGTCTGTGAATGGCCCCCTTCCCCGTGTCCCACCACCCCCACCCGTGTACCCGGAAGTGTGGTGCGCTATAAATTACCTGTCACGTGCCGACCACGGTCTCCGATCCTCAGCAGTGACGTCTTCTTCGGGAGGCCGGCGGATCTTCCCGAGTGCCGGCCGCCCTCTGCAGCGTCATCCAAAGCTCAGCCGCGATTGGCTGAGCATAACTGTGCTCAGCCAGTCGCGGCTGAGCGGCTGATGACGCGGCCACATCATCAGCTGCTCAGCCGCGATTGGCTGAGCACAGTTATGCTCAGCCAATCGCGGCTGAGCTTCGGATGACGCTGCAGAGGGCGGCCGGCACTCGGGAAGATCCGCCGGTCTCCCGAAGAAGACGTCACTGCTGAGGATCGGAGACCGTGGACGACACGAGATGCGGTGAGTATAATGCACCACACTTCCGGGTCTAGCGTGGGTGGGGGGAAACACGGGGAAGGGGGCCATTCACAGACATAACATACATTACAAAGTTGTATAACTTTGTAATGTGTGTTATTCTGTGAATAATTTTTTATCGCCGGACAACCCCTTTAACCCTTCACCTTCAGCTGATTCCTACTCTGAATAGTCCCCGGTAATAAGTGGTGTACCCCAAGGGTCAGTACTGGGCCCCCTTCTGTTTAACTTGTTTATTAATTATATTGAATTAACAGCAATGTTTCTATCTTTGCAGATGACACCAAGCTTTGTAGTACAGTACAGTCTATGGAGGATGTGCAGATGTTACAGGATGACTTAGCCTCACTGGGTGTTTGGGCGTCCACTTGGCAAATGAGGTTCAAAGTGGATAAATGTAAAGTTATGCACCTGGGTACTAATAACCCGCATGCATCATATGTCCTGGGGGGAGTTACTCTGGGAGAGTCACTGATAGAGAAGGATCTGGGTGTACTTGTAGATAATAGACTACAGAACAGCACACAATGTCAGTCAGCTGCTGTCATGCATCAAAACAGGCATGGACTCGGGACAGGGATATAATATTACCGCTTTATAAAGCTTTGGTGCGGCCTCATCTGGAGTATGCCGTCCAGTTTCAGAACCCGATTCATAAAAAGGACGTCCCCTCCGTGGTTGAACTTGATGGACATGTGTCTTTTTTCAACCGTATAAACTATGTAACTATATACGAACATTCTAGGGGATAGTGAGACACCGAGTGGTGAAGGTGCAAACAGCAGCTTCATCCCCTTTGTGTGACACCCGAAAGAGTTACCTTTTACCTAGGTGACACAAGACTTAGTGGACCACCCATCCTGCAAGACTACAACTCCTTGTCTGCTCTGATGTAGGCTGGAGGGGCATGTCAGAGATGGTGAATTAATCAGGGAGGTGGGAGACAAGATCCAGCCAAGCCTCCTGTGACATCAGAGGATGGTACGTTGTCACGGGAGAGAGGAGAAGCCGTGTCCAAACTGCTGAGAGACAGTTAAAGGAGAACTCCGATCACAACTAAAAATCCAGTGCAGGCAGTTTTTATGTTCCCCTCCCCCTGCCTGCACCAGATTTTTAGTAGTGGCCAGACTTAAGGCCTTATTCCACGGAACAATTATCGTCCGTATTCGGCGCTACGGACGATAATCGTCCCGTGGAATAGAGTGCAACGATCAGCCGACATCGTTCATGTCGGCTGATCGTTGCAGTCGCTTGTTTTTCAACATGTTGAAAAACAAGCGACTGATATAGCAGCGATCTGCTGCCGCCGCTCCGTTGGCTAGGAGCGTCGGCAGCAGACGCTGCTATATCCTATGGGCTGCCCGGACGATCAGCGATCAACCGGGCAGCCCCCCCACAGCTCCCCGCCGCCCCCTCCCGCACTCACCCGCTCACTGCAGCCGCGCTGAATAGCGGCGGCAGCGAGCGAGGAACAAGGAGCAAACGAGCGCTGAGAGCGCTCGTTAGCTCCTCTAAACGACCCGTGTAATAGGCCCTTTACTTCTTCATACGTTTTAATGTTATTTTGCCCTAAGATCTTGTCTAAGCCTATTGTGAAGCCCTCCACTAGCTTTGTTGTGACGGATCCTGGGGTAGACTGTTCCATAGATTCACTGTTCTCATGGTAAGGAAGGCTTGTCCATGACTGCAGACAGCACTCCGGATGTGCATCCATAGCTGTCCATAATTGCACAGACCCATTCATATGTGACCGCAACAGCATGGATGAAGGCCCCAGCATGGACCCGTAACACCTATGTGTGAGCAGGACCAAAGAAATAAATGGGTCTTTAATCTATCCGCGATTGTGGACAGACGTATAAGGACATGTGAATGTACCCCGAGTTTCTCAAGACTAAAATATATATATTTTAACTTTCCTCATAACTAAGTTCCCCCATGTTGTGCACCAATGTAACTTTTCCAGTTCCAGGACATCCTGTCTATGGACTGATTCCCTATTGTCCATCTTGTGTTTGAAGTATGTGGCAAAGTCCTCAGCTGAGAGGAGAGGGCTGGGGAGTGACAACAGGGGACACAGAAGGGAGAAAAAGGTGTTAAATATTGCCTGGGGTTGTGAGAAGAAATGACAGTAGTCTGGTGCACTACAAGTGAGCGCAGTCCTGAAGGTTAGGAGAGCTTGCTTTTATGTCTCGTCTTCCTTGGAGTGGGTGCAGGAATATGGATGTAATACTGATGCCATCCTAATGCCATCGCCTCCGTAACATGTTACCAATATAGTATATTGTAATACGTCTACTTCAGCAGAGACAGAATACAGGCTGTTGTAGATGACGCTACATGGATATGGCTGATGGATATGTAGGACAAGGATAGGGAATGTATATGGAGTAATTCCAGAGCAATAGGTTTCAGGTTTCCTAAGCCAAGTATTATTATTATTTATTTATAAAGCCCCCTTACTTCCAGAGCGCTATACAATAGATAGGGGTAACAAACAGGAACAATACAAGATCAAAACACATTACATGAAGACAAATGGCAGACTGATACATGGGGGAAGAGGACCCTGTCCGTGAGGGCTCACAATCTATGAGGTAGCCACTATTCTAACTACATCAGAGGACCCCTAGGACTATGATCCTATACTGGGATGCCTGACTACTCCCTAGAGTACTCTCTCCAGTTGCTGCAAAAATACAACTGCCAGAATGCACTGCCAGCCTTCAGGAAACGATGGGAGTTGTAGTTTTGCATCAACTGTCAGGTCATGCTGGGAGTTGTAGTCTTGCAGCAGGTCATGCTGGGAGTTGTAGTCTTGCATCAGGTCATTCTGGGAGTTGTAGTCTTTCATCAGGTCCTGCTAGGAGTTGTAGTCTTGCATTGGGTCCTGCTGGGAGTTGTAGTCTTGCATCGGGTGCTGCTGGGAGTTGTAGTCTTGCATTGGGTCCTGCTGGGAGTTGTAGTCTTGCATCGGGTGCTGCTGGGAGTTGTAGTCTTGCATCGGGTCCTGCTGGGAGTTGTAGTCTTGCATCAGGTCAGGCTGGGAGTTGTAGTCTTGCATCAGGTCATGCTGGGAGTTGTAGTCTTGCATCAGGTCCTGCTGGGAGTTGTAGTCTTGCATCAGGTCCTGCTGGGAGTTGTAGTCTTGCATTGGGTCCAGCTGGGAGTTGTAGTCTTGCATTGGGTGCTGCTGGGAGTTGTAGTCTTGCATCAGGTCCTGCTGGGAGTTGTAGTCTTGCATCAGGTCTTGCTGGGAGTTGTAGTCTTGAATTAGGTCCTGCTGGGAGTTGTAGTCTTGCATCAGGTCCTGCTGGGAGTTGTAGTCTTGCATCAGGTCCTGCTGGGAGTTGTAGTCTTGCATCAGGTCCTGCTGGGAGTTGTAGTCTTGCATTGGGTGCTGCTGGTAGTTGTAGTCTTGCATCAGGTCCTGCTGGGAGTTGTAGTCTTGCATTAGGTCATGCTGGGAGTTGTAGTCTTACATCAGGTCCTGCTGGGAGTTGTAGTCTTGCATTGGGTGCTGCTGGGAGTTGTAGTCTTGCATTGGGTGCTGCTGGGAGTTGTAGTCTTGCATCAGGTCATGCTGGGAGTTGTAGTCTTGCATCAGGTCCTGCTGGGAGTTGTAGTCTTGCATTAGGTCCTGCTGGCAGTTGTAGTGTTGCCCCAGGTTGGGGAGTCCTCCTGTAGTGAATACCCTGTGATGTGTCCTGTAGCCCCCTCCCCCACTGTACACTGAGGAAGTTACCTGTGCGGGTGACATAATACATGTGTGTTCTGTACGCCTTGTCCCAGGGCCAGAAGTTTATTGGTGCTGAGCCCCTTCCCCCCCGCGCACCGCCCGCTCTCCACACCTCCACGATGGGAAACATCTGGGGAGCGCTGGCCGGGGCGGCCGCTGATTGGCTGCACGCGAGGGGCCGGGGCCGGAGCTTTAAACCCGTGACGTCACGGGCCGCGGCTGCTCCAAGCTTCGGGGACCTGGAGGGGAATCCAAACTGCAGCCGGAGCGGGGCGGCGGGGACAGCCGGGGATCGGGCGGAGGTGAGAGCCGCATGGCGGATTCTATGCAGCGGGGATTAGGGGGGCACAGACACAATGCCAGGCGCGGGAGGCAGAGGATGGGCTGGGGGAGTGGTTACAGGGGAGATGGACACTGTGTGCGGGGGAGCACGGCCTGCCCATTGTGTGTGTACAGCGGTGGATGCCCAGCTAGCATCCTGCCTCCATCTATAGGCCCTGTCTACCTGGGCACATCCCCAGCCTGGCATCGGGGCCCGGCAATCTGCTGTAATCTGCACCCAGCACAGCTGAGCTCAGGAATCTCCGGCCATCTGCTCTGCACAGCCGCATTAAGAGCTGCAGAGCCTCAATCCCCTGACCAGGGCTGCACAGAATGTGGTATCATGGCTAGAGAGGAGCTAGCTGTAGTCCTCTGCCTCATAGCCATGTAATATGTATATGTAACATATATATCTCTCTCCCATTACTGCCCAAGTGTCCTTCTATTAGAGGGACTGTCCATACTTATATCCAAGTCCCTCTTAGAGCTGAGAAATAATGTGCATTAATGCACTATAACATATCACCCTAGAAGCTGTCTGCTTCCTAACTGTATAGTAGACCATAACCTGTATATTACACCATCATTCGGTCCAATGGGGATTATAGGAACAGTTTTTGGTGGGGGGGGTTTGTGCCAATATTTGAGTCAAAAACAATATAAGTGTATAGATATGTCTGGAAATGAATGTTCCCTTCTGGGAGGTATACCTGTGTATGTGTATAGTCTATCTGTGCATTATCTGCAAGTATATCTATACCGCACACTCCTCTATCTATATCCTGTCAGTCTCCGATCAGTGTGTCTGTCATGTCTCGCTACCAGTCTCATCTATTTATCTATATCCCATCTATCTCTTGTGTCTCACACATCTCTAGCTAGCTATCTCACACCTACAGCAGCTTTCCATTTGCCTATCTCCTATTTGTCTTTCTGTCTCTATCTTGCTCTCTCTGGCTGTTTGTCTACATATCTATCTATCTATCTATCTATCTCATTTCCATCATTTCCTGTGCTTAAATGCCAAAAAACTCTATTAGCCAATCAGAGACTGAGGAGTTTTACCACTGCAAAATGTAATTGGCTGAGCGGGCACTTCCTGCCTGTCAGAACATGATCAGGAGGCAGTGACCAATGGGGATCAGGAATCAGGCAGGTGATTATACCTCATTTAATTTTTTTTTTTTTTCATTTTCCAGACAACCATTTTACAGAATGTAAGACCTGAATGGTAATACATGTTGCGTCATTTATCACTGATATAAAGGACAGAGCTGCTTCTAAGAGAATAGAGTCCATGTAGCCCTACTGGTCTATACTTTACTATACTGAACCTATAAAGTGTTCTGATTGAGTGGTGTTATTTAAAGGGACTTTGTCACCTCCAAGACACCTACTAAACTTAAGTTCATCAGTAGAGTACACAACGCTCGTTCTATATCTTCCGTTTGTATCTTTCTATGTTCTTGCATTCCTTTGTTATAAGCCGATCAATGAAGGAGTCTAAGTAGTCCTCTCCATTATGTTCCTGAGCTGAGTAGTCCTCTCTTATATTCCTGAGCTGAGTAGTCCTCTCCATTATGTTCCTGAGCTGAGTAGTCCTCTCTTATATTCCTGAGCTGAGTAGTCCTCTCTTATATTCCTGAGCTGAGTAGTCCTCTCTTATATTCCTGAGCTGAGTAGTCCTCTCCATTATGTTCCTGAGCTGAGTAGTCCTCTCCATTATGTTCCTGAGCTGAGTAGTCCTCTCCATTATGTTCCTGAGCTGAGTAGTCCTCTCCATTATGTTCCTGAGCTGAGTAGTCCTCTCCATTATGTTCCTGAGCTGAGTAGTCCTCTCCATTATGTTCCTGAGCTGAGTAGTCCTCTCCATTATGTTCCTGAGCTGAGTAGTCCTCTCCATTATGTTCCTGAGCTGAGTAGTCCTCTCCATTATGTTCCTGAGCTGAGTAGTCCTCTCCATTATGTTCCTGAGCTCAGTAGTCCTCTCTATGCAGCAACGTGCCCAGTGTGTAGGCTTACAGCGGGAAATACAAAGGAGGAGAAAGCTACACATTACAGATGTGCAATCAGCTTCCTTTATCCTACTTACAGATTACTTTAATTTAGGGTTTTTAGGAGGGTGGGTTGGAGGTGACAGAGTCCCTTTAAGTGCTGTTTTACACCATAGAAGGGAGAAGCATCAGTAGAAAGTCCTGTCATTCATCCTAGGGCCTGGAGCACAAGGACTTGGAGCACAAGGACTAGGGGCACAAGGACTAGGGGCACAAGGACTAGGAGCACAAGGACTAGGGGCACAAGGACTAGGGGCACAAGGACTAGGGGCACAAGGACTAGGGGCACAAGGACTAGGAGCACAAGGACTAGGAGCACAAGGACTAGGAGCACAAGGACTAGGAGCACAAGGACTAGGAGCACAAGGACTAGGAGCACAAGGACTAGGAGCACAAGGACTAGGAGCACAAGGACTAGGAGCACAAGGACTAGGAGCACAAGGACTAGGAGCACAAGGACTAGGAGCACAAGGACTAGGAGCACAAGGACTAGGAGCACAAGGACTAGGAGCACAAGGACTAGGAGCACAAGGACTAGGAGCACAAGGACTTGGAGCACAAGGACTTGGAGCACAAGGACTTGGAGCACAAGGACTTGGATGTACTGGTGACTGACGTGTCTATAGTCGGTGACTGAGCCTGCTGCTTAGAGGAAGTCATAACTGAATATTCATGTATACTGTTCCCTTGAATAACATGATAATGTCCGGTGATATCATACGATGTAGGAATTTCTGTAATCTCTCCCTCCTTCACCGCCGGAGGTCAGCCCTTTGGCAGCCAAGCCCTTGTGACAGATGTAGGGAAGTTGCACAATAAATGGGTTAGGTTTCACAAGACTGAGTGTCACCCCAAAAGCAGATGTTGTCATTGTTAACAGTGGTGCTTTGTTGGTGAGCTGTGCAGGCTGCACATAGGGAGAACAGCTGGGACATCATGTAAGGCTCCTTCTCTGTCACAGGATCCTGGAATTTCGTTCGGTCGCTGTGAGTAGCTGAAGCATATGGAAGTTGTACATTCTCCGCGTGTTTTTGGAAGAGAACCGACCCCTGTAGAGTTATTGGAGGAATTTGTTAGTTTCTAGCTCTGCCCTTGTTCAATGTATAGGCCGGTACCTGAGGGATCAATAAGCCCGGAGTAGTATGGGCTCTATAAAATTTTGATGCCTTGTTTACTATGCAGAGCATTCTACTGAAATGCATTGTACTGAATAAGTAATGCAATCTGTGTACAGGGGGAATAGTAAGGCCTTGGTCACACAGTGCAGTTTTTATTCTTGTGGCAAGAGTGAACACTTACACTTGGTAGCTTTAGAATTTGTTCTAATTTTTGCATAACGACGGTAGATGATTCTTGTATGGAAATCTATGGCTGTGTTCACTTTCTGCCACATAAGCACTAAAAGATCATGATCATGCCGTAGACATAGCATAGTACATCAGCACACTATTCATTGGCGCTAAACTTTTTGTACGTTTAGGGCAAGCTTTTTATCTGGTTTCTAAGCAGGATAGAATTTTAGAATTAATTTTGTCTGCAGATGTGATAAACAAAGTGATACTCCCCTACCCCATTCCCCTGCAGCTGGCATTGCAAGGGCTTCCGGATCTACTTATTACCACTGGTCCTTATGGTTCATTGTCCCCACAGGAAATTTTCTCACTATGGACAACCCCTTTAAGCATGGAACCTGCATGGCAGGAAAAAAAAACCCATCCCTTTAGGTTTGTATTATGGTCTCCATGCTCCACAACACCAGGTCCCTATAGAGATTAAGTTGGTACCTTATCTTTCTGGTGGAGTCTAATGGCATAGGTTAGAGCAGGGAGCCTCCATGTGCCTCCAGCTTTATACAGTGTATACATAAGAAACATTACAGATAAGGACTGTATTACAGCCATATGTATGAGCGGTAAGGGTTTGGGTTTATCCTATATGCCTCTTCATTTCTTGCTTGTCTTGGCTGGTTGCAGTCAGCTGTGAATGACATCAACCAAAGTTACAGTCCCGTACATAAGCAATAGGGTTGACAGAATGCTAGTCATTACATGGAACGGACTACACCTTTTTCCTATGTGTTAATCTTCTGGAAAAGCCTCTTCATTGCATTTACCTGTGGGAAAACAGTGGGTAGAAATGCAGACATGGAATCAGCCCTCAAATGAGCGTCCCTTTTATTTCTGCATTATTCCCAACACAAGAGCCCTAATCCTTTCAAAGCCTATTTACCTGTAATGGTTTGTCAGGTGTCATAGAAAGCCAGTCACTGTGTAAAGAAAAAAAAGTCAGGGATCTGCTGATTTGAACTAATGACGTAGGTTTGCATTGTAGGCCATTGTGTAGCCATATATCCGCCATTGATTTCATTAAAAAAAAGGGAAGATGCAATAGGTTGCAATTTTCTATACAGCAGTATTTTCTTATATAGCTGACACCTATCGGTCCAGCATGTGCCCTGTGTGAACCCAACTAGGCCATCAAGAATCTGTATTACTACTGTAATTGCCATAAATTCCGTGATCTAAATTTGAACAGTCTTGGTGTTGTAAATTAAGATTATCGCTTTAGGAGGCATTCACACGATCTCTGACTCTGTCTGCAGCACAGATGATTATTTATGATGTCGGAAGCTCTGATACTGTCTAAATGTTTGCACTAGTGTACTGACACAGCCATGCAGCTGTCAGTACACTAGCACGAACTATCAAATAGTGTTGGATCTCCCAACATCATAATGAAAAGGGTTATCCAGCGCGACAAAAACATGGCCTCTTTTGCCCCACTCTTGTCTCCATCTCAGGTGTGGTTTGCAATTAAGCTCCATTTACTTCAATGGAACAGAGTTTCAAAACCTGCACCCAAACTGGGAACAGGAGTGGTTTAAAAGTGGCCATGTTTTTGTAGCGCTGGATAACCCCTTTACGTACAGGATCTGCAGCAGATTTGATGGCGCAGATTTGAAGCTGCAGCTTCAAAGCAAATCAATTCTAGGCCATCAAATCTGCTGTGGATCTGCTGCAGATCCTGTACATGTGAACGCACCCTAAATCCTGATGCGGGGAGCTCCAAGATCCAGTCCGAAGGACACCATCTGTGCTTCGGACAGATTGCGGAGATCGTGTGAATGTCCTCTTGAAGCCAGCATACTACTGCTAATATAAAGAGTGTTAAACTAGATCCTTGAGACCAAAACACTGCCTCTAAATTGACTTAAAGGCTTGTAAATAGTCCTAGCGCCAGGAACATGTGTTGTACGTCTAACTTTCCTATCCGGTTACATTGTCTGGTGCTGTTGGTTCCTACATGATATAGGTTATCCGGAATGTGAGTCGATTCCTGGGCAAGGTGGTTTTGCATAGTCTTCCTCTTAAACTACATGCAGAAATATCCCCCTTGATGTATACTGATTAGATGTGGCTCAGGCTTTCTAGCAAAGATGGTTGAGTCATTTCTCCAGTAAAGTTTAGCACATGTGATGAAGCTTGAGCAGTTACTAAGGAGGCCATAACTTTGTCAACTCTGGGCAGGAAAACCGTAATCTTGGTCTTTCGTTGTATGCCACATCAACAATAGTGCAGCATATCGTGCAGTTTTGTCATCTTGCTGGATTTCTAATGGACCCTATTAAACTCAATGGCGTCTGTTAGGTACTGTTTGTGTATGGCATGTAATGGATCTCCCAGCTTTATTTGATCTCTTTACTGCTCGGAACAGAACAATGGAAAATACAATGCAGGTGTGACCCCGGCCGTAATATTCACTAATGGTAGTAAAATTATTACATTTCATACTTGAAAACCATAGAGAAGGCCATTGAAGAGAATTTAAACTTTCTCCTTTTTGACGTTGATGTCTAAAGAGTATTCAAAATGACTTAGAAAGCAAATCACAAACTATAAACTTTATCCATATATGCCTGTCCAGCCGCGGTCCACCCACTGCCTGTGTTTACTTACCCTGATGATGCCCCCTCCTGCTGACGTCGATGCATTGGGCAAGCTGAGTATCCCTTATTTTATTATTTTGCCGGCTATGTTTTTTTTTTTTTTTGTAAGCACTGTTATTCCAAATTCAGGATTGCTTGGAGTGGTTTCCTAAGCTAAATTCTCCCCCCCTCCCCCCTCGGTGTAAGTTTCTCCTATATGTTCTCTAGTTTTCTCCCATGCTCTAAAACAAACTGATAGGATAATTGGTTTCCTGTGAAAATTGTCCCTTGAGTGTGTATGTGATGGGGAAATTAAACAGCAGATCCCAGTAGGGACAGTGGCTGATGGGATTTGGGACGTTTTCTCTGCAACATGTAAGTATCATGAAATAGTATCTGTATGCAGAATTGCAGCCGTACTGCAGACATTAAGTTGGGGTTTATTGTTAGTAGAGATGAGTGAATTAAGGGCCTTATCACACGGGCCGATTATCATTCAAAAATATCGGTAGATCGTTCAGATTTGAACGATAATCGTTACGTGTAATAGCAGGCAACGATTAAATGACCAATGAGAAATCATTGATCATTTGATAGAATCTGTACCTATTTTTATTGTTAATCGTTCGAACATCATTCGGTGTAATAACGCGTCCTTTGTTCATTCCCTGGTCTATCAGCCAGGAAAGGACGAGCGCAAGAACGATCGTAGGTAACTATCATCGTTCTGTGTAACAGGGTGAACGATAAAGATCGTTCGTTATAGCGGTCGTTTGAGAGAGTTTATCGTTAATCGCTGAAAAATCGTCCCGTTTAATAACACCCTTACCATAGTAACAAAGCGAAGCGCTTCGTTATGTCTGCAATCTGATCATCAGCTGCTGCTTCTAATTGACTTCCGTTCTGTGCCGCTCCTCCCTGGGTGGTGGGAAAACTGGGAGAAGTTTTCCAGGACTGGATCCAGCTTTTCCCAGCACCCGGGGCGGAGCGGCAGTCAGTTAAAAGGCAGCAGGCTGATGGATTACAGAGATAACGAAGTGCTTTGCTGTTACTGAAATTCACTCATCTCTAATTGTTAGTATCAATGTACGACATGGGAAAAGACTTGGGGATTTTAGTTGACAATAAGCTTTACTGTGGCAACCAGTGTCAGACGGCTGCTGCCAAGGCAATTTAGATTGTGGGGTTCTTCAAAATGGACATAGATCTACCTTAGGATCCTCATAAGGAATATTAGATGCTTGCATCTAAAGTGATAAATGAAATGGGTGGACAGCAGTATCAAGAAAGGGTAATTGGGGTTATTTAGACAAAAAGGCAGCTGAGGGGTGACATTGCATCCATTATATAAAGGTTAATACAGAGATCTGTCATAATCTGTTTATACCCAGGATGGAACTAAAACAAGGGATGTCCTCTATGTCCAGAGGAAAGAAGCATAGAAAATGATTCTTTACTATAAGCGCACTTAGAACTTGCCCTGGTAAATTCAGATTAAGGCCGGATTCACACTATGTCCGACACCAGCTGTTCTGTGACCCAGCAGAACGGCCAGTGTCAGTGAAGTTCATCTCGGCCAGTACTGCATGATCTTCATTTGTGCTGAACTGGGCATCTGTGTGCGCCCACATTCCAGTTCACCATAGCCGACAATGGAGAGTGCGGCCGTAGCCACACTCTCCATTGTGTGAGCTGTCAGTGTTGTGCACCCGCTATTCAATTAATAGTGGCCGCACAAACCTGACATGTCAGTTTTTCGTGCAGCCGTTTGGGATCCCGGCCGGAGTGTATTCTTTGTAACAGCTGTGCAACATAATATTTGTATTAATCACGGCCGTTGTTGCAAATTAGCAACAGCGGCAGTGATTAATACAAACGTTACGTTGTGTGAACGTAGCCTAAAGGGGGTCTGGAGACATTTCTTGAGTATAGTCGTATATTTCTGGTGAGTCATTGATCAGCTGATGTATTCTGATTAATATACTTTTTTTTTTTTTTTTCGGAAAGGAGTTTCGATGGCTTTTGTCTCATAGGAGTTTTTGCCTTCCTTTGTATTTGCCTTGCAGGATATTAGGTTGAACTTGATGGATTTGCATCCCCCCCCCCCAGCCTAACAGCTGTTACACTATATAGCCATACCTAGGACGACCACTGCCTTATCACATAGGGAGTACAACTATATCCTTAGGTATATACACAGGATACATGGGATTAGCACTATTGTCCGGTTCATCGCTACGTCACTGTGGTGTGAACTCCATACAGAACTACTTTCACATAGATATATTTAAAGGTAGATGAGATTCTTTTTATGTTTTCAGCGTAAACTAACAAATGGATATGCTTAAAATAAACAATGACAAAATAAACGTCTTCCTTGGAGGGTTTAACTAGAGCGGCGAGGTTTAGAGAAACAATAGAAGTGTTTGCCTGCATGCTATCATTTCATCTTCCTGTGCCGACTCTCTATGCTCGGTGGGGTACCTTTTTGTGAATGGATATTGTTACAATGGAAAAGCTTTCAGACGTATAGTATTCTTTAATGGTAAAACAGATGTCTGCTTGATTATAGAGATTAGTCGCAGAAAATAGAAAACAAACAATGGTGCCTCTAGTGGAAATATCACCCTGCAGAGCACGGAACAGACTGTTCAGACAAACACTGTACTTATCGAGTGTTAAACTGCTGGATAAATGCGATTGCCAATGGATCAATAGTCCTGTCCACACTGAAGGCCATTATGCCACCACAATGCAAATGCATGGGTCCGGGCAAGGTTTACACATCACAAAATGTCCTCAATCTATTGATTGCTCTGGCTGTAGCTTATAGATTGTCGCTGGACCATCGTAGGGATCAGAGATCACTCGCAGGGTGCTGACCTCACATTGAGGAGTCGTAGTTTTGGCGCTGGGTTCTCAGCCAGTCACGGGTCTTTCATTTCTGCGGAGTTGCTGGTTTTGATGGAAGACACAGTTGTGCATGGAGTTAATTTGTTACCATAGTGATTAAAGTTGAGGAAAAGCAGATTTATGGAAGGAGGTTTTTTTCTTGTGTTCATATTCGCACATGTACAGTCTCCGTCTGGGTGGAGTATGTAATGAAGATTTTTTTTTTTTTGCAAGTTGGCAAATTCATATGTAGAATTTTAAGAAAACTTGTAACCAGCTTTCTACTGCCTTAAAGTAGCAACCTGGATTTCAGAGCCGTCACTATTCTGCTTGCAGTCATCATTATTTGTATAGAATCACAGGAGAGTTCTGTAGGACTGGTATTCATAAGCTGCCGCTTCTTCCCCTTATACTGTGGATAGGTAGAAAGCTGTTAATCGGCAGCGGGTGGTCTGAAGGAAGCTGTAGCTCATGTGTGTCAAGGACTGCAGAGCATGCCCACAACACTCATGCACTCATCACATAAACGAATGTACAGTACTGCAGTATGAAATCGAATATGGCAGCTCAGTCATTAGTCCGTCTTATCTACAAACAATCATTTATGCTTTAAGGTTTCCTGATTACACACTGTTTCATAGTTTCTTTATACGCCGTTCCGAAGATATGTGGGCTTGTAGTTTGTTTGACTGTTGAAGGAATGGTCAGAGGGGTGTGAACCTAATTCTAATCTCAGGTGAGAGGTATATATACAGTGTAATCACGGCACCCTGAAGGCCCTATTACATGATGCGATTATCAGCCAATAATCGCTTTGAGTAATAGAAGACAATGATCATACGACATGTACAATGGCTGAAACACAAACGATCAGCCTGGCAACGATCTACTGCCGCCATTCTTTCCATTGGAGCGTCGGCAGAAGACAGCTGCTATCTATCTTCTATGGGCTGCCCGGACAATTTAACGACCATTTGGGCAACCCCCTGCGCAGCTCCTCATGGCCCCCCTGCTCTTACCTGCTCACTGTTGGCGCATGTAAAAGTGCCGACAGCGAGCGGGGAACGAGGAGCAAGTGAGCGCTAACCTGACAGGTTGGTGCTCGCTTACTCCTCTGAATCGCCCTGTGTAATAGGTGTATAGTAATGTCTCTGTGCCGTCAGGTATGTTTTAGATTTGTCACCATTATATTCTGTCCTTCCCCAGTAGACTGGAATCAGTCTGCTCATAGATTTCTTCTAATGGTTAGATAGATAGTTGCTCTGTCTCTGGACCTGCGGTCATGATTCATAAGTGACACATTGGTTATATGAAATGTGGTGGAAGAGTATTGTTACATCATCTTGACCTCTGTAAATGCTTACATGTGGAGGAAGTACCCTACATTGATCCTTTTAACTTACCACTTCCTCTGGGAAACTGATGTCACATCCTCACCATGTACCCGAAACACTTTGTATCCTCAAGTGGGACATCATTGACAATAAATCAAAAATATTTCTTTTTGTGAGGTAGGGTAGAATCATACTAGACAGTGACTTTTTTGAGTAACTTGTCTGCTTTAGGCTATGTACACACATTGTAATGAATTTGGAATCCTACGGCCTTAGTGGTCATTGACCACAATGGCCGTAGGTTTCTGAATTAATTTTGCTGTATTGATTTCAATAGAACAACTGCCGTTGTTGTGCACACGGTGCATCAACTACGGCCGTTGTTTACTGCGGCTATATAAAATAATGAACGTGTCTATTATCTATAGTTGCAGTTCGCGAATAACGGCAGTAGAAATTCTGTTCACACCCTGTGTGGCTGTCCTGCCAGGCCGTAGTGTAAATGAAAGTCAATGGTTAATTAATTTTTATTCACACCTATACGGCCAGCAGACTTCTATGGGTGGAAAAGAATGTTCTTACGCCCGATAATGCATTATCGGCCAGAGGAACACGTAATACAGCGGCCGTTGTTTCACACTTAAAGCAACGGCTGTGTCAAACAACGGCTGTTGTATTACAATGTGTGAACATAGCCAGAAGGTAATGACTAAAGAACTGTGGATGGTAAAGGATTGTAATGTAGCCAAAAATGGAGGTTTTATAATAGAGAAGTAATGTGTTTGCAACAAATCTAAAAGAACAGCATTTTTTGTTGGAATGTTTAATTTGAACATATTTTTTGCCTTTTTTTTTTTTTTTCTCAGTTTACGCTTTGATGTCCGAGGGCTTCCTTCTGTCAAGGTATTTTTGTTTCCCATTGTTTTTCATCTCCAGTATATTTGGTGGTGCCAACTCTTATAGTTACCACTGAAACAAAACAAATATTCTTTTGTTTACTGTAAAAGTGTTAATCGTACCAGACTGGTGTCTATACGACAAATTCCATATGACCGGAAAAAAAAACTTCTTGCAGTTCCAAAGGGAGATTGATAGAGCTGATAATAATTTGCCATAGTGATATGTGAAGGAAGCTTAGGAATGTTGAAGTAAAGTTGTTGTTGGGGCTCTGCTTGTAGGAATACCCCGTGGGAGTTGTGACTATGCGGAGGAAGACAAAACTAATATTGTGACTGCGATAAGAAACCAAAAGTGATAATTGAATCTGACCAGGATGCCATAATATTCCCTTTAAAAGCATTTCTTTTAGAATGTAATGTTCCTTTACACAAACTATTGCTGTTTTTTTAACATTTAAAAAAAACACACTTTCAATGACACCATTTAAAAATGTATATGTATAGTCTGCACAGTATGAATATCTTTGCAGCTGGCCTGTGTTACCTTCCTCCTGTTGCTTCTTCATCGCAACTATTATCTCTTGTAAAGAAGGGGGTCCTTTTTTCTTTTCTCATCTTCTACTGTTAGGCTATGTTCCCACGTTGTATCGGACCGTATCGGTCTCTGCAAAGATCATCCCGGCTGGTACTGCAGTCCCAACTGCAGCCGGTACTGCAGTTTTTGCGGCCGGCATGGGATCCCGGCCGGAGCGTATACGATGTGTATACTCTCCGGCCGGGATCCCATAGAACAAAAGGCAATGTTCCACACTGCATTAGGTACGGCCGTTGTTGCCGATGGCAACAACGACCGTACTTTTATGTAGTGTGAACATAGCCTTAAAGCAAACTACTTACCTCCATTTTGGTATATACAAAACTCAGACTGGTATATAGAGCATTGAGTTTGCTAATGAAAAAATTGCATTCAAGACTGTTCTTGAATCTTATGTAAATAAGGGTTTCCACACCGTCAGCATGTCCTCTTTCAGACTCCTTCCTACTTCCAGCCATGTGATTCACTTCCTCTTCTCTGTTGCTTATAAAATACCTTGAAACTAGATGCGCATGCTGCATGCAGTGTAGTTACATTGCACAACCACTGGACGCAGAAGAGAAAGAGGCCAGATTTCAAGGAGTTTGCTGGGTGCATGGTTGACTCTAAATACACCAACCTTCCGATGACCCATCATGGTACAAAGCACTTCTGGATTGAGCATGTTGAAATTCAACTGCCTGATCCTTGTATGCCATGAGATTTTCATTTAGGGGTGATAAAGGAGACCCCTATACACATTAGAGAATTGTCAAGTTCCACTTAAATTGAAAGGTTTGGCCAACAAATTATCAGTAGCTTTAGGATCTTCACGTTAATAAGCAATGTGAACCTGGGCATTTCTCCATTTGCATAAACTAGCGCTGGACTTTTATCTAGCTCATCCATCCGTGCTGCGGACAAGGACACTGCTCACTTGGCCTTGAGGGTATTCATGTGTAGAAGACTGGCAGGGCCACAAAGATGGCCAAATTCTTTGTGGCATGTGAATGGACCATAAAACATGATGCAATGAGAATTTCTCTGAAGCATGTCCATGTCCAGTTTCCTTTATTTGCTGTACATTGGTATGTGAATGAATCTATAATCATCAATGGGAGTTGACAAGTCTGCTAATGTGGTATTTGGCACTCTTCGGGCCTTCCTGGCAGCTTCTGAGCAGAGTAACATAAGGCTGGACTGTGTTCCAATTAGGACTACAGTGCGTCTCTGTTGGGGTCTTGGTAGTGGTCTATCTGTAGGATGGATACAGGAAGAGTTAATAGGCACTCTCTGACCCATTTAAAACATGGTGCAGTCCTCCTTTATAGCAAAGGGACTGCCTATACATAACTAATAAAATCCGACATGAGCCTCCAACGAGGAAAGAACCAGGTATATATGCGTAACTTGTTCTAGCCCTTTGTCCCCATTTTGACTTGCTGCTTCGAATGCAGAAAATTATTAATCTGTAAATGACTTATGCTGCAGGCTAGCAGTCTGGAATTAGTCGTTGAGTCAGTGAGTATCTGTGGATGTTGGATAGAAAAGTATTCTGTGGTTTGAGCAGTAGCTGAAATGGCAGACGTGTGATTTTCTGTTCGACTTCCCCCAAAAAGCAAGTTACCGGAACCACGAATGGAGAACTCTTTACTCCTTCCCATCGTTTTTGTTATTTTCAGTCTTGGGACACTGCAAAGAGTTGCTGTAAGAGTAACTTAATCTCCAAACATCAAAGGCCAGAAATAAAATAAGTTCCCTTTTGGGGTTACTTTAACATTTTTTGTTCTATGCAGCATGTGGGGGTGCAGGGTATATGGTGTATCAACCGCACTTTGTGTTGAAGAGGTGGATATGTGGTGATATGCGGTTAGTTTAGCAATGGCTGGAAAGTGTTTGCATTAAGAAAACCTAGGGGGATGAGCTCATATATAAAGCAGCCAAGGGAACGGCAGAATGATGCAATTTAGGTTTCCTGTTTTTTTTCTTAATTACTGTTTTATTTTGTTTTTAATGCTAACATGCACACTGCCTAATCCAGGAGACATGATATACCATAGATTACATTAAAGACCACCACAGATTATGAGAAGAGGGTTCTGTAGAGAGCCTAATCCCCCACTGACTGTGCTGTTACTTTAAATATCATGCAGCATTTTAAGAGAAAATGACGTTCAACTCAACTGCAATGTGCCTAGGATGTTTTTTCAGATATTTAACCTTAAAGGGGTTATCCAGAGTTAGGAAAAACAGTTACTCCCCCCCCCCCCCCCCCCCAAAAGAAAACATCATACCTGCCGCCAGGTTTTGTGCACCGGTTCATTTGGTCGATAGCGCTCTCTTGATCCCCCTATATAATACGTAACAAAATGTTTGGTTGAGGATGGGATGGATAAGCCCTAGGCGGACTCCTCTAGTGCATGTCGTTCAAAGGACCATAGATGGCCTATTTGTCGGGAGTGAACAGCCACATAAACAGTCGATCAGATGTTCCATTCACTTCCATTGTTTACATGGAGAGATGTGCTTGCACAAAATATCAGCTTGCTTCTTCACCAGCTGATCACCAGGCTTTTTAAATAATCAGAAACGACTGTAAAAAGGTCTTCAGAACAAAAGTATCTGGCATGATGACATCAAACTGTCTGATCCATCATAAGGCCCATTCTCTTAATATTTTCAAGGCCCTGCTGAGCTTTACAATAGTGTCCCATCCATAAGAAATTTCAATGTGCAGCCCGACGTGTTTTTTGACTGGCCCATAGACTTTACTGGGCTAGACATGGTGCATGGACTAAATGTAGGAACAATTTTACTATAATCTGCCCATTGAAGCCCTCAGTAGAACCTTACTCATGTCTGACGTAAAGCCATGGAAATTCATTACGTCCACACCATCAGTATTGTTGAAGAATGTATCAGTATGTATGACAGCAATGGCTAACCTACGGCCATCCAGCTGTTAAAAAAAAAACTACAATTCCCATCATGCCGGACCAGCCTAAGCTTTCATTGTCCAGGCATGATGGGTATGATAGTTTTGCAACAGCTGGAGGGCTGAAGGTTCCCCATACCTGTTGTATGCCGCAGCTTGAACCCCTGACACCTCGCATTGACAAGTTAGGAAAGGGTCGCTAGATTCCAGTTTTCATGACAAGAATAGGCTGTAACACTAAAACAATAGACACGTTAGTCTGACCGCTCTTCAGAAGTATCTACTTACAGGAAGCAAACACGCGGGATGAAACAGGACAGATATTGTTGCCTGGAGCAAGTGGCCAGGTCATGTGGTAAATGTTCTCAGACCGAATGGACATTTATCCTCTGGGCACCACTTAGGGATTACTCCACTTCATAACTCTAGCCATTTTCCCTTTCCCTACATGTATGTGGTTGTCATAATTTTGATGTTTTTTGTTGATTAGATTTAGCTTGGCCATCAGTGTAAGTTATAACTAGAGATGAGCGAACCGGGTTCGGGTTTGAGTCCATCCGAACCCAAATGTTCGGTATTTGATTAGCTGGGGCTGCTGAACTTGGATAAAGCTCTAAGGTTGTCTGGAAAACATGGATACAGCCAATGACTATATCCATGTTTTCCACATAGCCTTAGGGCTTTATCCAACTTCAACCGCTAATCAAATGCCGAAAGTTCGGGTTTGGATGGACTCGAGCATGCTCGAAGTTCGCTCATCTCTAGTTATAATATTTAAAGAGACTCTGTAGGCAGGTTTATACTGTCCTATCTGAGGGTAGCATATATTAGTGACAGAGAAGCTAAAAAGAATGATGTATCACTTATATTGTTCTGTGCAGCTCATGCGAAGTTATCCTCCTGAATAACATGGACAATAAGTGGTCCATGTCTCATTATTCATGAAGAGCAGAAAACTCCGCCCACCAGCTGCTGATTGACCGTTATCTATCCATGCTGGGTATAGGCACCAACTGTCAATCAGCAGCTGGAGGGTTGGGGGAGGGGTGTGGCAAGAATCCTATTCTCCTGCATATTAGGAGAACGGCTGAACAAAATGATGTAAGCAATACACTGATCTGTTCAGCATTTATGTCACTAGTTTAAGCTGCCCTCATTTAAGGTGGCATAAAACTAGTGACAAGTTCCCTTTAAAACCCTAATATTGGCGGCACAGTACAGGTTTGTCTGTAACAGGGTAATGTATTTATACATAACTAGTGAAATTACTATTGCAACTTCTTCCTTCTGAGACATTTTATTAACTTTTCCAACGCGATTCAGCAGCATAGTTCATAAATGACCCCCTATAGATAAAAACCAGCGAGTGCTGAATAGTTGGTTAACTCCATGCAAATAAATGGATGTAAACACCAAGCGGGTGTGCACAGTGCCTGCTGCAGACGCTGCAAATGTAGATGTATCCTAGGAAACTATTAGCTGCTAATTGTGCCCGAAGCGTTGTCTAAACCTGAAATGTACATTCTATGCCTTCATCCAATTACATGAGCTGCTGTCTCATGGCCGTGTATATCTAGGTACAGTTCAAGAACTAATGTCTTATTAACCCTTATAGTACCTGTGTCAGTGCTGGTCTGCTTTTCTCTAGCCAGTATATGCTAACAATTTTCTCATTCATAAAATAACAATCCGGTGTCAATCTCCTATGGCGTTGTCTATGACAGCAGGGAATCCTAGGTATATAATCATCGCAGTTGTCGGTATAACCATTCTGCGAAGAGAATGAATGGTTGACAACTGCATTTAGTGTTCTTGAGAAACATGGAAACTAACCTGCAATTGGTCCAAGACACAGAAAAAGGTGCAAATTGTGCCATTTTTTTATGTTGGTTCCACTCCTGGTTTTGTTAAAGATTAGAAGCAAATATTAAACATGAGCCAATCCTGTCTGTGAACTACATGGCAAACAATCAATAAGAACTGTGTAATGTTGGCCTGTGTAGGCGCTGCAGAATTTAGGGCTTTTCAATAAATAGCGGCCGGTGTTGGAACAGACGTTATTTATTGAAAATTTAGGTTGTGTGAACTTAGGCCGGGTTTACATATGTCCGGCGTTGCGGCGGCGTTTCCCTCCGGCGCAGGAGAAAAGCGCCGGAGGGAAACTCATCATTGAACTGATCCCATTGTTTTCAATGGGATCGTTCAAAATGTGCGGCGGTGAAATAGTGGCCGCCGCATCGCCGGACCGTCAGTGCGTTAGGACGCATCTTGCAGTGTCGTTCGGCTCTGGCATCCGGAGTTCAGGCAAATAGCAGCACAGTGTAAAGAAATAAACATATCTCTCCCCCTGTGTGCTCTCTCCCTCCCCTATAGTCCCCCCCCTTGGTCCCCCAGTAGTATATCGCCCCCCCTGTTGCTCCTCCAGTAGTATATAGCCCCCCTGTTGCCCCCCAGTAGTATTTAGCTTCCCTGTGCGCTCTCCCCCAGTAGTATATAGCCCCCCATGTGCGCTCTCCCCTTCCCAATTAGCCCCCCTGTGCGCTCTCCCCTTCCCAATTAGCCCCCCTGTGCGCTCTCCCCCTCCCAATTAACCACCCTGTGCGCTCTCCCCCTCCCATATAGGCCCCCTGTGAGCTCCCCCAATTAGTATATAGCCTCCCTGTGCGCTCTCCCCAATAGTATATAGCCCCCCTGTGCGCCCTGCCCTTGTAGTATATAGCCCCCTGTGAGCTCCCCCAATTAGTATATAGCCCCCCTGTGCGCTCCCCGCAAATCCCATTGAAAAGGACAGATAAACATACTTGGAAAAAAAATGTCAACTGATGAGAGCAACTTGTGACAACTGATGGGAACTGATGGAAAATTATGGTTTTTAATGAAAAGAAGGATTTTTGGCATCAGTTGTGACATCAGTTGTGGTCAGTTTTTAGACAAAAAACGCAACTGATGCAAACCCAGCCTTAGCCATATACTGCAGTGTATGATATTATATAGCCGAGACTTAGGGAGCGGTAGCCAGCCCTAAAGGCCCTATTACACTAAACGATTATCGTCCGTTACGGCCGATAATAGTCTGGTGTAATAGAAGACAACGATCAGCCGACTTGAACGATGTCGGCTGATCGTTGCAGTCGTTTGTCTTTCAACATGTTGAAAAACAAACGACTAATATAGCAACGATATGCTGCCGTCGCTACGTGGAATAGGAGGGGCGGCAGCAGACTGCTGCTATCTTTTATGGGCCATCCATTTTACAAAAAAAATTGTAGCTAAAGGGGAAGGCAACAATGCACCATGGTGAATAATCTTACATTTTCTTCACTTCCAATATCGAAATTAGTCATTGCTGTATGCATTTCCTTAAGACTTCATATGAGGTTAGGTTAAACAGGAACCGAGAAGACGTATAAATAGTACTGTAAAACACCCCACCTAATCTGCATAGCTCCTGTCCATTACCTATCAGGAAAACAAGGAAGTTAATCAAACCCAACACGAAGAAAGTCATCACAGACAGCGAAAAACTGTCTTCTTGGCTCCTGCCATTAACCGGCTCATAAACATCAAAGGGGACTCATCCTTTGAAGTTACAATTCTCCATGAAATTGTGTTTTTCAGTCCTGTTGAAAGTTTTTTTTTGTTGTATTCATATGGGTGCATGGAAGCGCTGCACTTGGGGTCACTGCTCTTTTAAGCTGAGCTGTGTATTGTGTTATGTATTACAGCAAATGTGTGGGTTTATTTGGAGTCCTTGTGGTGTTTACAACCGAGTCTGCACCCATTTTGGTTAATGGTACCTCTTTATAATCCTCAATTATAAATGTCTTCACTACTATATTCATATTGAGATCTTTTAAATTAGAATATGATGCCAGACTTAGATTGGTTTACCCGTCTTAGATTTAGGGTATGGGGGATGAGCTGTGCATGTCTAATCCTTCACATAAAGGAAGGAGATGCTTTAGTCTGATGCAGTTAGCTAGGAGCAATATTTCTTAATTGTGGAAATAAAATCAATGAAAGAAGTCAAATTATCTAAGATGCCAGGCTCGTTCTGTTCTGAAAGGAACATTCATCTCTGTTGTTGTTAATATTCATCTAAAAATACCCTTTGCAATGTAGGGAAGGCTGTATATAAACCATGGCAGAGTCCGTCTTTGATCTGTTACATGGCTTGTCAGTTCTAGCCTAAGGCAATGGATTATGAGCCCCGTGCCTGTTATGCTGTGGCATTCCTAATGGAGGAGGAATTTGCCGGTGCTCCTGGCTCCCATTTCCTCAGCAGACTGCACCTCACTTCCTGTCCCTGATTATAGTCACTGATGGGGTGGCCTTTCCTGGCCTATTTCCTGCTTCTTTAAGGGGGGAGGGGACTGTGAAGATCAGACGTTCATCTATATGTTTATTGACCGGCCAGGTTTTTTTGACACCTCTGCTGCAGGAGGGAGACGGCCGCTTCTCAGGTAGCATCTGTCAGACTTTCACGTCCATTATTATCCCTGTGACAATGAGGGATTGTGAAAATCAATGTTCTGCATGCTGAGCCTTGTGGAACATGACCAGAGGTGAAGTAGTATGTACTCTCTTTGTTGTACATAGCTGTAACCTAGTGCTAAAGTCAGGCAATCTTACCATCACCAGCAGGTACAGCCTGCCGTATTAGGTGTATGGGGGTGACCCGACTCCTGGTGGAGAGAAGTGTCGCAGGTAATGAATTTTCATCACCTGACCTTATTGTTTTGGGAGGGGTATGTTGGTGTCAGAGCTGTCTGGCTGTGGCTTACCCCTCCTAGAGAGCACATGAATACTTGGTCATGCCGATTGTTCATGTGTATTGGGAGGACGGGAGAACAATTTATTAAAAGTGTATAAGAACTTATAGTGTTAGGGTTGCCAGAGTAGGTATAGGTAGGTTGATGGTTGAACTACTGTTGAACAAACAATCATCTGAATATCAATTGTTTTGTAGACTGACCCCCGCTGCCTTAAGCTGGCCATACATATCAGATACATGATGGATGAACCCAAAGACTTTAATGGCACTAGCTAAACATTTAATATATATGTTTGCCCCCTGACTATCCCTGATGGAAGATATTCAATATGTAAAAAGGTCAGCGTTACGAGTCTCAAAACATGGGACTAGCCAGCTATTCCTACAGGGAAGGACCTAGCAAAGGGATGTCTCCTGTACACAGACCACCAAAACCACCATATTAAGTGGCCCCTTCAGTCAATACCCAACTCAATTAAAAGTCTGATAATATGACCAGGGTAATACCAAGGCCAGGTAACAAACCCAGACAGACGTTTCGAGGTGTTGCCCCTCATCAGTGTGGAGCAGGATTCTGGCTAGGTGAGAGCGATGCCTAGTAGACTATTACGGCAAACAGATCATTGATCTTAGGGGACCAGCCAAAGATGACGACTCGGCTGCTGGGTAAAGCATTTAATAAAGTGAAATCCTAGGTGCACGGAAGATATTGGGGGAGATGAGCATCAGTGTAAGGGGCCTATCACACAGAGCAATAATTGGCCACATCATTATCGTTCTGTGTAATGGTGCGTTTACACGAAACGATAATTGGCCCGATCGTACGATTAACGATGTCGGAGTAACGATTTTTTTTTTTCATAACGATCAGCGTTTATACGGTACGATATATAGTACGGAAAATTCGTTTTGCGATCCTTAAGCCTATCTCACACATTGGTTTAATCGGCGAACGACTGTTCACACGGAACAATCTGCGAATTTTTTACGAACGACTATTTGATAACATGTTGAAAGATCAAAATGAACGATATCTCGTTCCAGCTCCAGATGATTAAAATCTGTTTCTTTTATTTCAGCATGTTAAAAAGTTGTACAGCAGTACAGAAATAACGCCAACGCGTTTCGGGAAAGATCCTTAGTCATGGCAAGGTAATAGAGGCTGATCGTTTCTTTAGGCCCAGACCTACAATCATCGGCCGCTGACCATGCATTGCTACATGTAATAGAACCATATATCCCTTGCTGAACGATTAACTGGCAGTGTAATAGGCCCAGTATATGAGCACCGGTCTAGCACATCAGCGCTCATTTACAATATTGTTTGGGCATTCATTGGACCCTAACGAAAGGGATTGTCCAAGATTAGTAAAAACATGGCAGCTTCCTTTCATACACAGCACCACTCGTGTCTTTAGGTTGTGTTTGGTATTACATCTTAACGCCATTCACTTTAAGTGAGTTGAGTTGCAGTACCACACATAACCTGTGGACAGGAGTGGTGCTGTTTTTGAAAGAATGCAGCCATGTATTTCTAATCCTGGAACACCCCTTTAAAGCTGCTGGGGACCAATGCAAATCTGTAACAGGCCTCACAGCTATAATACTTTTAAGTATTTGTTTCCTCATATGGGAAGGAAAGACCTTATGGCCCCCTCAGGCTTCTGGGCACCCCCTGTAGTTACACCCTTCATCAGCTACCTTTTATTCTTGGAAAAAGTACCCCTCCCCCATTGAAAATACATGCATGCTTAGCTGAACGCTCAACTATATACAGTATTTTGCCAGTATGTTTAGAGGGTCCCTAATTCACATAAGAATGCAGCAGTGTTATAGATGACACATGGTAAGTGGAAGCCATTGTTACAGGGTTTGTACTGGGGTCCAGGACATTCACGTAACACCTTTTACTATTCAGGTGTATGCACATGCCCCTTTGCAGCATTATTACCCCCCATGGTAAATTCCAGCAGCAGGCAGATGCCGTGATGGGGGTTTTATGACCCATCCACACAATGCAGCTAAAAAAACCACACGTAAAAATAACATTCAAAATAAAGATACAAAACAATAAATACTAGAGCCTTTATTTAGAGTTTTTGAAGTTGAGATCAAAGCGCCACGCTGCAGTATAATGGAGTGAACAAAGACTAGATGGACGCTGAAAAGTTTCATCAGTGCGGATTGTTTATTTATATGGAGTACGAGCAGGGTTTAAGGAAAAAAAAAATGCTGCTAAAAATAGCTAATGTTGGCAAGGCTCTGGTCTCCTGCCCCCCTGCCTATGCCTCACCCTGGCTATGGGAAGTCCCTCATAATTGTAAATGCCTGAGTGAAGAGAACAATACAGTCAATGAAGGCACGCAATGCAGCTGAGCTCTGCTGCTGCCCTGCAGTCCATTGCAGGTTTTGCTTCAGTATATTGCTAAATCAGGCACGTGGAGCTGCATATGTCGTCTAGAACTGCAGGAGAATTTCCTTGTGCTATAAGATTTGGAAACACAGGAGAGAATATTTGGTTATCTATTAGATGTTAAACGTACATATAGGGTGGCAGTATACTGTATTATGTTTTGCATTTCCCATTAAAATAAAGGGGAAAGATATGTGTCAGCTAGAATGCGATGGCAGATTTTTCTAGTACTTGATGTATTTAAAGGGAAGTGGGGGGGGGGGCCTTCTGTTAAGGATCCTCATCCTTTGTTCAGACTACAAAGTAGCTACAGAGAGCATCTATCTTTCTGGAGGTCCTGTCCTGCATTACCCAGACAATGCCTTGGTTTGAATGAGCACTGTGCAATACCGAATACCCCCTGTGGGGGTGCTGTAAGCAAGCTGAAACGTTACCGTTAGGTTTCTCCACAGATTGCAAATGATCACTGGGGTTTTCTAGCATTGCTGACACTTTTTGATCAGTTTATTGTTAACCTGGGTTTGTTTAAAAAGAAAAGAAAAATCCTATTTAAAATGCGATGTACGTTTCCTAATATGGTTTGTATAATGAAATATATATCAGATTTGTACTACTATGGGCACCTATTAGTCTGACACTTTTTTTTTTTTTAGGGTCCAGGGTTCATACTCGTAATTTTATTTTTAGCAAAAAAAATTTTTAATAGTTAGAAATATTAACATTGTAGTTTAACGGCAGTCAAAATGCAATGCTCTATGGCGTTTGGGAGTCACAAGCTTATTTGAACCAATTTCACCTAAATATAGATGTAGTCGTTTGATTTAAAATTCAGAGTACTGACTGACACGTTAGGAAAGCTGTACGGCAGGCCTCCCCCTTTACTGAGATGTTACGGAATTTCGAACAACACCTATTGTTTTTGAAAGGCTTTTAGTGAATTTCCCCCAGAATAGACAGCAGTGTTATCTCTCAGTAAGGATTACCTTGTCTAAATGTTTATATGCTGCTTATTACAGAGGTGCTGGCTCCGTGGGGACGGTGATTTTGAACTTAATTTGTCCCTTGTGATTAGCAAAAAAACATTGTAATCTGCATAATTGGGATTACTGAAAGATCAGCAAGCCGGCATATTTATACCGCAAATTAATTTTTACCCAGGGCTCCAGGTACATCTTATCTAGTACTTGTTCTTCCTGTAGTGTTTAGCTAATGAATGCAAAGTAATTACTTTATGTAAAACAACCCAGGCTTGTGTGACAATGATATCTGGAAAAGGTAAAGAAGAATTACATGAAGTGGTGTGTTTTTATATATATATATATATATATATATATATATATATATATATATATATATATATAATTTTAGCTGTCAGATGAAAACTTTATTTGGAGGAACTTCTAAGGAAAGAAAGTGAGACCTAGCCCAGCTTATATCAGCTGCTCAGATGTTTTACAGGGGTAACTAGACAATGAGAGTTGTTGACCCATTAACAGTGCTTTCTTCCAGACACTGCATCAGTCAGAAGAAACGACTAATACAAATTATAAGGCTACTTTCAGACTTATGCATTATATTCAGTATACACCTTATACTTTCGGCAGCTTTACAGAGTGGGTGTCAGTATAAGGTGTATGGGGCTTTTAAGATGATGGAGATAGGGGTTTGGTGTGACAGAAAATCTATGCCCAACTCCTTTTTTTCTGGGAGAGATAAGCCACAGCCAGAGCTCTCTGGCTGCAGATTAACCCTCCTCTCCCTAAAGAGTACCCAGGAAAGCTCAGCTGTGACAAACGTTTCTTTTTATGGGAAGATCATTCAACCATCAGTTATTGAAGGTGTATTTATGGTCACTTTAACACTATAGCATAACCTTCTATACCTCCTATATTTTGTTCCCACTCCCAGTTTTGGCATACAAATGCTGATGGGAAAATACAGATGTGCTGTTTATCAGCAGCACTTTCACCTAAACTTCCTTTCCCTTACTTCTCTGGACAGTCACAGAATAGCACCGAGATAGGAGATCAGTGTATGGAGCCATAGACATGAATAGATCTGCAAATTTAGCAGATGTGTGAGAGGGACCTAGGCTGGTCCTACACAATGCATGGGGGTAGCCTTGCAGTTTATTCGTACTTAATCTGTAGTTGCCATGAATTCTCAGTGACTCTGTAACCGGTTCACAGCAAATGGCTGAGACATTGACAGATACAGTAAGAATAAACTGCAGAATAAACGTGGTAAATGCATTGTGTAGGATCACCCTTATTGTCAATATTTTCCTTTTAATGTGGGATTTAATAGTATATCAATAGCGTATGGAGACAACCAACCCACTGTGTATGATAACCATATACATTATGGAGGAAGTCCAGTGAGGCCTTGATGATGCTTCAATGAAGGTTGTAAAATAAAACGCCACATTTCAGTCTGCGGTCAGCACTGCTGCTACATTGTAACACAAAGGATGTCTTCATGGAGCGGATATAGGCAGACAATAGTATCCCTATTTTGCTTTTAACTTCCGTTCAAAGGAAAAATAAAAAGGGCCACATGCATGCATCCTGCACTTTACATTCTGGTTTCACTGAGCTGTTGCTTAATGGTTTGTTCATCACATGCTTCCTCTTTTGCTATAGATTTTACTGTATTTGAATGTATAGAATATAAATAGATACGTTGTATAGGCTTTGGCTGTCCCAGGCATGATGGGAATTGTAGTTTTGCAACAGCTGGAGAGCTGCAGGTTCCCATTTCTTTGTCAATTGGGGGTCTTCTGTTTTCTTGTCAATAGGCTCTTTCATACAGAGACTGTAATGGTATTGACCAGACAATGGCTACTTTTGTCCAACAATTGGTAGCTCAGGTAGGGCGCTGTATTCATAAGCAATCATCCCTTTGATTTCTGCTTGGGCACCATTTTGCTTTATATTTGTTGGCCATGTTTTGCCTGTTGGAAAGGAACTAAAGCTGCCAAGTGTCATATAAAGGAATCCGTACAGGTCAGGTTTTCAGAACTGGATTTTTTCATAGAGACATGTCAAAAGTTTTGATTGGCCTGTACCGATCAGGAGATCAAGCGGACGTGCACCGGGACGTGCGGAGGACATGGGCTCCATTGATCAGGCTGCCTGTGGTGCCCGTTTTGGAGGTGCACAAGGGGATTAGGTGAGTCCTGGGTGACGGCAGGGGGGATGCCTTACTTTAGGTTAGAGGCTAGAGAAGGGTGTCTTATTTTAGGAGGGCGTCCTATTTTCGGGGAAACGCAGTAAAAGAGTAGTGGTGGTCTCACATGTCTGATTTCGAAGGTCTGTGACTTGTATGGTAGCAGCGTTCACCATGCAGTTTTCCTAAGGTCGTCTTTCTCCTGTTCTCAGACGTTAGGTGGTCTCGCCAGTTATATTATGTGCAAATATTTGTGCGCTCCATGTGAGCAGAAATAATAGATAACTGTTAGCCGTTCACGTGTGTTTGCCTAATATGAGATCTAACTGTGAAGCACATGGATGCCAAGCTAAGGTGCAGTGGGATTGGTCGTCTCCAGATGTACAGCTGAGACCCCACATGTCTATGTATGTAATAATGAATCCTTTAGGCTCTGTTGGAGATAAAGAAATAGGAGGGGGTATATTGCCTTACATAACCCACGCACAGCTGCTGCCCACGAGTACAGTCACCCGTATGAGCCAGGCCGCAGGGTGAAATGTGTGAGGTGAAGGTTCTGCCCTTCACTTAATGTGTGAGATGGACATTGTTTTGACCTCTGCGTCAGGAAAAGACTAGGAAGCTGTGACAGCCAAAGGTTGGTTACCTTAAAGAATTTTTTACTACGGTGAATGGATGTCTACTGACGTTTTATTAACCATGACAGCTGTTTTCTGCAATTAACCCTGAGAAGTTCATCTGTGTATAAAATGGCCTTATGAGTTTTCTATATTCTTTATTTCTGGCAACCAGTGATTTGTACATAATAACAGTAAGGGAGTGTCCCTAGGTTATTGTGCTGAATAGCCACTGGTGGGGGTGGGGGGGGGGGTGATGA
This sequence comes from Dendropsophus ebraccatus, assembly GCF_027789765.1. Taxonomy (NCBI): domain Eukaryota; kingdom Metazoa; phylum Chordata; class Amphibia; order Anura; family Hylidae; genus Dendropsophus; species Dendropsophus ebraccatus. Next base: position 49,385,426 of record NC_091458.1, read on the forward strand.
TGTCCCAGAGGGCTTTGTAACTGGAGTACCCTTCCCAGATCTCATGTCTTATCGTGTATACAGGGAGATGGAACAAACCCCTTTCTGGACTTCTCTCCACCTGTCTGGATTAATTACTTGCCGTCGGCAAAGAAAAGAAAATGAATCTGAAAATTGATGCTTCAGGTGATACTCGTAAATACGACAACCACAGTTGCATAATCTCACTGTATGTTTTGTTCCTATGAGAACTATACATTTAAGACAGGGTTAAGCAGTGACCATGTAATGTAAGCTCTGGAATTGGTCCCTATTATTAGGCTATGGGGGCCTTCCCGAGTATCGGGATTGAGATTGCTGCAAGCCAGGGAGTACAGCACACTACTGTCTGCTTATTTCCTCAAGATCGAATTATCAGTGGCACTGAAAGATCTAAAAATTTGGCATTTCCCTGTGATGTGTCAAATGTGTTCCTAAAAGACAGATAAACTTTAATATTCCCACAGAAGAGGGTGCATGCTGTCCCTAAAAGGTAAATCAAGGCATCCTAATTTCTGAGTGCTATCTCCTGAATGTAATATTCAGCATTTCACGACTCTATTGTGACCTCTTCCTTGCTGTGCTGCTGCTTTTTCTTTCCTTTCTGCACAAATTGTACATACCCAGGCTATCCGTAACCCCCTTCTCTCCCCTACTTGTTAGGCTATGTTCACATCACGTTTTCAGCCCCATGTTGGGCTTCACGTCGGGAATCTATGAAAAAAGCATACTTACGTGTGGCTGACGGCCCCATTGACTTAAATTGGGCAGGACAGAGCCATTTTGTAAAAACGTTCTGCTCATTTGCCGGATGTATACTACTTTTGTGCAAGACTCAAAAACGTGGTAGACTGTCCTGTTGAATCCTGTACAAAAGAATTATCGGTCGGGCAGATGGACAAAATTTAGTTACAAACTTACTCCATCCTGCCCATTAAAGTCAGTGGAGCCATCGGCTGCACGTCAGCATCCTTTTTTTCATAGGTTCCCAACTTGGGAATGAAAAGGTGATATCAACATAGCCTTATCTGTGCAAGTCATCTGACATCACAATGCCAGCCAGTTCAGTTAAGTGTGCTTCCACAACTCTGTCATGGCATAAGCCATAAGAGATGTAGGTGCTCTCCTTTGATTGGCCAGACAAGTAAGGGAAAGGAATACCCTATGAGTACTACTGGTAAACAGCTTAGCTCTAGTCCCACCCCTTAGGACTGCAGAGAATGAGAAATAGTTGTGTACCATTGAGGCTACTCTTAGGGGCTCAATAACAGCAATGGGAGGACTTAGAATCCCCTTATCACCCTTCTAAAAGGTTAACAAAATGTGTTTTAAAAAATCTTTTGGAACTTGCTCTAACTGTTGCATTTAAAAAAAAAGAAATCTGCCTCCACCACTTTATCTTGCATATCTTCAGATGTGAGAGCGTCTAGAAACCTATATACATATGTATGTTTCATGTCAGCATTTTACTTTGTGTACGTTGAATAATGTATGGAAACAGTCGTATCATCTGAATTGTGCTTTGCTCTTAAGAGCGGTGAGATGGTTAATATTTACCAGCAGACATAGAGTAATGGCCCTGAGAGGTATATCCTCCAAGTGGGTGATAAGCAGTGATTATACTCCACCATTCCTCTTCAGGCGCATATAATAATGTAACAGATAGTATTAGAGATTTGGAGGATTATGTTAGAGAATCATGTTAAACGTCTGACCTTGACCAGAGAAACCATTCCTGATGTGGTCGGAGACCCCCCCCCCCCCTCCTCCTTTGTTGTGTGACAGAAGGGAAAGCACTTGCTATTATGAGGGTAGGATAAGGATTCTCCCTCAGGGGGCTGCAGAGCATGTGTGTGAATGTGACGTGGATCTTTTTTTACATCATAGAAGAGGAGAATGGGGGACAGGCGCTACAGGCCGGGATCAGCACACGCTGATACTGGCAGGGATTCAGCCTTGCCCCCCCTCCCGTCACCACATCCCTCAACCCCCTCCCCTCTTCCCTGCTGCGCCTGTGCTAGCTAACAATGCAGCACAATAACCAAGGCAGCCGGCTCTCTAAGAGCTACCATGAAGTGAGAGCAAAGAAGGCAACCAAGCTGGGGTGAGTTGGCAGTGCCATTTTGACCCATTCCTTTCTCTACCCGCTTATATTTTTTGGATTTACATGACCTTCACGTCTTCATCCCTGCATGCCCCTCAGCAGTGTAGACCCCTCCGCTGGAAAGTCTACAAACGGTGCCCCCTGGCAACTTCTATGTCTGTTTCCTTATATATTAACAATAGCCCTGAAACTAGATGAGATATGTATCACCAATGCAGCCCTCTTAGGTATAGTAAACTTCATGCAGCGTATTGTGTCAGGGCCTTATTGTTTTGCCATGTGATGAAAGCAGACATGTTGTAGTGTAATAGGCATGTTGTATATCATGTGCCGCTTATAACGTTACCTATAGTCCGACTTGCTCTGTTATGTTGTGTTTCCCCAATAATGCTGACAGGGTAAGAAAACGGCGGGGAAAAGCCTGTCTGTGGTCTAAAAACATTGCACGTCTGTTTTCCCTGTTCACAACCATGTGTTCGTACACTGCTGTAAATGTGCCACGTTTGATGTGTTTATGTAAACAATGATACAATAAACTATAATGCAATCCGAGTAATGGGTACATACCAGCAAAGTCGGGTCGGTCTTGGTGGTTCGATATATGTACATGTTACTCAGAACTTGTGTGCTTCTTTCCAGATTTGCCACGTGTTGTCTGTCATGCGTGTTCAATATAAATCTATGATACTCCTATGTAGGAGACATTTATCATAAAGTTTGCTATGATTCGAAGTTAACAAGATTGTATTGCTTATAGCAGTGGTCTTCATTCGTTTCGAAACTACAACTCCCAGCGTGCTCTGACATGCTAGGAACTGTAGTTTTGAAAGAGGTGGGAGACATATTTTAGAGTACTCTGACCCATAAAATAACAGTTTTGCTCCCCCCCGATCCCCACACACACTTATTCCTTTTTTTATTCATGTCTTTCTGATGCCACCGGTGAAGAAGACATTCCTGTTTTATTGGCATTCTCAGCCTCTTACACTTACTTTTCTCCTTGGTTGGGTACATTGGCCCCTGCTGAAGCTGCAGAGCCTGTAACACACGTCGGATTCTTAATTCCTAAACCACCTAATTGTTTGTAGATCCCGCTCGCTTTGCCAATTTCTGCCTGGCTGCTTTGAATGTGTGAAGTTAGCCTGTCTAGTTCTAGCTGCAGTGGGTTAAGGTCGGAGATGTTATGGACGAGCAGCACATCTGTTGCAGTGCTTTGCAATTCTTGTGGCAGTGATTTAATGTTTACGTGCCTAAGCAATACAATGATTATGATTATACTAGCAATAATGGTGTCACCCTTAATCCCGCAGACTTTCAGCCATTAAGCCTGTCTCCTGCCTCGCAGATACATAGGGTCACATCCATAGAATTCATCTTTTAACATAAGGATGAGACAGTACTTTAATCATGGTGTGGAGCTTCGGCTCAGTGCGGCTCTTAATAGGGATGATGCTTGGAATGGCTAACATTGCAGCAGAGACTGTCTAATGGTAATGAGTGTAAGGTATACGGGTGACACTGAGCATTGCACAATGTACGCTCTCATTATATTCTAGAACCAGTTAAAGTGGCGTTAGTTTTGTGTCTCTGTGACAGGCTGGAACTTGTGGTATGTGAGTGTGATGTTTTGCGGTGTCTGAGAAGTTTAGTCGGTCCTCTGAGGACACTGCAGTAAGCAAAGTCATCACTTCTCGTAGCACCCCTAACTCAGTCTCTAAAATGTCTATGCCAATGGTGACCTATATATACAAAGGATCCATTAATTTCATCGCTCTTATACATCTGGGGGCATTTTGCATAGGACTATTTATTGATGCTTGAAAAGGACTATTGAGCATTAGTTAAAAGGACCTGTTTTATTTCAAGAACAGCGCCACTCTACTCTATGGACTGTGTGTGGTATTACAACTCATCCACTATGATGGAAGGAAATGTGCCTCTTTCTTATCCTGGACAACCCATATAAAACATCATTGGATGGAGTTCTTCATTAGGTCAGATTCAATTTCCATCCTTGACCCAGGGTATTGGTTCCTATTGTTTACTATAGAGACATTTTTCTTCAAGGTGAACCCTATTTAGGCCTCTGCTTTATAACTGAATATAAGTGATACCAAGTCAATGTGGACCTGACCTCCAAGGCTGAACATATGCAGCTTTTCCCATTCCAATTTACTATAGTATCTTGTATACAAGATTGATGGAGTCCATGCACCGTGCTTTTCGTTGCTGCAGGTTGTGCATAGGTAATACAGTAAAGTCAGTGCATGTGCAATCCATCAATGTTTTGTTATATCATATTACAAAGTGAGCATTATCCACCATAATAAAGAATTTGTAGAGTCACTTAGTGACAGTGTGCGTGAACACGTAACATCCAGCCCACTGTTTAACAGTGCAGTGGATAGCGAATGGCTATGCAGGGCGTAGATCATGTTTTTACGGTAAGTGCTTTGTCAATGACGATCATGACATCTCCCTAGGTAACGTAATTGTTGCCAGCTACGCTGCCATGGAATTCTCCTCTCTATTGGCACATATGGTCTGGGCACTGATTGGACGGTGATGTTGTCCCTTGTTGCGTGCAGATTTCAGGTCAGATAGAAAGGCGCTCTCTCTCTCCTTTTTAGAATGTCCTCATGTCACCGGCACGCTGCATTACTCCTGCATACAGAGCAATAACTCCCTGGAGCTGGCCTCTGATGTGTATTCTTGCATGGTGTGGAGGAGTGGTACTGGATGTGCTGGGGGTGTCTGCAATGCAGTGTTCCGAGATATATCACTGGCATTCCTAACAGCACCAAAGTGATGGAAGGGCAGAGGCTGGCTACGTGATTGTGGTCAGCAAGTGACAGCTCAGCTTTACTTTAACCTTCTAGCTGCAGGAAAACTCATCCTCTCTTTCTACCCATCTTTTTATTCCAAACGTCTTCCAAAACTTTTTCATTTTTGTAGTCTTGGATAGAGCTGGGTGATATGGCCAAAAAAATATTGCTTCCCCCTGTAACAGTGCCCCCATCTAGTAGACAAGCCCCCTCTGGGCTCCATATAAGTAGGTTTGCTAAATATATGTGCCACTCTGGGAACACATGGTAGTACACACTGTAGTACTGGGCACTGTAGTAGTCCATTAATAGATGAATGTTGTTGTAGTAGTACAGGTATTAATGGGGGGTGTAGTAGTAGTACATGTTCAAATAAGAGGAGGCGTAGTGGAGGTATAGTGAATAAGGGGTGTAGTAGTACATGTATAGATGAGTGTTGTAGTAGTGGAGGTATTGTGAATAAGGGGTGTAGTAGAAGAGGTATAGATGAGGGGTGTAGTAGTGGAGGTATAGTGAATAAGGGGTGTAGTAGTACAGGTATAGATGAGTGTTGTAGTAGTGGAGGTATAGTGAATAAGGGGTGTAGTAGTACAGGTATAGATGAAGGGTGTAGTAGTGGAGGTATAGTGAATAAGGGGTGTAGTAGTAGAGGTATAGCTGAGTGTGGTGGTAGTAGTACAGGTATAGATTAGGGGTGTAGTAGTGGAGGTATAGTGAATAAGGGGTGTAGTAGTAGAGGTATAGCTGAGTGTGGTGGTAGTAGCACAGGTACAGATGAGGGGTGTAGTAGCTGGTGTGGGCAGAGTGTGTGTGCTGCCTCCTCCCTCTGCTCTCCAGTGATGTGGTCTGGGACTGGCTCATTCTCCTGCCCCCTCCGCCTCTTTACCCCGTGTGATTTGTCCTGGGGGCTCTTTGGGGCCCTTCTGCTGCTGAAGATCTCCACTGTTGCATACGGGCGACTGGGATGAAGAGGATGCAGCATTGCTGGATTCAGCAGGGGACACTCTCCCTCCACAGGCTCTGCTTAGCGTCAGCTCCAGCAGCTGGAGGCCGCCTAACCATGCCTCCCGCATCGGGGGTCAATGTGGCCTTGCACCTTGTGAACGTGCTTCTTGGCTGCCTGGTCCTTCATGGGCAAGCTGGGGCTGGTGGCCATATTCTAGGGGAGGTTGTGCTATGATGCGGACTCTCCTGCTGGATCACAGGTTGCTCCATGCAATGGGCAAACTAATCAAATTAATATGATTAATCGCCCATCCCTATTCTTGGATTATATAATCTTTGACCCATTTTAACATCATGTGTACAGCTATAAATTTCTGTACTTTGTCATACACTTCCGTCTTCTACTCTATTATTTATTAGATATGATATGACTTATATATAATCTTCAGGAAACCCTTGTGCTGCTTAAATAACTCTGACCTGTCAAGACAAGGACTAGGCTCAGGTGTTAGCAGCAGATTCTATAAATCCTGTAGGTTGTGAGGTGCGTCCTTAATGGATTGGAAATGTTTTCCATCACTTCCAACAGGCACTTAAAGGTAACATGTCACCATGAAAATGCTACCTAAGCTATCGGCATAATGTCATAGAGCAGGAGGAGCTGAGCGGATTGCTATATATCTTTATGGAAAAAGATTTAGTATAACTTGTAATTTATTGATTGAAATATGTGATCTTTCCATGTTAAGGAGTCCAGTGAGTGATCCTATCATTGAGTGACACTGTCCACTGGACTCCTTACCACAGAATGAGAAGGGATTTCATTTAAAAAGATACAAGTTATACAGAATCTTGTCCCATGAAGATATATATCAATCTGCTCAGTTCTTTTTACTCTATAACATGACGGCGATCGATTAAATAGCATTGTCTAGGTGACATATTCCCTTTAAGTAGAATGAGATCTAGGGAATTTTTTAGGCCATGGAAACACCTTTAAAATTTGTCATGTGCTAGTCTAGACCATTCCTGAACAATTTTTTGTAGTGTGGCGGGAGCCGTTATTCTGCTGAAAGACACCACTTCCATTAGTTTATACTGCTGCTATGAAGAAGTGGTTGGGAGGAACTCCAGAGGGAAAACTTCTCTGGACGACAGTTCCAAACACAGAGTATTTTTCTCCAGAGTACCCCTTTAACATCCATGTGGATGCAATGACCCAGGGTAGCCTAGACTCTAGAGTATCACACAACTTCCCATAGAGAATCCGGGTGCCATCACTTTTTTTCAGTCAAGTGACAGATGTGCCCCTGATGTAAAAGCAATTTGGATTCATCTGACCAGGCCACTTTTATTACTTCGTGATCCAGTTCTGATGCCCATGAGTCCATTGGAGACACTAGGGTCAGCATGTATATTCTTCTCTGTTTGCAGTTACAGAAAGCTGCTATGCACGGACATTCCATTTTTCTCTTTTCTTACTGAGCAGTAACTTCTTCCTTTGGTTTATGCTACCAAAGCATTGTCATTCTGTTGGATTGGAGCAACAGGTTGTCCTTCTTTCCTCTGCACATAAATGAAGCCTGGGTGTCCATGTTGCTGGTTAACAGATTATACTATCTAGGAAAACCTTATGTAGGTACTATTTACCGTATACCTGGAACACTACAGCCCCTATTACATGGGGCTACAAGAGGGAGATAGCAATCACCGACCTGTCAGGTTAGTGCTCGTTTGCTCTTCATTCCCCGCTCGCTGCCGGTGCTATTACACATGTCCGCAGCAAGTGGGTAAGAGTAGGTGGGGGCCGCAGGGAGCTGCCCGAGTGATCGCTAGATTGTTTTGACAGCCAATAGAGGATGGCGGCGGTCTGCTGCTCCTATTCCACGGAGCGACTGCAGCAGATCGCTGCTATAGTGATCGTTGTTTTTTCACCGTGTTGAAAGACAACGATCAGCCCACATTGTGCATGTCAGCTGATTGTTGTCTTCTATTAAAGCGAATATCGGCCGTAACGGTAGGTATCGACCGAATACAGACGATAATTGCTTTGTGTAATAGGGCCTTAAACCATGCCTTCTGTTTTGCTCAGATCCGCTAACTCCTTGGCTAGTTGTCTTTGGGAGGACCAGCTGACTGTCCAAAGTGCATGGTGGTCTCCCAACTCTCCTCCAACAGACGGTATCATGGGAGAGAAGGGTCAGGCATGTTGGACTTTCCCAACCCTTCTGCAACTATCCCTCCTCACTCCATTGAGAGCACAGGGACGTTTAGCCATGTCAAAGCCAGCTATCAGCTATTAAAGATGTATGACCACTTTAGAACGTTACACTTGTTAGGGTGAGACTTGGAATAAAAGTCCGTTGTCCATTTCCCTGCTTCCGACACCTCAACCTTATGACCTGACCGTTCACTTGCTGCCTTATATATCCCACCCCTTGGCAGGCATCATTATCTCATGATTGTGTTGGGTGTCTAAAGACCAGTTTATCTGGGTATCTAAAGTATCCTCCACTTTAAGAAAACTTTTGCTCAATAAGTGTTGCGTTAAAATTAAGTTTTAAGCAGTCAGAAATTTCTTTCTTTTGGACCAAGGAGGTGTAGTGTGTAATGTGTATTATTGCGGTGTTTACTGAAGTGTGCTTGACAGATCCATCTGCTAACAGGATCTACAGAGGGGGTGATCACCGGATGATCATGGTGCCGGGCATATGCCCTCAGCAGAGGAGATTAATTGTATGTGCTGGTGTACACTGCAGCTTAATAAGAGGTGCCCTGGAAATTGGTAAAACAACATTTCAAAGTGCGTAATGTACAATAGGGCAGAAGGTACTAGGTGAGCAATGCAGAGTCTGCTAGCAGGTACTAGGTGAGCAATGCACAATTTGCTAGCAGGTACTAGGTGAGCAATGCACAATTTGCTAGCAGGTACTAGGTGAGCAATGCACAATTTGCTAGCAGGTACTAGGTGAGCAATGCACAATTTGCTAGCAGGTACTAGGTGAGCAATGCACAATTTGCTAGCAGGTACTAGGTGAGCAATGCACAATTTGCTAGCAGGTACTAGGGGTAAGATCATGCAGTGGGTTGTAGTGGTCGGTAGATCTCAGTACTCTGCACCATGCCAGTTGCTAGTATACAGCATATTAGTATGTATACCAACTTTACTTTCTCACGCATTGTGAGCCTTCTAACAATAACCTGTTTGTCTATACAATGGATCCAAAATTGGAACAATTAGGAAGGTTCCATAGAGAAGTGTTGTATTGTAAATATCCACAGCTGTAATGAGGCGGGATTCCCACCGGGCAGCGTCTTGCTTCACTCCATTGCTATATAGCTGGATTCCATATTTTTTCTGTGCCTCTTTGCTTTGTGCCAGACTCTTATCTGCAGTGTCCTTTCTAAGCACAAGGGTAATGTGAGGTAACTGGTATGGCTGTGCCGATCAGGTCCTTACACATTATACAGAGTCAAGCACTTTAATTACAGAATGGCCTAGAAGCCTGGAGCTGTAATGCTGTGCAGTGTACCGTGCAGAGGGCTGAAAGAACACACATCATTAAAGAGGTCACAAACAGATGTGATTACGCTCCCCGGGGTATAATGGTCTTGGGTCAGACCCTGGGCTCCATTGTAATGGTATGGTATCCAATATGGCTGATCACACGAGAACACTCACTCTAATTGCTGTTTACCTAACCCTTATAATTGATGCTTGATATAATCCTAGGCTTTGTTTTGTGCGCAGGTGTAGTGACATGCTGTGGACCCCGTACGCATCCAGTTTCCGGGTATGACATCACAAATGAGGTGAGAGCAATGTCAACTTTTGCCTGTGTATCCCCAGCTGTTGTGTAGTGAAACCCCACAGGATGATCCGCATCCAAGTCTCCAGCTAAAGCCTCCCCACATGTACATACTATACCGGAGGCAGGCCATGCTGAGGATGACCTAATCTCCATAATCCTCCCTACCACCAGATGGGGAATGTCTAGTCACTTATTTGTCGCTAATGTTAGAAGGTAACCTCTTCGTGTCAGAACCATAGTTTGCAGGCCCGTTTATGTATCCAGAATACATAAAGGAGCTCGAATGGTTAAGTTAAATTTATTACCCGGATAGAGAATAAATACAGGACGCCTTGTACACGTAATCCTTGCAAGGCAGAATTTATATTCAGAATTTACTATACATCTGGTATACAGAGAGCTGTAGAGACAGAGACTTCTCTGTAACCAGATTCACATGGCTTTCTAATTCTACATTGAATACATATATCTTACACAAAGATCGCATGATATCATATGACTTGAAAATGAGATATTCAGGACTCCGGTATACTGGTGGCGCACAACTCCTAATTTTGCCTGAAGACTTGTGTAGGATTCAATAATGGTTAAAGGTTACATGCTACGTTATATTACTTTTTATACTATACATTATATAGATTATTTTACATTATTTCTATCAACGTTTCACCATATTATTTATCGGGCAATAATTTTTGATCTATACTGGTACATGGTAATGGTCCGGGGAATAAAAGCATCCACCTCATTTATCTCTTCAGTCCCTCCCATTGTTCCCTATTGAGTATGGAGCAGTAAACTACTGCCAGACTGCTCTGGTGTTGGCTTATCTCTTTGAGAACAAAGGGGGTTGGGCAGTGGAAATCCATCACTCTCCTGTAGTGGATGGTGGTCTTCAGCTGTAAGATGATTGATTCCCTTTAAAGTGTCCCTGTCACTTAAAAAAAATGTAATTGACCCATCAAACTTTTTTTTTTTATATCAGCCAGAGTCTGGGTCTTCAGGCCCTAGCAATCACTAGAAGACCTTGGAAAAGCACTTGGCTAAGAGCTGTTCTCCCTGTCTCACTTGCGGCTGCCCAAGATTGACTGTATAGCTTATGGGGTCCATCCTGTGCAGCGAGTCAGAAAGAAAAGTGCTCAGCTGCACACTTAGTTATAGGGTCTTGATAATCCTGTTCTCAACTGATCAAAACTTGACACATCAAACCTTTTTTCACTTTCTTCTGCTCGTTTGAATGTTCATGTGTTGTGAATAGAGAGAGAAGCTTCTGTCAGACTCTTGTGATGGCTTCTGTCACCAAGAACAAAAGGAGTGGGCAGTTGGAAGTCCAATATGCCTGATTCTTCTCTGCTCCGTCGTCTTTTGGGTGATAGTTGGGAGGCTCCCGCACACTTCAGACATTTAGCCTTCAGACATTTAACTAAGAGTTTTTTTTATAGTATGTTTCTCCATATTATATTTTTCTGCCGTTCAGTTTCATTTGTTAGCTATGCTAAAAGCTACAGATGGCAGGAAATTCTTAGTCTCATATCAACACAAGACAGTATGTGCTATTTGGTATTTTTAGTTCCAAGTTTGTGTCCGTGTCTTAATGGCTATGTGATATGTGGGCTTTCTATTCCTGACCGTATCAAATGTCATATTTTCTATTCCTTTTGTTTTTGTGTCTAACATTAGATATTGTTTTGACTACATGCCAAATTTCACTCACTACTTGGCTTTGGTGTATCCTCTGCTTTCAGAGAATGACGTCTGAGGTGGAGGAAGAGATCAGGCTCCTTGGTGGAGGGGTGTCTGAACCATTGGTCATCCAGGAGCTTGTGGAGCGATTGCGGGAACTTGAGGTGAGGGGTATTCTGGGAATGTTTGTGTCTATTCTCAAATTCTGGTAGCATATATAATAATGCCAGTCAAGGGCATAGCTATTTATGCCCCCCCCCCCCCCACGCACAACACAAAGCACTGTGTGTGTGTGTATGTATGTATATACACTACCGTTCAAAAGTTTGGGGTCACCCAAACAATTTTGTGTTTTCCATGAAAAGTCACACTTATTCACCACCATATGTTGTGAAATGAATAGAAAATAGAGTCAAGACATTGACAAGGTTAGAAATAATGATTTGTATTTGAAATAATATTGTTTTTACATCAAACTTTGCTTTCGTCAAAGAATCCACCTTTTGCAGCAATTACAGCATTGCACACCTTTGGCATTCTAGCTATTAATCTGTTGAGGTAAGCTGGAGAAATTGCACCCCACGCTTCTAGAAGCAGCTCCCACAAGTTGGATTGGTTGGATGGGCACTTCTGGCGTACCATACGGTCAAGCTGCTCCCACAACAGCTCAATGGGGTTCAGATCTGGTGACTGCGCTGGCCACTCCATTACCGATAGAATACCAGCTGCTGCTTCTGCTGTAAATAGTTCTTGCACAATTTGGAGGTGTGTTTAGGGTCATTGTCCTGTTGTAGGATGAAATTGGCTCCAATCAAGCGCTGTCCACTGGGTATGGCATGGCGTTGCAAAATTGAGTGATTGCCTTCCTTATTCAGAATCCCTTTTACCCTGTACAAATCTCCCACCTTACCAGCACCAAAGCAACCCCAGACCATCACATTACCTCCACCATGCTTAACAGATGGCGTCAGGCATTCTTCCAGCATCTTTTCATTTCTTCTGCGTCTCACAAACGTTCTTCTTTGTGATCCAAACACCTCAAACTTGGATTCATCCGTCCACAACACTTTTTTCCAGTCTTCCTCTGTCCAATGTCTGTGTTCTTTTGCCCATCTTAATCTTTTTCTTTTATTGGCCAGTCTCAGATATGGCTTTTTCTTTACCACTCTGCCCTGAAGCCCAAAATCCCGCAACCGCCTCTTCACTGTAGATGTTGACACTGGTGTTTTGCGGGTACTATTTAAAGAAGATGCCAGTTGGGGACCTGTGAGGCGTCTGTTTCTCAAACTAGAGACTCTAATGTGCTTATCTTCTTGCTTAGTTGTGCAACGCAGCCTCCCACTTCTTTTTCTACTCTGGTTAGAGCCTGTTTGTGCTGTCCTCTGAAGGGAGTAGTACACACCGTTGTAGGAAATCTTCAATTTCTTAGCAATTTCTCGCATGGAATAGCCTTCATTTCTAAGAACAAGAATAGACTGTCGAGTTTCAGATGAAAGTTCTTTTTCTGGCCATTTTGAGCGTTTAATTGACCCTACAAATGTGATGCTCCAGAAACACAATCTGCTCAAAGGAAGGTCAGTTTTGTAGCTTCTGTAATGAGCTAGACTGTTTTCAGATGTGTGAACATGATTGCACAAGGGTTTTCTAATCATCAATTAGCCTTCTGAGCCAATGAGCAAACGCATTGTACCATTAGAACACTGGAGTGATAGTTGCTGGAAATGGGCCTCTATACACCTATGTAGATATTGCACCAAAAACCAGACATTTGCAGCTAGAATAGTCATTTACCATATTAGCAATGTATAGAGTGTATTTGTTTAAAGTTAGGACTAGTTTAAAGTTATCTTCATAGAAAAGTACAGTGCTTTTCCTTCAAAAATAAGGACATTTCAATGTGACCCCAAACTTTTGAACGGTAGTGTGTGTTTGTGTGTGTGTGTATGTATGTATGTGTATATATATGTGTATATATGTGTGGCAGCTGGAGAACAAAGGTCAAGGTTTATCAGAACGGTGAAGCATGGATTTCCTTGTCTTCTGGTTTTTAACTTTAACCTTTTTTGTGTTGCAGAATGTAAGTGAACATTGGGTCACTTACACACTTCAGTACAAAAGGGGTTAAACAGAAGGACACAGGATGGCTCTTACCTTCTCCCTGCCCCCAGGGCCCTCCTGCTTCATTGGCCCCATAGCAGCTGCCTACCCTGCCTCTATGGTACGCCAATGATGCCAGTGTCGTCCTGTGTGCAGGGGTCTCGAATAATCTGTTATACTTTTAATGTTTTATATAGAGTAGAATTGAGTGGTATTGAATTTCCATTTAAGTGAATAGAGCCACACATATGTCCCACACAACCTGACGACAGGTACGGTACTGTTTTTGGAAGAAAGCAACCACGTTTTTCTAACTCTGCATAACCCTTTTAAATTAGTCCATCACCAACTAAATCAAAGGTTAGCATCAACCGTGTCCCCTGTTGACAGATTTGAGGAAAAATGAAGATCAGGAATGTTCACTTTCAGTATACTTGATCCTTTTGTTCTGCTGGGTGATAAGCAGCTGCCAGATGTGTCTGGCAGCAGCTTGTCTGCATCTCTCCATTGAGTGTTACTTGCAACCTGATTAGGTCTCTCCAGAATCGGCTTGAGCCAGAGCTGTCACTTTTACAATAGGGATGAAGTAGTTAAGAGGAGAGAAGAAAGCGGCTATCTAATCATAACAAATGACCTGAATCCACATAGAAATAGAAATGTTATCAATGCACAAACATTACGTAACATCGCTTGGATAAGGATTTAGCAAGACTAAAGCCAGAAACAAGCCAGTGCGACGAGGTTGTGCTTGGATATTAGTAGAAAAAGTATTTAAAATGGTAAAAACTGGAGTGAAAGTATTGGAGTCTGGTTAAGTTTTAATAGTGTTGAACTATCAGTTGCTTGTTGCCTCACGGTTTTCACATGACTAGTGTTAGAATAGTGGTGTGTAGGACTTCCATTTTGTGGGTGAAATATACTCCTAAGCAATCCACAGTATAGTTCATCAGTCTCTGAGCGTCAGGGTACCATAGCATTACTGTGTAGCAGTGATGACCTGTTACTACAGCTCAGGTCCTGTTTATGTGAATAGGAGCTGACTTGCAGGAAACCACTGGTACACAGAAACTAACACTACAGGCTCTGAACAGCTGATCGGCATAGGTGCTGGGTGTTGGCACCATGCCAATCAGTACATTTTGCCCAGAAAATAGCTTTAAAGCGACTTTGTACCCACAATCTGACCCCCCCCCCAAAACCACTTGTACCAACAGAGCTTTTAATCAAAGATCTGTCCTGGGGTCCGTTCGGCAGGTGATGTACTTATTGTCCTAAAAAAACTTTTTAAACTTGCAGCCCTGTGACAGTTTGGCATGGCCTAGAGTGTCTGTGCCCTAGACTTGCAATGCCTCTCCACCCCTCCTCCCTACCCTCCTCATCATTAGGATTGCCCCTGGGCTGGATTTCTCCTATTCATCACTTGTCTGAACACTGCAAATGTGCCTTAACAATCCAGCACATGTGAAGTGTTCAGACAAGTGATGAATAGGGAATTCTGAATGATGATGAGGAGGGCGGGGAGGATGGATGGAGAAGTGGGGCAAACCTAAGGCACAACCACTCCAGGCCATGCCAATTTGACAAGGGCTGCAAGTTTAAAAGTTGATGATTTTTTTTTAGCACAATAACTGTATCATCTGCCAACAGACCCCAGGACGGATCTTGGATTAAAAGAAGCTATCTGAAGGTGGGGGGTGGGGTGCATATTGTGGGTACAGAGTCTCTTTAAAGGGGTTATCCAGTGCCAGAGACAGCCCAACTCATTTCTCCAGCTTGCGCTGGGTTTTGCTGCTCAGTTCCATTGAAGTGAGTGGAGCTTAATTGCAAACCGCACCTATACTGGAGACGAGTCGTGTTGTCGCTAAAAGTAAGTGGCCATGTTTTTGTAACACTGGATAACCCCTTTAAGTTGTCTGTTAATCACTAAGACTAGTCACAAGACCCCTACATGATCCCTGAATGAGCAGATTCAGCCCAATTTACAGAAATCTGCATTGATCATATACCCCATATAGACTATTAACCTCTTTTCCCCCCTCTATTCTCATGATTACCATCTGTCTATTGCAGGCCGAAAACACTGCTCTTGCTCAAGCCAATGAAACCCAACGGGAGACCTATGAGCGCTGCCTTGATGAGGTGAGTCCTGCCAATTCCGGTCTAAAGATGGTCCAGTAATTTTTATTTCTGGTTCAACAGGAATCCACTGCTCAATTCAATAGAATCTATTGTAATGTGGCAGCCATTGGAGTGCTCTAACCTTGCACACCTGAACTGATGCTTGATGAGAGTCCCGATGATTTCAGTTTACAAGATCCGTCCTATATCAATGTATAATGTAATGGCCAGATATGACATTGTGGAAAAGTGAGGCCAGCAGTGAGTGCAGCCAGAGGACAAGCCATACAATGCATCGCTTATGAAACACGAGGGGCTGCATTTCGATGACATGGTTAAATGCTAAGATAGCTGTATGCTCCGAACAGCTGGGGGAATGCAAATATTTTACAACCCACGGCTGGCTTCAATTATTATGTCACCCATATGGAATGTCAGAAATCTCGTCCAGCATTCAAGTCTTGTAGATAGGAGTTAATAAATATATATATATGTGTGTGTGTGTGTGTGTGTGTGTGTGTGACTGCGAGCGCCGCTCTTAAATCCTGAGCTCAAAGTTGTCCCATGGCAGGATTGTAAGGGAACAGCTTAAAACAATTTGTGCCATTTCTATTCCGTTTATATTGTATAGTGGCACTTTACAATTGGTATTAATATTATAAGTCTACGGAAAAGCCTGTGGACACAATTGTGTGGTGTCTTAGATTTATTTCTGGTGACTTCATTCAAAATGTCAAAAGCTTTGGATGAATCATAGCAGTGTAACAGTGTGTCTTCATGTATTCTATAAGGATTGGACAGTGTAAATGAACACGTCTTAATAATAAAAGCCCCTAATACTAGAATAAAATATATCTTTCTTCCGTTATAGGGCTCCTTTCCTGTTCTCCCCTTTATCCTAAGCTTGTCATTCACTCTGAAAAACAGCTCAAGTCCATCCTGAGAGAGACAGGACTGTCTGCACACTGAGAGTTTATATTACATGCTGCCCATAGGGGTCTATTGAGAGGAGCGGAAAGAGGGAGTAACCTGAGATACCGCAGGAGCTTGTAGTGAGTTATAATCTCACCTTAATGCTTGATCGATTTGACTACTCAGTACTGCCCTATAATGTCCTTTTCTAAGAATGTGCCATAGAGTTAAGGGGGAGCAAGATCTTGTGTGCACAGTATAGGGAAACCTCATAGCAACAACTAAAAAATTGAGATTGAGCCAGTAGAGCAGAAATCTGATAGAAAAGATCATATAAAAGCTATATAATGGCCAGAAATAGTACTGCTACTTGTGTACACATGATGGGTTATCCTGAAAAGTTACCTTAAAGGATAATTTACTCCAAACTACTTATTTTGAGGTACCATAAATATATATATTTTTATCTTATTAACGCTTTATTTCATATTATAGGTTGCCAACCATGTTGTTCAGGCACTTTTAAATCAAAAAGTAAGTAGTTTTTTTTACATGGAGTTTTTTTTTTATTCTTGTGACTTTCCTTATATGTGGCAGAGACCTGTTTTGCACATGTTTACATACTGCGTACATTGGATGTTCTGGAATAGTCATGTAGAGACTTAGCTTGGTTACCTCTTTTATGTTGCAAGCAAGTTTGATTACAGGACTATAATTTCTTCCCTGTTATAAAACACTAATAATAATAATAATAATAATAATAATAATAATAATAATAATAATAATAATAATAATAATAAAGAAAATAAATATATATATATTCAGCGTTTATACACATACGCTAAATAAAAGATGCATGCTACCAATAATTGACTCCATTCACTCCATATTATTATATCTGATGAAATAAAGCAATCTATATTTCTTAATTTTTTTATTTTTACTCTGGGTTTTTTTTTTTTTGATAACTAACATTTTTTCCCTCCTCAGGATCTTCGGGAAGAATGTATTAAACTGAAAAAAAGGGTGTTTGACCTTGAGCGTCAAAACAGAGCGTTGAGTGACCTCTTTCACCAGAAGTTGCAGCGCTCCTCAGGATCATCCCCTGAGGTAAGAGCCGTTACCATGGAGAACAGGTTGCGTATGAGGCACATGGCTGAGTTGCTGTCATTCGTCATGTATATCTGTTACTACACCAACACCTCTTTGTCTATCTTTTGTTCTGTTGCCCTGAAATGAGTTGCCTTCGAAAATGATATTGTCATTTATGTTGTCTCATGTTATTCTGCTATTGGAATAAGTCATAATGTATTCTTTTAATGAACACATAGGGGCATACGCCACTGAGAAGCCACAGATTTTACACTTTTCCGTGGCCGGTCTTAAAAAAACTTCCCCCGCATACTGTATAGCTGAGCAAACAGAAATCAGAGGAGACAGTGATAGGAAGGCTGCAATATTGAGAAAGAAGCCAGAAAATACTGCATGTGTGGACATAGCCTTAGGCCTTATTCACACGTTCAGTAATTTTTCTATATTTTTACTCCGTGGTCTGTGTAAATTCATCCGTATTTGCATCTGTATTTGCATCCGTTAACGTAAAATGTGAACAGTACTAGTTTGCATATATTTGATCCGTGTCTTTTTTACGGGCGTGACATCTGTGACGTCCGTAAAAAATCTGGATCCCATAGACTTCTATTGGTAATCCTTACCGCAGTAACAATCCGCACTAGAACATGTCCTTTTTTTTTTTACGGATCAAAATTAAAACTGACTGTGTGACTAGCCCAATAGAAGTCAACGTGCTCTAAGTTGAACCGTGATTACGGATCCGCAATTACGGACAACTTTACGGGATGTGTGAATAAGGCCTTTGTATTTTTAGACAAAGCGGTGAATGACATAGAAAAAGGAATTTGTTAGCGCACTCATGTACATGTCTATGTGCTGCCTTCCCACATATCTTTGGGATAACGCAAGGTTTACATCATTGGTTTACAATACTAGACAGATGGAAATATTCCCTAAGGAAATATAGGGGAATGTTTCCCCCTTTCCTTATGCTAACATATCATTCTCCCTTTGATCTAACACGATGTACAGGAGAACAGATGTCTCCAATGTGATGCAAGCCTATCCCAAGTTGTCTCAGAGACATATAGACTGCTGAAATCAGTCCATTTGGGTGACTGTTCTCTTTGTATCTATTCATAGATCAGCACGCTAAGGCATTCACATGGTCAAACTTTCTTACATTCCTGTAGTCTCTGTGCATTCATTCTTTTGCTTAGTGGATCGCTACAATACATTAGAAAATGTTCTCATTACATCTAGTTCCTATAGCACAGTTAGGTGTCATCTGACTTATCTGTCTTTAGTAATGGTTAATAGGGTATTACCAGGATGAAACCTGAATTCAGCAATGTATTAAATGAACACATGTTGGTGGTCTTTTATTTGTTTCTTCAGCTTTTAATACTGTCTGTTTACTTATCTTTACTGCCCCACTTCCTGTCTAGTGAACTTCCTGTTCCTGCTGTACACACTAGCTCAAATTTCAGCCAGCTATCTCCACTATACAGTGTTTATTATAACCTCAGCCATAGGAGCTTCCCATAAAGTTAGAGGGAAATAGGGCTGGCTAAAAGTGCAACTAGGCTGTACAGCAGGAATTTTTAGCAGGATATACATAAGACAGGAAGTGGGACAATGAAAAGAACAGATCAGACCATTTTTGGCAATAGCAGAATGACCACAGAAAGGTAGTAAATAGCTATTTTTGCCAATGTATAGTTTTTGTTTTTTAGCAGATACATGAAAAAAGGTTTCATTGTCGGACAACCCCTTTAAGCCTTTGTTCACATCTGCATTAGTATGAAACATTATTTTGCTCAGAGACAGGAGCCCCAAGGGCAGATTATCGCACTGGATTAGATTTAGGAGGTAGACGCCCAGCAGCTGTGCTGTTGGTTCGCAAACCTGTAATAGGAATCTGTCTGTCTTATGCTGGGATCACACTGCTGTTTTCCAAGTACAGAAAAGCTTATTATAATATTTCAATATTCAAAAATCCATTGAATGAAATACCATATTAGCCCATGGGTAATGGGTGCCACTGTATGCCATCTGCTACAGGTATCCATTTTAAAGGAAGATATGTTATTAGAAAATGACCTAGTGTTTTTATGCTAAACCTATTTAGACATTTTACAAATTTTCCATTTTACGAATAATCTTATAAAATAATCCTGAAATTTAGCAGTTTTCATTGTGGCCACTAGGTCTAATAATTGGATGAGATTCCCTTTTCTGTACAGATTATTTTGTAGCAGTGTCATCATTGTTCTCATTGACAGGATTACAGTGAAAAGCAACAGCAGTAGATAGATAAGAGTTGCACATAATAGCTAAAGCTCACAGCTCAGCCTCCCTCAACCTGAGGAATGCACAGGTCACAGAGCATGCCCAGAAAGTTATTTTATTCTAGTAAAATGGTCTTGGCCCGTCTATTTTGTAATTTTTTGATTCACTTTGATGACTGATGGACAACAGTGGCATTCATCACCCCCTAGACTATAGTGGCATTGGTTGATATGAATATACCATTGGATCCAATAGGGGGGCCCCACGCATTAGCAATTAAATAGATCCCACATTAATTTATGGGTGACAGATGCCACTGTTAGGCACCCATCACAGCCTTCAGTTTCATGTATTTGGCTGCAGTGTGAACTGGTCCCTCTCTGACACTTGTAATATTGTGTCTTGTAATTAGAAGGCCCTTCTCATTGTGTGTTTGTTTTCTAATCTAGTTGCACCCATTTCAGGCCCTGTCTGACTTCCAAGGGGGTGACCTCGATAGGATATCCGTCTCCGTTCCGTTAGGACAATGTGGAGTGCAGAGAGAGGTAAATAAACCGATACACATGCACACTCAGCTAGGCTAAGCATGCATGTTTCTACCATGGGATGAAGCTGCGTCCAGACTCCTGTGATGGTGGCCTATCTCCCTGAGAACAAAATGACCAGGCATCTGATGGCAGATGTAGGAATAGTGTTGAAAAGCCCATATACACATTTGATGACTGGCCACTGATTTCTTCAGCATTGGTCAACAATCTTTGGAGGGTTTTAACATATGTCTACCTTTTGTTCATTGAGAGATAAGCTACCATCAGAGGTGTCTGCCAGCAGTTTAATCCCCTTATGTCATTGAGATTAACATGTACATTCAGCCAGTGAAGGAGTCATTAGAAAGAGATAATATATACACCATCCATTATCTTGCCACTGAAGTATAAAATGAACCTTTCACCATAAATGTAGTTATGTTGTCATTATTTCTCCTATAAAAAGAAAAGTACTCAAACATAACATATTCTGTGAATGTACTTTTTTACTTATGTCAATAGTACAGAATTGTTTTCTCTAGTTAGATTAAATATCTAATTTTTCCTCTCCTAGGACAAACAGCGTCCTGGTCGGGCACAGTCATCTTGTCGCTCTTTGGATGCCATGTCTCCATTCCTCAGGAAGAAGGCTCAGATCCTGGAAGTCCTGCGGAGGCTAGAGGCCACAGGATCTCAGAGTGGATCATCCTGCACTGCACCTCCAATGTTCCTTGGGGGAATCTCATCGGCTAGTGGGAATGGGTTGCGTGTACGACCAGACCAAGGTTTGGACTACGTGAATGGTGAAGGCCTAACTCCCTCAGAACATGGCGGAGATGAGCCTTGGGCCTCCTGTCTGCTACTTGCTCAAAGTGGTTGGGAGGAGTTACTCAAGTGGAAGCCAATACAAAGGGAGCCACCAGCAGGTAGTCCTGGGGAGGGAGGAGGGGAACACCTTGGTTTGGCCTTAGGAGATGATGCACAGCAATCGGCACGGCAAGCTGAGGGAAGTTCATCTTCTTCAGATGATGACATTGGAGATCCACCTCCTCCTCCAAGTGAAATTAGGCAACGATTGCCCTTAACAGACTTAACTAAGGGTTTAGCGCCATGTATGTGCTCCCGTGGAGCAGTAGATAAAAGGAGCCCTATTGAGGGCCATTCAGATGGAACTGGCTTTGCTAGGGGCCACACTGGGCATCTTCACTCATTAACATGTTACAGCAGAAGCCTTCGTGATATGGTAGAAAACCAGCATGTGCCAGTGACACCACCAGCAGTTACAGAGAGAGCGGACTCCTTGTCGTCTTCGCCAGGAAAGCAATCTGTTTCCGAAAACAGTTCTGACGCGCCTTCTTCTTGTCCTCCTTCCCCTGGAGCCTCTGTCAGTTTGCCAAGGGATGCAACTGTGTTTTCCCACAAAAGTGCAGCCCAGGAGCAACAGGATGATTGTCCTCAGCCCTTGATGGTGGTTCCGAATCCCCCTTGTCCTGACCCACAAGATGCACTTATTCCTTCCTCTGAGCCCCGGACCCCTCATATTCCTTCTCCAGCTAAGTTTCTCAAGTTTTTGAAACTACCAGGCTCAGGGGAAAAATTACAGAATCCAAACTCCCTGAGGCTTAGCCCTCAACTTACTCAAACCTCCAAAATTCCTTGCAGGAGCAATAATTATGAGGCATTTCCCTCGCCGCGCCTCAACAGGAAGGCAACTGAAGAATTACCTGGTCCAGAAACTGATCCACCTTCTCCGTCTGAATTTATTAATTCTGATGCCAGTAGGCAAGGACAAACAGAAAGGTCAAACAATTTATTAAATAGGCCTGGAATACAGTGTTACACCAAAAAGTCACATGATTATGAAAATGTACCTGCAAAAAATTCTGTGCTTCCCACTGCAAGCCAAGCTGAGGATTTGGAACTGTCCCCTAAGCTAGTTGGGGATGTGTGCTCCTCTAATTGTTCCCCGGGATCTTGTGTTCACTCCCAAGTAAATTCTTCTAGTGACCTTAATGGTCAGATGAGCACTCCTTTCATCAGAAAGCATGTGACTTCCCGAAAACCTATGGAGTCTGCTGGGCCATTCAAAGAAAGAATTGGAAAGCTAAAGGCCTCTGATAACCAACAGACAGAGCTTGCTGTTTCAGGGACTGATGAAAACCGGGTTATACCTGATGGCCCTGATCTACGTCCATCTATGAAAAGATCTTTAGGTGTGAGCAGTTTAAGGACTCCCGAGCCTGGATCTACAGAGAGTTACCCCCCAAGGTACCATGGGCAAAAATCTGATTCTGCTCGGACTCGACAGCCAACTTCTAATTGCCCACCAGGCTCACCACATGGTCCACGTAATCCATCCCGTGCACCTCCTGTCCCAAGCAAGTCTCCACGAAGCCCTCATGGTAGCCCAACAAAGCTACCTGCTAAGTCCCCAAGTAAGGCAACTGCAAAACCCCTTGTATCTCGACCCCTCAGTGAAGAGTTAAGACCGAGCCCCAGGCAGCCCGCTCTTCCAAATGATGAGAAACAGAGGATGCATTCCACTGGTGCAGGCAAGAAAGGTAGCCCCTGCCCTGAGTATGCATGTCCCCGTAGTCCAGGCCCGCAGGGCACAGAAAATCTTCCACTGAGTGCTCTGCATTCTGCTATTGAAGAAAAAGTGATGAAAGGCATTAAAGAAAACATGTTAAGGTTGCAGGAACAGCACCGTGCACCTCCCCCTGATCCTAAGCAGCGTAATTCGAGTGGTATTGCAAGCTGGTTCGGCTTAAAGAAAAGCAAACTACCTGCTCTTAGTCGTAGGCCCGAGACCGCTCGTGTCAAAGAGGAGAAGAGGGAGAGAGCTACGAGTGGCTCTCCTCGGAATAGGGATGCAAAGGGCGAGAGCCTGAATATTTCCATGTTGATGGAAAAAGCTGAGGATCTCCGAAAAGCTCTTCAGGAGGAGAGAGCTTACATCAATGGTCTCTCTCTTGACAAGAATCGCACAGCTTTATCTGTAGATCAGACACGGGAAAATCCAAGACCCTTGACTGCTGACAACTTTATGCAACAGCTCTTGAATCGGTGAGCATTTATTAAAAAAAAGTAAAATGTCTCCTAACAAATGATTCCAATAAAAGTGAATCACTGGTTTATTAAACTCACAATGAATTGCTCTATTCCTATAATTTTACACTAAAATGTGGGCCAACAGACAAACTTGTACACGTAATTCTACTGTTGTGCCCTTTTCTTACATGTCTGTTCACAAATCAAGAATTAAAAAATTGCTTCATCAATCTTTCCTTTTCTAATAACCTCTTCCAGTATGATATACAAAATGTGGGGTTCTGTATACTCTTGGGGGCGAAACTCTGTCAGTTACTGAGATTTAGGGAAGGGTTTGCAGTATAACTCTCTATTCTTCGTTGGTCCTTCTATTCTAGCTATGAAAGGGATTACTCCAAATTTAGGTATCTGGTTGAAAGAATAATTCCTTATGATGATCTGAGGGCATTGATTGTGCATATGTTACATATCTCATGTTCTTCCAAGGCTGGGTTCACAATACGTTTTTGCTATCCCATTTTGTTTTTGTTTTTTGCAAAAAACTGATGGAAAAAACTGATGCATGTGTGTGCATCCGTTTTGATCCGTTTTCCATTGAATACCATTATAAAAAAAACGTACACAAAAACATAGTCTACCTAATTTTTGTGTCCGTTAAAAAAAACAGATTATAATGGAAGTCAATGGAAAAAACGGATGAAAACAGATGCACACAACTGCATCCGTTTTTTTTTTTTTTTTGCAAAAACGTAGTGTGCATCCGGCCTAAGCTGTTCAGGATACTCAACTGCTCTGTCAGGAAAGATGGTCAAGTGTATAGACTGCGCCGAAAAGTCATACATTGGGAAAGTATGTTTCTTACAATGGGCTTTTATAGAGAACTTCAATTTGTTCAAAGAGGCTTCAATTCCTATTGTCATCCAAATATACCTTACATGGTTGAAAACCATCTAAAAGTGGTTTATCCAGCCTTCAGAAATTGATAGTCTAACCACAGGATAAGGCATCAATATGAGATCACTGGGGGTCTGACCCCTGGCAGCTGTTTTGAAGAGATTTCAGCAGAACCCCCCCCCCCCCCCCCAATCTTATATTGATGTCATATCTTGAGGATAGGTTATCAATGTTTAAAGGCTGAATAACTCATGAGAAACTGATACAGATGCTTATTTCTAGGCAATGTCATTGGAATAATAATTATGTACGTGTGCAGCAATGCAGGATATAGGAACCGCAGAAGTGTCTGTCATACATTGCAATAGTGCTCTGTGTGAAGTATACTTTTATATACTGTTTATAACTAGTGGAATTTTCATTTATTTATTATGATTTGTATTCCCCTTGTGAGTATATTGGCCTTGATGTTCTGTAAAAAACCAAATCAACTGCCCACTCAATGACAAACATTGAATGGATCAATATTACATAGATTACATAATCTGCTAGAAGGTCTTAGTGTTAATTTTGTGGTTTATTGCCAAGCACCTATAAAAGCTTACAACTATCTAGTACAAGGTAAAATAATGAAAATGGAAAGAACCATAAATTAACAACAACAATGTATTTTTTTTCCCAGTCCAGCAAAAAGAATGGTAGTTTACTTTGGTACTGGTGCCCTTATTCAGAAGCTATATCTGCATTGTATTATTCCCTGGCTTTACCAGTGCACATCCAGCCTCTCCTAGGATTAAAGCGACTCTGTACCCACAATCTGCCCCCCCCCCCAATTTGGCAGGTGATGCAGTTATTGTCCTAAAAACAACTTCTTGACTTGCAGCCCTATGTCAAATTGGCGTGGCCTAGAGTGTCTGTGCCCTAGGTCAGTGACGCCACTCTCTCCTCCCTGCCCTCTTCACCATTAGGAAGTGATGAATAGGAGAAATCCTGCCTGGGGCATTCCTAATAGTGAAGAGGGTGCAGGCCTAGAGCAGACACTCTAGGCCACGCCAGTTTGACACAGGACTGCAAACTTAAAAGTTGTGTTTTAGGACAATGACTAATCACCTGCCGAACGGACCCCAGGATAGATCTTAGAATTTAAGCAGCTATCCGAAGGTACAAGCGATCTTGGGGGGCAGATTATGGATACAAAGTTGCTTTAAATAAAGAAACTGACTTCCTGTGCACTTGAAACACTGTAAGATTTAGGAAGTCACTTTGATCTCGTGGTACAGGGAGCGGAACAGAGCTGATAGCTCAGCAATAATACATAGTTACCTATACTTTTCTTTACATACCATAATTTAGAGGCGGGCCCTAATGAATCTTTTTTTGGATGGCTTCTTTAAGTGTAATATTTGTTATAGAAAATTCTATATTATAGATTTCTATAGAGTTCTATGGAAACGTAACAGCGGGCTAGATTTTTCTAACCCGCTTTTAGTTTTCCTTTAAACACCATTAATCATTCGGGGTCATTTTGTTTTTAGTTGAGTAAGACTTAAAGGATTATTCCCTTAATTTAAAATTAGGATAGGGGATAACTAGGTGATTGTTTTTGATCCACCTGTTGGGACCCCCACTGATCACCAGTCCCCACAACTAAAGGAGCGCACCATAGTGTGAATGGTTCTATGATGTCCACGTGTAAATAAAGACTACATAAAATGGGGAATAAAATATTCTCATGGTAGTAATCTTAGAGCACATCAAGCTATAAATCTGTGCACTAACCTGCTGTAAGTAGACAGGTACCCCATATTGTAAACACATCCTTCACTTTTGCACTCCTTGTAGGCTTATGTTTGACAGGCTGTAGATCTAACAAGAAAATATTGATCTTCTATTTAGGGTGGATGGAAAAGAAGCTCCTGCTGAAGGACGCCTGGAAGGGAAGACACCCCTTCGAGATTTTCCCAGATTGTCGCCAGAGAACAAAGAAGTGCGTCCATTCCGTCCCCCGAGAAACGGGATGGTGGCACACGTGCAGCGGTGTGAACAGAAGAGTATGGAGCAGGTAATGTCAGGAATTAAAGCTCATTGATGTGAATGATGTGTCTGCAACTAAAACATGTCACTTATTCCTGTCTTCTCCCAACAGAATCGGGAGGTTGTCTTGCCTCCAGATGAGCGGATTTCCGAATCTATTACGTCACAGCACTTTGCAGGTATCTTGTTATCTCTTTTTTTTCATTTACTTTCTCATAGGGGGAAGTGTTTTCAGAAGACTCTTTATAGGCTTTCAAGCCATGACTAGTCTGTTCATACTTTTACATTTATGCATAAGGTAAAACTTGACAAAAGATTGATTTGTTATAGGGAACCATCATGTTAGAAACGAAGTCCAATCTTGTTCATGTTATGGAGTAAAATGAGCTGATGAGATATGGCATATATGGTTCTAGAAATTCATTTAAACCTCTGCTGATCTTGGGCTTAGGAGTCCAGTGAGCGGTCCTACTTACTAATTACTACTTACTAGCCTTGCCCATATAAGTGTATATGCAGAAATGGCGGTCAATCACCAAGTAGGACCTCCCATTGGACACCTATGCCCAAAAATGAGCAGATGTTTTAATAAATAACTACTAGTTTTACTAAATACGCATCAATCTTCTCACCTCATTGTGCCCTAAAAGAATCCATGTTCTTAGGCCCGCCCAGTGTTTTTTTTTTTTTTTTTGTACATCTTCAGTGATGTGATGTATCTGACAGCCAGTCAGTGACTGCAGCGATGCTCAGCTCTTCATACTGATGTCACAGATGCAGGCAGTGATGTACCATTAACAATACATCATAATCCTGAGGGTGCAAAATTTTTAAGTGTCTTGAAATCTTTTAAATGGAAGCTCATTCCTTTTGAATTCCTTTCACCCTCACTTCCTTCCATCCATCATATTTTCTTTTTGTTTCATTACTTCTACTTCATATCACATTTCTTTGCAAATCTATTTTTTTGACTCTTAACATTATACTTATTTAACTAATTTCCATTTCCCCCACTCTATAGCTTGTGATTCACTCACTCGGACTCTGGACAGTGGTATTGGGACATTTCCTCCTCCGGATTACTGTGGAGGGACTCCTAACAAAAATACCCAAAAGTTAAAACCTAGGCTAGACTCTCCTTCTGTCCTTCCAGTGGGAAGGTTTTCTGCCTTCCCCAAGGTACCCCGAAGAGCTAGGACCTTGGAAAGAGACATGCGTGGTGTAGAAGAGATGTTTCCAAATGGACAACACCAAAGTGTGCCAGCTTTCCATGCACTATTGGCAGAACCAGAACCGGCCATAAGTCATAGGATGTATGCAGAAGGTTTGTGGGTTTTTTTTTTTTTTCAAAATTATGTGACTATTTTTCGATGAATTGATTAGCAATTGTTTACTTCTGGACAAGTCCAATTGGCTTCAGGCACACGTGCATTGCACAGATAAAACAGAGGAGAGTACGACTTGCTTCACTACTCACTATGCACAATGAAGCATGGTGTAGTGTCTTCAGCTTTAGTAGCATCCAAAGCCACCCAATGAGAATCCGGAAATCCACTTGTGTAATATAAATGTAAGATTACAGGAACTGGTGGATGTCAGATTAGCAGTTTAGGGGACACTGAACCACCAGTATGTTTTTATTACATATTGTATTTAGCATCTTAACCCTTAGACGACCCAGGGCGTATAGTTACGCCATGGAAGTCTGTCCCCAGACGACCTAGGGCGTAACTGTACGCCCTGGGTGTTTCTCCCGCTATGAAGCGTGCTCCGGAGCGGAGCGCGCTTCATAGCAGGTGGGGGCCGGCTGCATTGAGCAGCCGGGACCTCACCGGTAATGACACGCTGCAGCGATCGCGCTGCCGCGTGTCATTAACTCCTTAAACGCCGCGATCGCGGCGCGACCGCGGCGTTTAAGTGTAAGTGACAGGGGGAGTCCCCTGTCACTTACCGATCGGGACCCCCGCAGTGTGACTGCGGGGGTCCCGATCGGTAAAACGGACTGCCGGAGGTCTCTCACCTGCCTCCGTGCGGTCCGATCGGCGATCTGCTACTCTAAGCCTGCACAGGCAGGCTCAATGAGCAGATCGCCGATAACACTGATCAATGCTGTGCCTATGGCATAGCATTCATCAGTGTGGAAATCAAACTAATGAATGTAAAAGTCCCCCAAAGGGACTTCAAATGTGTAAAAAAGAAACAGTTAAAAACACTAACACACAACCCCAAAACCCCTCCCCCAATAAAAGTTGAAATCACCCCCCTTTCCCATTATATAAATAAAACATATAAAAATAAATAAATAGATAAACATATAATATACCGTAGCGTGTGTAATTGTCCGATCTATTAAAATATAACAAGCGTCATTGCGAACGGTAAACGGCGTACACGAAAAGAGGGAAAAAAGTGCGCGGATTACCGATTTTATGTTACATTATATATATAAAAAAATTAATAAAAAGTGATCAAAACGTCCGATCTTCACAAATATGGTATTAATAAAAACTAGAGATCATGGCGGAAAAAATGACACCCGATACAGCCCCGTAGGTAAAAAAATAAAACCGTTATAAGCGTCACAATAGGCCCATTTTATTTATAATTAATTGCCAAAAAAAAAGGATTTCATTTAAAAAAAATATATAACATTAGAGAATTTGCGTAAACCTGCATATGGTTGTGTTCGGACTGACCTATAGAGTAATGGTATCATGTCGCTTTTACCATATAGTGCATTACGTAGACACAGGAACCCCCCAAACGTTACCATATTGCATTCTTTTTTACGATTTCACCTATTTATATCTTCATAAATAATATATTTGGGATTCCCTCATACATGTTATGGTAAAATGAATGACGCCATTACACAGTACAACTATTCCTGTAACAAATAAGCCCTTACATGGCCTGTAGATAGAAAACTGAGAGTGCTAGAGCTCTTAGAAGGGGAGGAGGGAAAAACGGAAACACTAAGATCAAAATTTGCGCGGTCCACTGGGTCATTTTGGGCCTGGTCCTCAAAGGGTTAAAACGTAGTGTCAGGTTCCCTCTAAACAAACTGAAGATGAGGGTTACTTGTACTTAGGTATATTTCTGGATGTACTGAAAACTAAAGCTGTCTTATTAACTGCATTGAAATCCATTTTATCTTGTTGCAGATTCTAATAGAGATCGAAGTCTGCCCCAGCAAGGAAAGAACTGGACCTTTCCCAATGCAAAGGTCAGCGCTTCCTCTACTGAGACCTTCAGAACTAGAGCGCATGAGCTGGAAGAAGTAGGTGAACAGTAAAAAAAAAAAAAGTATAAACTCTGTATGAAATGAATTTTAAAGGAATACACCGAAGAAAAATAGTTTTTTTTATGAGCTGGTGCCAAAAATGTATACAATTTTGGAAATTTCTTGTGTTTAAAATCAAAATCAGGCCTTTCAGTACTCTTCAGCTGCTGTATGCTCCAGAAGAAGTCATTTATTGTTTCCAGTGGGGCACAGTGCTCCCTGCTGCCACCTCTGTCCGTGTCAGGAACTGTCCAGAGCAGAAGCAAATCTCCCCTGCTCTGGACAATTCCTGATATGGACAGAGGTGGCAGCAGGGGAGCACTGTGGAAAGAATATAGGGCTTCCCACTCTTCCCAGTACTTGGCATTCATAAGTACTGGAAGGCCTAACTTTTAAAAACAGAAGAAATTTACAAATCTGTATTTCCATCACCTACTCTGGAGTACCCCTTCCACTAATGTTTATTTTCCCACTAGGAACCATACTTCCTTTTATAATGTTGCTCTGAATAAGGAGGAGGCTGCACAACACGCACCTGCATGTACATAATTATGCAAAACCGTTCATCAATTGATTGCTTCCTATGTGTCCATATCCGTATGAAATCCATACAGACTTGAGATTAGCAAACCTTCTTCTCATAGATTCATTTTGGGTCAGATTCCAATTTGTATGTGCCCTGACTTTACTGTGAAAACTGTGAATGTACAGCATGTACTTTTAAAGGCAGGTGTCCCTGCTCATGTGTAGTATACTGTCCATCAGGGCCCAGTGAATATGGTGAGTACAATCTTTGATGCATGTAGCATCCCCAATACAGACCATTACAAAAAGTTTGGAGGGAGAGGGAGATTCATCAAACATGGTGTAAAGTGAAACTCACTTAGTTGCCCCTAGCAACAAATCAGAATCCACCTTTAATTTCCAAAGAGTCTGTGAGGAATGAAAAGTGGAATCTGATTGGTTGCTAGGGGCAACTAAGCAAGTTTCACTTTACACCATGCTTGATAAATCTCCCCCCATGTGTTGATAAATCTCCCCTAGTGACAATTTGTATTTATTCTATATACAGTAAGCTATATTGGCTTAGACTATTATGGCTGCTTTATTACGGCTCTATACAATTCTGAACTTTTATGGGGCCATAGTATTACCATAGCATAATTAGACATGAGTAGCTATAGTGTGCAAATATACATGACTAAAATAATACTCTGTTACATAACATGTGCCATTGTTTAGACCGGTATCATGGTGTTTGTTCACCACTTGGTGGCAGTAATGATATTCTCGCCCGGCACTCTCGTGAATTATCAGACCGCTTTTAGCAGACTACTTTATCTCTTCATTTCTATCACTGTCTACACATATAAGTCAGTCCAGGCTGGAACATCAATCCACGCAACCAAATGAGCAAGATAGTGTCAGAGCGTAGACTCTAAGATAATCACATCTCCAGTTTACCTTGAGGAAATAAGGGAGCGAGCTGTCACCAGAGAGGAGAACCCAGAGCCTCTTGTGTTCAGGGAAAACAGCTTAATTAAAAAGTAATTAGTTCTTATTTTATATCGCAGTCTCTGGATCTCTCCCAGAATGCTTAGGCTTCCCTAAGTGTATCAATTCACCAACCCACATTTAAAGTATGGAAAACTACATTGAAATATAATTCAAACCTATGTATGGTTTATTTTAAGCAGAGCTGTAAAAGCGTGTTCCCACAATGTAAAAAAGGGAGTATGACCGCCTTGTTGTAAAACAGCCACTATTAATGATCACGTTCAATAATAATGGCCATTATTATTGCAGAATTATGATTTGCATGTGCATGATGAGAGTTAAAGCGACTCTGTACCCACAATCTGCCCTCCCAAACCACTTGTACCTTCGGATAGCTGCTTTTAATCCAAGATCTGTCCTGGGGTCCGTTCAGCAGGTAATGCAGTTATTGTCCTAAAAAACAACGGACAATAAAAAACAACTTTTAAACTTGCAGCCCTGTCAAATTGCCGTGGCCTAGTGTCTGTGCCCTAGGCTTTCACCACCTCTCTGTCCCTCCTCCCTGCCCTCTTCATCATTAGGAATGCCCCTGGGCAGGATTTCTCCTAATCATCACTTGTCTAAGGGTGCCTTTACATAAACAGATTTATCTGACAGATCTTTGAAGCCAAAGCCAGGGACAAACTATAAACAGGGGACAGGTTATAAAGGAAAGACTGAGATTTCTTCTCTTTTTAAATCCATTCCTGGCTTTGGCTTCAAAAATCTTGCATATAAATCTGTGTGAAGGCACCATAAGCGGTGCACATGTGTTGGATCGTTAAGGCCCTGGTGCAGTGTTTAGACAAGTGAAGAATAGGAGAAGTCCTGCCTGGGGCATTCCTAAAGGGGTTATCCAGCGCTACAAAAACATGGCCACTTTTGCCCCACTCTTGTCTCCAGATTGGGTGGGGTTTAAAACTCAGTTCTATTGAAGTAAATGGAGCTTAATTGCAAACCACACCTGACCTGGAGACAAGAGAGGGGGAAAAGTGGCCATGTTTTTGTAGCACTGGATAACCCCTTAATGATGATTGGGGTGGGGAGTAGTAATGGAGAGGCGTCGCAGGCCTAGGGCACACACACTCTAGGCCACACTAATTGGACACAGGGCTGCAAGTTTAAAAGTTGTTTTTTAGGACAATAACTGCATCACCTGCTGAACGGACCCCAGGACAGATCTTAGATTAAAATAGGCTATCTGAAGGTACAAGCGGTTTGGGGGTTTAGATTGTGGGTACAGAGTCGCTTTAGGTGGGGATAGACAGGCAGTCTAGGTAAAAAGGAGGTAATAGACCTTAGATATATAGTCAATTATTCTCACTTCTTGTTTTGCAGATCCCATCGGAAGGTGACAGAGACTGCGATATGTCTGGTTACCCACATTCCTCTCTTTGTTTCCCGGGTAGTGTGAGCAGTCGTACACCAAGCACTTCTGAGGTTGGAGATGAGGGTACAAGTGAAGCCAAATCTCGAGACAATGAACAGGGTCAGACTGGGCTGGAGAATTCTGAATCCCTGAGCGATTCATTATATGACAGCCTTTCATCCTGCGGTAGTCAAGGCTGATAGAACATTTCTACATCCCCTTATACGTCATGCTGCCCGACATCTTACAAGCTTTCCGAAAGTAGATGGACAGTGTTGGCTGCTATGTGGGTGCTATTCCATGTGGAGTCTTTGTCCTTTTCATGACCTTGTTGGTTGCTCCTCTAGAATGACCTTGTACTTCCCACATGAGCCTCAAAAATCCCAAGTATTAGAAATCTCCTTGAGTCTTGCTGCCTCTGGCCTTACAGGTAAAGGTCATGAAATACCGCGGAACTGTTGCCTCATTCTCTGCCTCATTCTCTCCCAGGCTGTGGAGGGTTCTGAACTTGCTCTTCCTTTGAGTTGCTATTCCTCTTTGTAGATTACCATTGTTCTTGTGTTCATTTTTTTTTTTTTTTCTGTATCTTGTATGGGCTACCCCTTTACTATGCATCTATACCACCAGCGGATATGATGTCATTCACTGCAGGAAGACTGGTAAAGGGGGTTACAAGAATACCTCACATCTTGGCTCTCTGATCAATATCCCAGCAATGTGTTAATGCACTGATCCAGAAGCAGAATACCAACTCTACTATCTTTATTAGCTTTTATATCAGGGAGTAAGTCCATTTATTTAAGCTGCATATCTGGAAGTCTATGTAATTAGGGACTATTGACTAGTTTGACTCGATGTGACCTTTCCATCCATGGCCCCTTGTGTTATCTTTTTTTTTTCTTCCTTTTTGTTTATATTTGTGCTGTTTTATATAAATATATATATTTTTATTTGTGTAAAATGTTTAGTTTTTATTTTTAAATTTCCAATGCGTGTTTTTTTCTTTTTTTATTTGCTCTTTCACTTAAGATGGTGCTAACCAGGAAAATATCCTTTTGTCAGGTTTCTCCTCTTATTCCCTCTACCTTTTTTTTTTTCTTGTGTGTTTTTTTTTTTATTATTGTTTTATACCAATCTCTTATTTTTCTTTAATTTATATAAGTTATTGTGACTGTTTTTTTTCTGCCTCACTTTCTTTTAAGCTAAAAATAAAAAAATCTAAAATAATTTGGTTGTTGTACAAAAATGTCTGACTTTCTTTGGTTCTTGTATCCAAGAAACTGCTGGAAAATCCATATAAAAATCAGCATGGAATCTGTCATGTTTATTATATGGGTTTTCAGCGCAGTCTTATGTCTTACCTATTTTATTAGGAGTGCAAACAGGCCAAAAGCAGGGGGTCTCTGATGGCTCATGCTGCCTTGCATGTTCCCACATTGTGGTCACCACATGTGGCTGAAACCACTGGCAACATTTGCTCATTTGCAGCACCCTTACGTGGCACAATCGAGCAGCCAGGCTGCGCACTTTAATCCTTATAATTTGTGCGGTCATGGAAACTGACAGCACAGATATGAATATATCCGTGCTGTCAGTTTCCAGATTACACTAGCAGTGTATGCATACCTTCTGCACTGCTGTGTGATCTATCATCCCACTCCTTCATCCTGCTCTCTTACCACTGCTTTGTCTTCAGGCTGCCCCCTCCTCCTGCTGTCAATCATTCTAGGGGAGGAAGCAGCCTAAAGACACAGCAGCAGACAGAAGAGGAGGAAGAGACTATTGCCGGATCACACAGCAGCGCAGAAGTCTGCACTGCTAGTGTGATCTGGAAACTGATAGCACGATATATGCATATGTGTACTGTCAGCTTTTTACTATCAGCCACACCACCTGTTTACAGCGGGAGATGTGCATCACATATTGATAGCATCTTTATATATATATATATATATATATATATATATATATATATATATATATATATGTAATCAGCTGATCGCTGTTGCTTTTACACTGGGCAATTATCAGCCAAAGGAGAGTTTCTGGCAACTCTCCTAGCCGTGTAAAAAGCCCTTTAGACACACAGCCATGTACAGCCAACGTGCTGGCCGCATATCATGGTTTAAACAGTCATCCGTAAAGGGACTCGCTGTATCCTAATTCATTATGAAGCAGTGAGCTCCTGAACAGTCAGAGCACTACCCTACTAAACTAACAAAGCTGTGGCAGTTCAGTAGTTTGATCCTCTGGCCGTTCAGGAGCTCACTACATTTATGATTTATGAAGCTGCGAGTCCCGTTTTCAGCTACTGTACATGTTTAGTCCGTGAGCTTCAGCCAGCTTCACTAGGTGTCACTGTAGAGCAATTTCTTTTCTAGCTAAATTGACTTTATGCTCCATAGCTAACTTTTTCTGTAATACCCATGAATGCCGATGGCAGCTTATAATGCTTCCTGAACATGATCCCTAATGCAGGGGAGTAACTAGAAATGGCTGGGCCCCATAGCAAACTTTTGATTGCGCCCCCCCCCCGACTGACCACTAAACGGTCAAGTGAAGTCATAACTACTAGCTCTGGTCCGGAGTGCTTGCAGTTAAAGGGACATTTGCAAAACCCAGGAGACCAGCAGGGCCACCCGGTGCTGCAAATGATGACTGCTCAGGGGGCCCAGCGTATTGCAGGAGCAGGCCATGGGGCCCCCTGATGCGGCGGGCCCCATAGCAGCCGCTATGGTGGTAGTTACGCCCCTGCCCTAATGGCTTCTGTCTGCCCCCACTGGTCCCAAATGATCAATCTCTATTTATACAGAGAAAGAGCTCTATGAATTCTGTCTGGTGGGGTAGACAGCCGCCGTCGAGGACAGCCATTGACGCTCGTATACTGATAATCCCTCGTTCTGTAGATTACCTGCTGCTATGTGTAAGGTTTAAGCTGTTTTCCTGACCCTTTTGCCCAGGTTCTCTCTCTGCAGCCTGGGTCTTGGTGACAAAACAAAGATTAAATCCTCGTGGTGGGGAAACCCTCTGCTTTGCCAGCTCCTGGCATGTGCCCGTCTGAACAGCTGCTGTACGATTTGCTGTAACAAAGCCTGTGCCAGCTTTTCCAGCCCTTTATCCAAATGCTTATTAATCACAGTTCATTGTGGTTGTGTGAAACAATTGAGAAGCACAGGCTGGAAACAGGTACTGGGCATGTGAGCCGGGGGGGGCGACTATAACATGGCTTTGTTACTTTGCACACAAAGGTGGGTTATGAACAGTGGAGACAGATCTGTATTTTGGCATACCTATAAGAAATGTATACCCTGTACAGGTTGGGATCTACTTGTATGAAGCTCTTAAGTGATCCAACCATGAATAGAGCTGCATACAGAGAGTACTGTGGTCCATTTTGATAAAACTCTATTACATGATGTGTACATACACAATACAGATGTCATTAATTCTGTAATCACATGGTCAGAACTGGCATCAATTTGCTTTCCTGCTAAATAAGTCTCATGGGTAATTTTACCAATATATGAAACAGACACCTAAACCTCCAGCACAGGAGTGTATGACGGATCAGATTGCATCAGCATGTCATCAGTATTACATAATAATTGTACCAGTATTACTGATCACTAATACTGCTGCCTCTATACGACATGGGAAGCTAATCTACTTTGAAAAACAGATGTAATAAAAAGAAATCATGCAATCCATATTGTAATCTTTATGTAAATTTGTATGGATGAAGATAATGTATATTCTATTAACATTCACAAATTTTATACTCCCATATGCATAGCTCCCATAGATTGGAAACCTAGACACAGAAAAGGTTCACTTGGTCTACCCTTATATTTCCTTTTTCTTATTATCTTTGGATAGATCTAGGTTTATCCTAGGCAGGTTTACATTCAGTTACTATACATTTATCAACCACATCTGCTAAAAAGTGTGTTCTAAGCCAGGGCCGTATTTACCATTAGGCACCCGTGGTTCGGTGCCTAGGGCAGCATCTTGCAGGGGGACAGAAAAAACTAATTTTTTTGTTTTTATTTATTTTTTTTAGTTTCCCTCCTCCCGTTCAGACTTGCTAGTAAATCTGGTGTCTTTTCCAGGGGGTGGGGGGTATGGTGGTATTGGTCAGGTCTGGTATCGCCAATAGGTTTGTGTAGATGGGGCGTCTTCAGGTTTAGTGCCTAGGGCAGCAGCAGCTGTTAATACAGCCCTGTTCTAAGCATCTACTACTCAACTAACCTTCGATTGTGTGTCCTTGTTCTTGTGTTCAGTTAGGGTCCATTTACACAGAAAGATTATCTGACAGATTATCTGCCAAATATTTGTAGCCAAAGCCAGAAATCGACTATAAACAGAGATCAGGTCATAAAGGAAAGCCTGAAATTTTTCCTCTTTTCAAATCTATTTCTGGCTTTGGCTTCAAATCTTTGGCAGATAATCTGTCAGAGAATCTTTCTGTGTAAATGGACCTTTTACTTATTAAAAATATTTCCCTCTTTAACATATTTAAAGGTTTTGATAATGTGCCCCCCCCCCATTCCCTTCTTCCCTCCAGACTATACAGATTTAGATTAAAGGTAGCTTCATACATACCAAATCCGCTGCGGATCATGGTAGTGTGAAGCCGTGACTTCAAGCAGGTAATGTATGCTCCGGGCCGGGGGCAGCGGGGATTAAAGGGGCCTGGTTGCATATCCGCAGTGGAATGAAAATTCCGCTGTGGATATGTAACCCCATAGACCTTCACACTACCAGGATCCGCAGCGGATTTTGCTGCAAACTCGCAGCATGAAATCCACTGTGGATTCGGTACGTGTGAAGCTACCCTAAAGGGAGTCTATCAGCTGCAATTCACATTCCACATTCTCCCAGTTCTCAGCTGCTGCTTTCTGCTGAAAATGCAAAAAACTCAGCTCAGAACTGGGTGAAGGAGACTAAATGCATAATAAGTATGGAATGAATTGTTAGTCTCGCCATGGGCAGCAACAAATGAAAAGTTATGTTTGAGTGGAATACCCCTTTAACAATAGCCCTGTATTATGGGCCACAGAAAACTATAGGTGTATACAAGTAGTGATTGTATACAAATTTAGTATAATGTTTGTAGACTGAAAACAATCATATTTGCTTGATATTGCTCAACATAAAAATCCAGTGTCTCCATTCATGCTGAGCTGTGCCTTCCAAATACTGCCCTCCCTAACATTAATGGTCTCCCGGCACAGATCCTTCTCTATAACTGCAGCTATAGCTATTATTACATGGAAAAGAGATCTATCATTACCCACTAGGAGGCCTGATTATAGTAATATGCATTATAGAAGGTATGTCACTGTGAGGGTGTTATTATGGGAAGCATATAAGTGTTATTGAGGGAGGGTGCAGATTGAGCAGTGGCAGGAGGCAGTAGACCTAAAACGCTGTACACAAATTTCCTCCGAGGACCTGAGCCACATGCAAATGCTGTAAGCCCATCACATACACAGAGCCTAATTGTGCCACAGCAGCTGGGGAGCGAGCGGGTAAATCGGATCAGACAATTGTCTCCGCAATACAAACATAAAAAAGAGATAATGTCAAAATAATGGCAGCTATGGTTTGTGCTTTTAAGACCTCATGACTGTGTTTTTCTGGTGCCTTAAACTACATGTGAAAATAACAGTATTTTATAATGGTCATATGCTTTTTTTTCTTTTCTTTTTTTTTTTTTTTTTTAAAAACATGCATTTTAATGGAATTTTATTATATTATGTATGTTGGAGGCGGGGGCACTACACAAAAGAATCTACTCCTGGCTTTGGCTCAATAACTGCCATGGCATGTGCAAGGGTATAGTACGGTTCCATACAACCTGTAATTTATACAGAGCTATAATAACTTCCTGTAAGGGTGCGTTCACACGTACAGGATCTGCAGCAGATTTGATGGTGCAGATTCAAAGCAAATCAAGTCTGGGCCATCAAATCTGCTGCAGATTCTAATCTGCACCATCAAATCTGCTGCAGATCCTGTACGTGTTAACGCACCCTAAATGGGTGCAGAACCTGTAAAGAGTCATTGACTTGGCTGCCAACTGGGGGATTACCTGTAGGGGGATGCTTACATGGGAAGGGGGAGCTGCCTACTGGGGAATTACCTACAGGGGGATGTCTACATGGGAGGGCGTACTGGGAGAATTACAGGAAAATTATTTGGGGGGAGGGGGCGCCAGGGGGGGGGGGACTGCACAGAGAGTCCTAACTACTATATAGAAGCACACCGGGACCTGACTACTATATGGGACTAAAGAGGGGTCTAACTACTATAAGGAGGCACAGAGAGGACCCACTTACTATATGTGCTTAAGCCAAGAACCTAAAATGTTTCTCTGGGAGATGCTGAAGAGAAAAGTCATGGCTTGGGTCGGATGGAAAAGGGAAAAAAAAAGGGCGACTCTCATCAGAGGAGATGTCACCTGTGAGTCACTGAATAAAAGTCACTATTAAAAATAGTTAGTTAGATAGATAGAGAGAGAGAGATGAGCGAATCGCTCATCTAAATAAAACAAAGTGCTTTGTTTGATCTGCGCCGGCCTTTCAGTGCTGATCCGCTCCCTGCCACTCCTCCCAGTTTCCCTGGATTGGATTCAGCTTTTCCTTGCTACGCGTGGAGGGGTTTCAGGGGGCGGAGCAGCGCTGAAAGGCCGGCAGTTTGAGTGGAGCACTGAACAAATGAAAGATTCGCTCATCCATCTCTCATCAAAGAGATGCAAAGTTGCTTTCTAATCTGATTCTCAGACCTTATCTCTGTCAATGTATGCAGAAAAAAAAATTGCATAGCGATCCTAATCTTTGCCTTGAATAAAGGAAAAAAAGCTAGCTATAATCCTTTACCAGGTTAGTTTGCATTCCCTGCAAGTGATGCCATGAGGAAAATGTTGGCAGGTAAAATCACCTGACATGAAACAAGTCATTGATGCAATGGGCGGGTGATTGGCCTCTGAAGGTCAACAATGGACATTTTCTTTGTTAGCAAATCCTAAAATCTTTTTTTTTTTTATCTGCTTAATGTAACTGAGCCTCGAGTTTTCACATGCCAGTCCTCTACCACGTCACTCATGGGACCACTTTGGGTTGGCAGTGCTTCAAGAGAAGGTTTATTTTTATTCCAGTCCTCGGATGGCGGTCTGACTTATTTACATTTCATTTGGCTTGCAGCGCTCTCTTGACTAGTGATGTGTGTGGGAATGTTGCTCGCAGCCATTACTCTGAAATGTATTCCTGCAGTGTTGTCATGTACATGCAGAGAGGGAGGTGGTGGCTGCTTGTGTGTGTGTAAGAAGTACGTGTGCATGTCATCTATTCATAGCGAGCTATGCCTGATGACTTATAAGCTTTCATAAGATCTCGGGAATACAGTGCTGTACAAGGGGGTATGTTCTGCACCTCAGAAGAATCCGACCAGTATGTCCCTGTAGGTGTATATACAACCAGATAATAATGGAACAATTGCTGTAGAAATCAAAGGGTTACAATATAATTTTACAAGCAAATGCCTGTACAATGGAGAGGTATACTATTTTCTTTCATACAGGGATGGCGAAATTAAACTTCCCCAACTCAGAGGGCTCTGGGGAACGTTCTATTCCTCTAAATGATATGGAAATGTATTCACCATATATTAAATTTTAGTACAAGAATCCAGTGATAGGTGGCGCTGTAACAGTAACTGCTTTTTTTGCATAAATTGAGGCTTTGGCAGATGTGTGGGTGACCAACCATTATTTCCCAACACTATGGCCTGTGGCTGATATCACTCTGTGTGACTTCTGGTTATGGGGTTTCTTAAAGCGACTCTGTACCCACATTCTGACACCCCACCCCCCAGATTGTGGGTACAGAGTCGCTTTAAAGGACTGTGTCTCTTGTGACAGACTGTTCAAACTATCAAAGCTGCATTCAGTAGTAGAGAACTTGGTTTTGTGAAAGGAAAGCAAAAGGGACATACTGAACATTTGTTTGTAATTTGCATAGCTACATCGCCACCTATAGGTGATTTCTTTTGAGCAAAAATGTGTTCTTAATCAGTGGTGAGCGCATTATAAAATGCAATAATATTGAAGGGAACTCCACATAAGGAAAACTTGTTTTCTATTAAAAGTACATTAAATAGATGTGTCCATACAATGTATTACCATATCTGTGCAGTTCTGCCACACTGGTAGTTAATTGACATCCAGGAAGTGAAGAAAAATGGCCCCTGTGCCAATCCACATTGTCTCTTAATCACTCTGCTCTCCCATCTTAGGAGACAAATCTTCCATGCCTCTGTCTCACATTGTGTGTGTTTGCTGAGATCAGGCTGATGATGCAGACAGGGGGCAGGGCGTGATGTCACAGGATGGTGATTCACCATCTCTGACCGAACAGAAGCAGCTGCTGAAACTTTGCTAAGGGTATGTGCACACTCAGTAATTCTGACAGAAACTCTGTTGTGGAATTCTCAGCTCGCGTCGGGCGTGCGCGTCTCCGCCCGTGTCATAGACTCCATTCTATGCACAGGCGGATTCTTTCATCTGTCCAAAGAATTATCAAGTTCATTCTTTGGATGGAGGGCGAATGGAGTCTATGATAAGGGCGGCGACGCGTGCGCCTGCCACATGCCGCGAGCGGGCGCAAGTTGAGAATTCTGCAACCAAGTTTCTGTCAGAATTACTCAGTGTGCACATACCCTGATTGTGCAAAACTCTGCAGTGAAATTAGGGCTGTGTTAACACATGTTGGCGTTTCATTGCAGTACTGCAGCGTATTCACAAAAATGATGCTGAACAGCAGAGGGAGGATCAGAGCCGGCACTGCCAATCCCACCTGCTTAAAAAAAAAAAAAGAGGAATAAACAGCATATAAGAGAATATTGGATAAAGTCCTTATTGTGGGGTTCAACCTCAAAGATAAAAAATGGTCGATCATAATATATATGTATGAAGATGAAAAAGAAAAAAATTACATAAAGTTTTAAAATTATTTACTTTAGTCCAATATCGGCATTATAGGTAGAGAATACAGCGCGCTGTGTGGTGTTACAGGTAGAGAATACAGCGTGCTGTGTGGTGTTACAGGTAGAGAATACAGTGTGGTGTTTCAGGTAGAGAATACAGTGTGCTGTGTGGTGTTACAGGCAGAGAATACAGCGTGCTGTGTGGTGTTACAGGTAGAGAATACAGTGCTGTGTGGTGTTACAGGTAGAGAATACAGCGTGCTGTGTGGTGTTACAGGTAGAGAATACAGTGTGCTGTGTGGTGTTACAGGTAGAGAATACAGTGCTGTGTGGTGTTACAGGTAGAGAATACAGTGTGCTGTGTGGTGTTACAGGTAGAGAATACAGCGTGCTGTGTGGTGTTACAGGTAGAGAATACAGTGCTGTGTGGTGTTACAGGTAGAGAATACAGCGTGCTGTGTGGTGTTACAGGTAGAGAATACAGTGCTGTGTGGTGTTACAGGTAGAGAATACAGTGTGCTGTGTGGAGTTACAGGTAGAGAATACAGCGTGCTGTGTGGTGTTACAGGTAGAGAATACAGTGCTGTGTGGTGTTACAGGTAGAGAATACAGTGTGCTGTGTGGTGTTACAGGTAGAGAATACAGTGTACTGTGTGGTGTTACAGGTAGAGAATACAGTCTGCTGTGTGGTGTTACAGGTAGAGAATACAGCGTGCTGTGTGGTGTTACAGGTAGAGAATACAGCATGCTGTGTGGTGTTACAGGTAGAGAATACAGCGCGCTGTGTGGTGTTACAGGTAGAGAATACAGCGCGCTGTGTGGTGTTACAGGTAGAGAATACAGCATGCTGTGTGGTGTTACAGGTAGAGAATACAGCGTGCTGTGTGGTGTTACAGGTAGAGAATACAGCGTGCTGTGTGGTGTTACAGGCAGAGAATACAGCGTACTGTGTGGTGTTACAGGTAGAGAATACAGTGTGCTGTGTGGTGTTACAGGTAGAGAATACAGTGTGCTGTGTGGTGTTACAGGTAGAGGATACAGCGCGCTGTGTGGTGTTACAGGTAGAGGATACAGCACGTGTATATATATGTGTGGTGTTACAGGTAGAGAATACAGCTTGCTGTGTGGTGTTGCAGGTAGAGAATACAGAGTGCTGTGTGGTGTTACAGGTAGAGAATACAGTGTGCTGTGTGGTGTTACAGGTAGTAACTGTGTGCTGTGTGGGTGGGAACACAATAAAATGATAAAAGTACTGCAAATAATTCAGTAACACTATGAAACTGCAATGTTTGAACACAGCCTAGATGTTCTGCAACAGCTTTGGGCAAAGAATAGGCAGGGTGGAGGACTGTGATGAACAGCTGAGGGAAAGCATTGCATTCTGGAACCTGTAGTACTGTGTACAGCTGATAAACCAGGAAGTACAGCCACACAATACAGAACAAAACCCCCAAAACAAATGGATTTTTGGTAGTTTCAAAACTGGAATAGATAGGTAAGTAATGCTATTTGCTTCTGCAGAAGTTTCATCTTTTTTTTAACTCTACCTGGAGTTCACCTTTAAAGAGGTAATCCAGTTTGCGTGGGGTTTTGTAACTCTGTTCCATTGAAGTGGAGCTTAAAATGGTATTCCATTTAAACATAACTTTTCATATGTTGCTGCCCATGATAAGCCTTAACAATTCATTCCATCAGAACTGGGGGAAGGAGACTGAATAGATAATAACAAGTATGGAAGAAATTGTAAGTCTCAAAATGGCCATCAACATATCATAAGTTATGGACAAGGAGAAAATGGAGCGCTGCACCTCACATCTATGTTCTCTCGGCTACATTTAAAAACCAACGCCAGGATGTTGGTATATAATTTGATCAAACCATATTGCCTCATGTACCACGTGCAGGTCCCATGGTTCACATGAGTGCCTACAACGGCCCTGCAACCCCAATGTCACAGACCAATCCCCAAGGCCCCTCCCCCCCCCCAAAAAAAAAACCCAGCAGGCACAGTCGGCAGAGAAAGCTGCCACCAAGCAACACAAGTGTGAACATGGTCTTGTCACTCACCATTGCTCCTGCAGGTAGAATGGAAAAGATAGGAGGTACTATATATGTTTGAGTGGAGTACCCCTTTAATTGCAAACCACACCTGAACTGGAGACAAGAGTGGCGCTGTCTCTGCAAGAAAGTGGCCATGTTTTTGTAGTGCTGGATATCCCCTTTAAAGCGACTCTGTACCCACAATCTGTTCCCCCCCCCCCTCCCCCCCTCAAACCACTTGTACCTTTGGATAGCTGCTTTTAATCCAAGATCTGTTCTGGGGTTCGTTGGGCAGGAGATGCAGTTATTGTCCTAGAAAAAGCAACTTTAAAACTTGCAGCCCTGAGCCAAACTGCCATGGCCTAGAGTATATGTGCCCTAACTTTGCACCCCATTCCTAATGATGAAGAGGAGGAGGGACAGAGAGGTTGTGCCAGCCTATTGCATAGTCACTCTAGGCACGCCAGTTGTTTTTTAGGACAATAACTACATCGCCTGCCGAACGGACCCCAGGACAGATCTTGGGTTTAAAGCAGCTATCTGAAGGTACAAGTGGTTTGGGGGGGGGGGGGGCAGATTGTGGATACAGAGTCGCTTTAATGCTATGGAGAATGGATATGTAAGGACTCAGATAATGTAGCCACACTTTAATTAATAACTATAGCATAAACTTGATTAAACATCAGTATGTGAGAAACAAA
Source organism: Dendropsophus ebraccatus (assembly GCF_027789765.1). Taxonomy (NCBI): domain Eukaryota; kingdom Metazoa; phylum Chordata; class Amphibia; order Anura; family Hylidae; genus Dendropsophus; species Dendropsophus ebraccatus. Next base: position 49,429,726 of record NC_091458.1, read on the forward strand.
CAGAAGCTCTTGGTCATACCCACTGGGGGTCATGTGATCTTTATAGACAAATATAAAGTTTTGATGAGTAATAATGATATTATTAATACTTTAGTGCTGGACTGGCATTACACTGCAGAATGTTGGGCATCTGTCATCTACTGTTCTGCAATAGCCTTCCATTGCGCATGCATGTTGGCATATTGAAAAAATGTCATACAGCAGGAACAAATAGCCGCCCAGAACTTATATTTTCATCATACATCATCAGGCTATGTTCACACTAAAGAAAAAACATGGCCGTATTTCATAACAACGGCCGTGTTTTTTTTTACGTAGTGTGAACCCGGCCTAAAGATGTGTAAAAAAATTATTGGTCTAAAATGCAGTGCTGCTTATGACCACTAGATGGCAACATACCAACCAAGGTTACAGTGAGGAGCTTAGGCCATATGCTATAAACAGTATGTCCCCTTTCATGTCTCTGGAATTTTTTCAATATCAAATGGATGCTTCAATGAGAAGGTAGATTGCTGCCCCTGTTGGTGAATCATAATTCCTTTTTTACTATATTTTATATACTATACTAAATTTCTTTTAGTTTTTTTACTATAGCTAGGTTATTTATAATTCAGCCATTCAGAAATAGTTTTCTCTTAAAATATCATCTTCTCAACAGTTTTCCAGTATAAACCACTGTGTGCTATATCCCAGAGCAGAATAGTGTAATGTGTAATACTGGGTTCTATTTATCTAGATAGCCGATTGATCTATGGCTGTTTCTGGTAACTGGGTGATACACTACTATGTATCACCCACAGTATAAGAATATGATCAGATCTGCACACAGCAATGTAGCCTGTTGCATTTGTAGATCCTGCTCTCACTTGTAGGTTCCAAAGCTGGCTCATTATTCACACAGAATTGGCTTAAAACCTGGTGACAGGGCAGCTATGGAAGTGTAACAATCGGGTAGAGATATTCCTAGGAAACCCTTGCTGGATTATCCTACAGACAGATGACATTGGAAGCCATGGAGGTAACACATGTGGCTGCAGGATGGCCTGTACATATCACTACTAGTGGCTATCATATGCCATGGCTCCCCAGATCATCACACCAGCAGGGGGCAGTGTGTCACTCCACAGCAAAGAATCTAGCTCATCTGGAATATACCACTAAGTACAGAACTAAGACCCCAAAAACAAATAGATTTTGGGACTGGGGCAGACAGGTAATCAATGCTATATGCTTCTGCAGCATTATTATTTGTTTACATAATGCTGGAGTACCCCTTTAATATGCAAAATTACTTTGGAAAAAAAAAAAGTTTTGCTCCTTGTTCATCCTGCTTTTCATATTTTGTGTTTGAGGAAGCTATAAAACCTATTAGAGGAAATTGGCAGCGCTTATGTTCTAATAGGGAAGCATCCTGGATTCTAGGAGTAAATAAGGTTTCTAGCTGGAGGGATTGTTATACATTGCAGTTATGAAAACACAGCAGTATTTGGTTTCTCTCTCTGTGTTTTTCCTCGTATTCTTGGCATCAGTATCTCTATTTCTTTATGCACGTACAGCATATAGTACTTTCTGATTGTATTTATGTTTCTCTAGCAATTTTTTTAGCACTTTACTATTACGGCAGGGTTCACACCTACTTAAAAGGAAACTCTCAGCAAGTTAGATGAATCTAAACTGCTGATATATCTCTGCTGCACACGGAGAGCTGAGGATGAAGGTAAGGGATGGGACTATCATCCCCAGTGCACCGGTCCGGCCAACCCGCTCCACTGATATTCATTAGAAGGGCAGAGCGGTGCACTGGGGTAGTAGTCCTGCCCCCCAGTGCACCAAACCACCTTGTTAGCCTAGGGATTAAACTACAAACTTAACGGAAGTGGCGCTGAAGATGAAGGTAAGAAACTTACCCCTTAGTCCTATCAGCGGCATAATAAGAGGGTATTCTCGCCCCTGTGAACTTGGCAGGACAAAAGAAATATTTACCCCCTTCCCGCATCAGTACGTAACTGTACGTCCTGGTGGGGACATTCAGAGAGGGGTCATGTGGTGACCCTGCTCTGAACCGCTGTGATTCCGGGTGCTATACCGGGACCGCGGCTATAAGCGGGCATGGTCCGATCGCCGCACCTGCTGATAATACAAAACTGACAGCTGCATTTAAATGTATGATTTCCCCCTATCCCTGGTGTCTAGAAGGGATATTCCGACCAAGATGCGATTGCGGAGGGGAAATCCCTTCTCCTTACTGAACCGGGGCTCAGTGTCGCACTGAAGCTGATCCCGGCTCGGCAATCAATGTGTCAGGTCTGCTGCAGACCAGACTAATACAGCAATGATATGAACAATCATTGCTGTAGAAAGTATACTGCAGTAATCTCTATGAGAGATCACTGCAGTAACACTGGGAGTTCCCCAGGGGGACTCAAAGTTAAAGTATAAAGTAAAAAAAAAAGTATTTTTATTCCAATTTTATAAGTAAAACTAAATAAATAAATAAACATATTTGGTATCGCAGAGTGTATAATCGTCAGAACTGTTAAAGTGACTCTGTACCCACAATCTGACCCCCCCAAAACCACTTGTACCTTCAGATAACAGCTTTTGATCCAAGATCTGTCCTGCGGTCCGTTCGGCAGGTGATGCAGTTATTGTCCTAAAAAACCACTTTTAAACTTGCAGCCCGTGCCAAACGGGAGTATCTGTGCCCTAACTTTGCACCACCCCTTCGTCCCTCCTCCCCACCCTCTTCATTATTAGGAATGCCACTGGATTATTTTCTCCATGCTGATTAATGATCCAGCCCATGTGCCGGGCTGAAACAGGTGGCAAAAACTGCATCACCTGCCAAACGTACCCCAGGACAGGGGTTGGGTTAAAAGTGAAGGTACAAGCGGTTTGCGGGGGACAGATTGTGGGTACAGAGTCGCTTTAAATTATCACATTCCAGATCTTGCACTGTAAATGGCATAAGCATTGCGCATAATTGCGCATTTTTTGTCACATCAAATCCAGAAAAATTGTAATAAAAAATTATCAGAAAGTCACATATAAGCAAGCCCCATAGACCAAAGGATAAAAGCGTTATAAGGCTGGGAATTGAGTAATTTTAAAAACATTTACTTTTTTTAACAGGTTTTAATTTTTTAAAAGCCATCAGATAAAATAAAAGTTAACAATCCCCAATGGGAAGACATCTTGCAAGGCAGTTCTAGAAAATGGCGTCTTATCAAAAGGTAAGTTTTTATTTCTGTAGTGACTGCAGAATGTTCTAGGAGTACACCAGGAGGCTGACTGGCATATCTGTTCAAGTGGCACTAAAATCTATCGGTACAAGACATGGCAACAGCATGGGTAGAGTGAGCCTAAGTAAATTCTGGGGAAACGACCACAGAGAATATCGTTGGTTTGGAGGCTTTCCAACCTCTATTCTTCCCTATGAAAGAGACCAAGAGGTTCTTGGGCGCTCTGAACGCTTCTGTCCTCTGGACGTAGATCCTTAAACAATTTACTACATCCAACTTCTCTGGGTGTTCAGATGAAGAGTCTAGGGAGAGTACCGGAAGCAATATAACCTGGTTTGAAGTTGAGATTGAAGCACACTTTGAAGAAAAGGTCGGTATGAACCAGTCTGGTTGAACTGGAATTTTGCGGGAGACATTAGCGGTGATTTTAGGGTCAAATCTAAATGAACAATCATCGACTCATGAGCGATTTTTTTCAATCGTGCAGGACAATTAGGCTACGTTCACACAGAGCAAAAGGAGCGGATTACGCAAGGAAATATTTCCGCCTGAAATCAACTGACGCTGAATTCCGAGCAGAATATAAGCAGAATGTAAGCAGAATCCCTGCGTATTCTGCTAGGAAAGTGTTCAGCTCGTAATCAGCTCTTGACAAATTCAGCGCGGAATACTCGAGGAATCCGCGCTGAATCCGCATGCATTCAGCGCTGAAATTCAGCGAGTATTTGGTGAGTAAACTAGACTATACCAGAACATATACTAGAATCCTCCTCCCCCCCTTTTCCCCATTTCCACGCTGATTCAGCGAGTAATTTCCGCTTGTATTACGCTTGTATTCCGCGCTGAATACACGCGTATTCCGCGCTGAAACAGAAAATCAGAGCCCCATTGATTTGTATAGGCTTCCGCTAGCGGAAGAATGAACATGTTCATTCTTCTGGCGGAAAGCGGATTAGTTCAGTGCGGAAATTCCACTGTGTGAACTGCAGAGCAGAATTTCCATTCAACACAATGGAAATTAGCTCTGCACCGATTTTAACGGCTGAAATTTCAGCGCTGATTCAGCGCAGAAATTCAGCTGCTTTTGCTCTGTGTGAACAAGCCCTTATTGTTTAAATGCGAACAATATAACGATTTCCCCACAATAATCATCCCGCATAATAGGGCCCTTACTGAATGAAAAACTGCCAAACACCCTGACCCTTACCGGATATCTTAGCATGGAAAGGGTTATAAGGAAGCCACCTGTAGTTTTTTGTTGTTGTTTTTTCAGTTCTGTGTATCGGGTCATGTAGTATATCAATAACAATTGTTCTAAAATATTTCCTAAAACAATAAAAATAAAAGAAAGGGCGTGGAATTATGGGTCTAATTCTGCTGACTCAAAAAATAAATGCAAATGTGCCTAATATCACTGTGTGTGAACAGTCCCGAACCCAGCTGCCTCACTGGGACACTTCAACATCCAAATAGCAAAAAACCAGGACACGTAGATATCTTAGAATATATCTTTGTTTGTAGGTTTTTCTTTTGTAATAACAGTTTCACAAAAATATTCAAATAACAGATATCACCACAGTGCTCAGGAGTAAGGAGATCCCGATGGTTACGCCGTAGCGCTGGTAAACTCCATTCCTGTCTAATTCTGCTGACCCAGAGGAAACACCAATGACTGGAGAGAAGAAAAGATGGTACTGAAAAACTTACTGGTGAGTCACAATTTTTCTACATCACACGTTTTTACCCAGAATAGTTGATTTGTTAGAAAAGTTCTGTGATTTGATATCTAAATTTTGTTACATATTCTTTAAATAAATATATAATCTTTTTGCATTAGGGGGTGTGTAATAAACCAGTGTCAATGGAAATATATGGTAGTGATTAGAGATGAACAAATTTACAGTCTCAGCAATCTACTTATCTGCCTGCTGCCTTTAAACTCACTGCTGCTCCACCCCCATTTCCTAGAAACATAGAAGATTGACGGCAGAAAAAGACCACTGGGTCCTTCTAGTCTGCACTTTTAGTAGTTCCATTCTTATTATCTTAAGATAGATATCAGGGCCGTTTCTAGGTAATTTGGACTACAGGGCAAATCTTGCCCCCCCCCCCCCAAAAAAAAAAAAAAAGTGACGTCTTCTTTGATCTGAGGCATCAATTTCATTTTCCTCAAGGCTTGATAAAGGCCCATGTTAGACAATATAGGGCCGAAACGTGTTGCAATAGAGAGTATATGTTTACTATGCCATCTACCTTTGGATGATCCCTGCTTGCACCGCTGTGTGCAAATCTGAATACTCCTGCGCTTATTATACCTGGTGTGGATTCGAATCTTCGTCCTGTAATCGACTGATTACACATCTGCATTTCCCTCCAATAGTAATAATTCCCCTATGCTCCACTACATAATAACCCCACCTGTGCTCCCTCCCATAGTAATAATCCCCCTGTGCTTTGTCCCCATAGTAATAATCCTCCCTGTTCAGTCCCCACAGTAATAATCCCCCTGTTCTCTTCCCCACAGTAATAATCCCCCAGTGCTGTCCCCATAGTAATAATCCCCCTGCGCTGTCCCAATAGTAATAATCCCCCTGTGCTGTCCCCATAGTAATAATCCCCGTGCACTGTTCCCATAGTAGTAATTCCCCTTGTGCTCTGTCCCTATAGTAATAATCCCCCTGTGCTCCCCCCCATAGTAATAATCCCCCTGTGCTCATCCCCATAGTAATAATCCCCCTGTGCTGTCCCCACAGTAATTACGCCTCCTTAGCTCCCCCCATAGTTATAATCCCCCTGTGCCCCCCCCATAGTATTAGTCCAGATAGTAATAGCCCCATATAGGATAGCCCTCCCCCTGTGTAGCCATCCATAGTAATGCCCTCCCCCGGTGTAGACCCCCAAAGTATAGCCTAGCCCCCATAGTGTAGCCCTCCCCCGTTTAGCCCCCCATAGTATAGACCCCCTGTGTAGCCCACCCATAGTAATGCCCTCCCCTGTGTAGACCCCATAGTATAGCCCTCCCCGTGTAGCCCCCCATAGTATAGACCCCCTATGTAGCCCCCCCCCATAGTAATGCCCTCCCCCGTGTAGACCCCCAAAGTATAGCCTAGCCCCCATAGTATAGCCCTCCCCACTTGGGTCTTAAAAGGTACCCAAGTCGCTCTCAAAGGAATGGGACCCATGTCGCTCTTAAAGGGACGGGACCAAAGTCGCTCTTAAAAGGGACCCAAGTCGCTCCAAAAGGGACCCAAGTTGCTACTAAAGGGACCCAAGTCGCTCTTAAAAGGACCAAAGTTGCTCTTAAAGGGATGGAACTCATTTTGCCCTTAAATTGACGGGACTCAAGTCGTTCTTAAAGGGACGGTTCCCAGGGTTAAAGTTTTACTTTTAAGAAAGTCACTGTTAAAGGGTCGCTGATTAGTGATAAGTGAACCTGCCGAATGTTCCAGTTTGTCCGAACCCAAACCCTTGGCCTTTGACTTCGGGTGCTTGGAAACGTTGGATGTCATAGGCTGTATCCATGCTTTCCTGGCAGCCCTAGGGCTGCAACTGAATTCCCCAGCTACGAGGAATTGAATGCTGAGTGTTCGGGTTCGGACAAACCCAAATGTTCGGCAAGTTTGCACATCACTAATGACACTACCTTTATGTGATCCAAATTTATCCGCTTGCAACTGTAACTAGAGGGAGCTCACAGCACAGGGATTTATACAGGCCCCTGTTGGCATAATACTAAATCATTACTTTTTATTTTATTGTGAATTGCTTGCCATAAAATAGAATAAAAAAAAAACAAAACAAAATATGCATGTTTTCTCCTTTAGTCCTGTAATATTTGATCGCTCTGAAGCGCCTCCGTGTGAATGGGTCCATTGGAATAAGAGACGTGAATTGCACCAATCACACCTCAGTGGACGGAGCGGCATATTGCCTGATGTCTGCCTCTCCCCATTACTCACCCATTAGGATTTTTCATGTTAATGCATTACAGCAGACTCCCCTGCACCTTCACTCCGCACAGCTGTCACAGGGAGCTAGCGGAGCTTACACATAGTGCAAGCTGACAAGTTGCTTCTCTCCCCTGGGCGCTTCTCCTTGTCAGCTGCCATGAAATCTGACCTTTACTGGAGCATTGCCTGCTTAATAAATAACTGCACATCCTGCGCTGTTTGACTTGTAAGGGATCCAGACATTTCATGGCTTCCTTACTTATACATTTCCATTACATAAAACCCATAGCAGCCGTTAACCATTTCCTAGCTCCAGCTCATTTATAATATAATCAGACTGGAGTTAAGTCCTTGTTCTTTTGCTTTAGAACAGCTCTGACAATGTGCGCTAGGACCAGAAGTCACCTTAGTGATGTCAGACGCAGGTTACTGACTTGTGACATGTCAGTCCTCACTTGCATCACTTATGCTTCTTAGCAACCAAACCTCTCCAACATATTTGCTTTCTGCAGCGTGTAAACTACCATGTTCTCTATTAGTTCAGGCCAATGGCATATCATTCTTATAGTGTCCTCTCTGATCTTGTTGCAAATACTAACATGGCCCCTCAGGTGCAGGCTAATGTGACTGTCTTACATGTAGTACTGAGCGTAACCAAACAATCGGGTGCAGCTGATGGAACAAGAACGGACAGAAGACATCATCTTGTTGTGGGTGACTCAACTGATAGAGGTGATGACTTAGGTCAGAATGAGGATGTGCTAAAGGAGAGGACACGTCTCCCAACAGGGATAAGAGACATATTGCAAATATCGCTTTAGGGTAGCTTCACACGTAGCGAATCCGCTGTGATTCCCGCTACTGTGAGTTTGAATGAGCTTACATACTTGCAGTGGAAGTATGAAAATGGCGGCCCCCTTAACCAGCCCTTGCCCGGAGCATACTTTACCTGGTCCGTGCTCTGGCTTCATTTGAGGCTCCCATAGGTCCTGCACAGCCAATGAGTCCACGGACCCGCCTGGAAACTATGGATACATACACAGGGCTCCAGACTAAAAAATTTACCTAGGAGCCATTGGCTCCTAACCTGAAAAATTTAGGCGCCAAATAGAATATTTGGTCGCCAACATTTTAAACCATGTAAAATTAATGTTATGTTAAATGGGACTTACTGTGTGCAGAGGCCGCGGCAGCATCCTCCTCCTTTAGATCCTTTCTTTTCTTAGTTTGTATATGGTTGTCAAGTTGCAAGTTTCCATGTTGAACGTTTTCAGTCTGACTCAGTACTTCAGCTTCACTTGGCTAGCCTTCTAATGAGGCTTACTCTTCTGAACTTGAACTTAAAGGGAACCTGTCGACCCCCGTGCCGGGGTGACAGGCTCCCAACCCCCCGTTAGAGCCCCCTATACTCACCTCATCGCGCCGGGTCCCGCTTCTGAAGATGGTCGGGTCACGGAGATCTCAGCCGCTGCAGCCCGGCGTGCGCTGAGAGATGAGTCCAACGCTCATAGAGAATGACGGGAGAGTCCAGCGCTCCGTCATTCTCTATGAGTGTTGGACTCATCTCTCAGTGTGCGCGCCGGGCTGCAGCGGCTGAGATCTCCGTGACCCGACCATCTTCAGAAGCGGGACCCGGCGCGATGAGGTGAGTATAGGGGGCTCTAACGGGGGGTTGGGAGCCTGTCACCCCGTCACCGGGGGTGACAGGTTCCCTTTAAAAGCTTGCAACAGTCTATACATACTGAGCTAGACTTATGACTGCAGCCATAGTGACCCCCCACAAGATGTGTATATAGATAGATATATCTCTCACCTAGTGACTAATGCAAGTGACCCCCTACAATACAGACACCTGAGGGGCCCTGATAATAATAATTGTGCATATATCTATCTCCCAGTGTCTGCAGCCAGTTTGCCCTACACTTATAGATGGCCCCCTCCCCTTATAGATGGCCCCCTCCCCTTATAGATGGCCCCCTCCCCTTATAGATGGCCCCTCTCTACCCCCATTATAGATGCCCCCTCTCCTCCCCCCTTATAGATACCCCCTCCCCTTATAGATGCCCCCTCTCCCCCCCCATTATAGATGCCCCCTCTTCTCCCCCCCTTATAGATGACCCCCCCCCTTATAGATGACCCCCTCCCCTTATAGATGGCCCCCTCTCCCCCCCCCATTATAGATGCCCCCTCTTCTCCCCCCCTTATAGATGGCCCCCTCTCCCCCCCCATTATAGATGCCCCCTCTTCTCCCCCCCTTATAGATGACCCCCTCCCCTTATAGATGGCCCCCTCTCCCCCCCATTATAGATGCCCCCTCTTCTCCCCCCCTTATAGATGACCCCCTCCCCTTATAGATGGCCCCCTCTCCCCCCCCCATTATAGATGCCCCCTCTTCTCCCCCCTTATAGATACCCCCTCCCCTTATAGATGCCCCCCTCTCCCCCCCCCATTATAGATGCCCCCTCTTCTCCCCCCCTTATAGATACCCCCTCCCCTTATAGATGGCCCCCTCTCCCCCCCTTGAAGATGGCCCCTCTTCTCCCCCATTATAGATGCCCCCCTTCTCTTCCCCCCATTATAAAGCCCCCCCCCCCCCTTTCCTCTATGCTAAGCAATATTTAAAAAAAAAAAAAACACACAAACTCACCTGACAACCCGCTCCCCCGGCGATCCTCTTCTTCTTTAGGTGCTGTCCCCGGCTGATGCGCGGCTGCCGGGGGTGTCCCGTCCTATCCCCGGCAGCGCGGCGCATCAGTGAGCTCCCTGTACGCCGGGGCTGTGACTTCTGACACAGGAAGCGTCTCTGACGTGCGCTTCCTGTGCCGGAAGTCAGGGCCCCAGGCAGCTCACTGATGCGCCGCGCTGCCGGGGATAGGACGGGACACCCCCGGCAGCCGCGCATCAGCCGCGCATCTTAAAGAGACAGCGCGCCGCCGCCGGGGCCAGTCGCAAATGGCGCCCAGATTAATAAATCTGGGCGCCATTTGCAAAATGTCAGTCGCATTGGCGACCATTTTGGTCGCCATCTGGAGCCCTGATACATAAGCCAATGCCCCCGATCTTCACCTCTTGTTGTTGCTGCTTAAACAGAGTGACTATAAGGGTCTTTCAGGGTCCTATTATATTTTAATGTTGTATGTCTGTAAGAGACTTAGGAGAGGGTTTGGTACGTAAGGTTTAACTGTTTGCTGATGACACAAAAGTGTGCAATAGGGTTGACATGGTAAATGTACAGTAAGTGAATGTAAGCCTGGAATAAACATAAAAAAAGACCTCTGCCTAAAACCTTTTGTTACTATGTAAATGTTGAAATACTGAATGCAGGCAGTATTATAGGAGTGTAAATTGAACGGTCGGTGGAGCATATACCCTTCAACTCCATTTAAAAGCTATGGCACTGATAGAAACAGCACAGCATTTTTACTTTGTAGAGCTGAACAATGTACAATGTGTTGTAGTGGATACAGCAGTCAGCTATGCAATAGATACATCATCAGCCACTTCAGGCAGTATATGCAATCTGTCTGAAGTCTGTAGACATCCTAGAATGATGCAACAGCAGCAATTAGACAGGTAATAGCTGTACTGTTTACTAGTGTTCTTACCCTTTACTGCGGACAGCATCACGTACCTGGCTGTTCTTTCAGCACCTTCTGCTGATCCACACTATTTGTCATGTTAAAAAAAAAACTGACACGTCACTGTTTCATATAATCCGCTCTTCACATTGCTGCAAAACATGTTATATAATCAATACAAATCACCAGCTAATATGGAACATAAAACATGCATAAAAATAGTGCTATACCAACGCTCAGTACCCTTTACCAAAAACATGTGCTACAGAGAACAAATATGTATACATCGTAGATTAGGATCCTCATAGGGGGGACCGCCCCCCCCCCCCCCCCCCCCCCATGGCCACTTTCTTCCAGAGACAGCCCCACTCTTGTCTCCAGCTTGGGCGGGGTTTGGATGCTCAGTTCCATTGAAGTGAATAGAGCTTAAAGGGGTTACCCAGCGCTACAAAAACATAGCCACTTTTCCCCCTACTGTTGTCTCCAGTTCAGGTGCGGTTTGCAATTAAGCTCCATTTACTTCAATGGAACTGAGTTTCAAAACCCCACCCAAACTGTAGACATCAGTAGGGGGAAAGTGGCCATGTTTTTGTAGCGCTGGATAACCTCTTTAATGGCCATGCATCTGTTTAGAAGGGTAAATCCTAATTTTAAAGTGGTTGTCTCTGATGGGGGAAAGCCCCTTTAATTCAATAAAATTGTAGACAATTCCAGAACCATATAGACATGAGAGCTGGGAATAGCTCTCTTAATCAATTATTCCACTATTTACAGCTGGGATCATAGTTATACATGGCAGATTTATTGCAGATTGTGTGCACGTTCTGCACCGAAAATGGAAAACATAGTTTGGAGCCATGTTTACTACTGTGTATGAACTCTTTATAGCCATGGGCTCCTCTAGCCAAGTGCTAATCTAAAAATAAAGATAACTGAGTCTAAAGACTAAGAAATTTCTCTTCTAGAATCCTCCATGATACACCGGCCAGTTTCGCAATACAAAACCTCTAAACTACTGTAGAGGATTAGCAGAGCCATTTGGCTGCCACAGAGTGCGGTGCCAACCTATTGTGAAACTTGGCTTCTACAAGAGGCACGGCACACAGGACTTAGATAAGGCAGAGGCATTCTGTGGTAAGATTAACACACACATACAAAAGACCATGTATGTAGTGTGACTCTGTGCCGACCAGCAGGAATGGCCTGACTTGCATTAGGGGGTGTATGATAAACCAGCGTCAATAGAAATATATGGTAGTGATTAGAGATGAGCGAATTTACAGTAATCATCAGCTGGCTGCCTTTTAACTTACTGCAGCTCCTTCCCAGGCACCTAGAAAAGCTGGACCCAGCCCTGGGAAACTTCTCCCAGTTTCTCAGGACTGGATCCAGCTCGTCCCAGCACCTGGGAAGGAGCAGCACAGCACTGAGTTAAAAGGCAGCAGTTTGATGAGCAGATTGCTACTTCAGCTGTTTGACAAAGCCCCAACGCCTGCAACACACAGTGAATCAAGATGGATGCAGATGGCTTGTATAAAAGGTGAGCTGGGTTTCCTATTACGGGAAAAGTAAGAGATTGCAGTTGATCCGACGGCTACGAATACAGCCACGAGTGCGGCATGTGACCTGTGGCACTATTCATTCCTATACAGCAGGGTAAGCGGCACCATAGAAATGAATAGAGACGAGGGTCACGTTCCGTACTCCCAGCTCTATTCATAAGGCTCCGTTTACACGCAGTGAAACTAGCGGAACTCGCGCGCACCTCTCTCCGCGTCAAAGAATGGACATGGAATTCTCTGCTGCGGAATTCAGTCAGTTTTACTCCATGTGAACAGAGCCTAACAGAGAGGCCGGGGGCCAGATACAGAGATCGGCGGGGGGTACATAGGTTGGACCCCCCTCCCACCTGTAATATATCACAGCTAAACTGGAGACAAGAGTTGTGTTGTCTCTCAAAGGAAGCTGCCAGGTTTTTCTAAAGCTGGATAACCCCTTTGAGGCTGGTTTCATGCAGCTTTAAATTTTTGCCAAGAAAAAAAACAGAAATAGATTGTATTTGAGCAAAAACTGCGCATTTTATGAACTGTCATAATTACTTGGTGTTTTTTGTGTGGCTTTCTTTTAGGCTCTGCGGCAGTTTGACCAAAATGCAGCGTGCTGAGTGTGGTGCTTTTTTTGTTTTGTTTTTTACCTACAAACTGTTGCGTTTTTCTCTCAATAAATTTAATAGAATACTTCTGGTTGTCTCAAGAACACCAAAGGCTAAAAAAAAACCTCAAACACCAGGAAAAAAAAAAGCCCCCAAAAAATGCTTTTCTGGCGTTTTTATTTTAGGAGGCCAGGAATACACCACAAAAAAGCTGTATGTGAAGCCAAATTTGAGAAGAAAAAAAAAAAGAAAAAAAAGATGTTACATAACAAAAGTAGAAAATGACAAGCAGCACAGCACAATGATATAAAGCACCTATGTTGATCCATGAGATTGGCCTATAAGACCCAACCTCTAGCTTATCTTTTCCTGCTTTTTGCAACAATACAATAATTGCATTTCCCATAGATGCAGGGAGACTACCTCCATCCCCTGCCTTCTTTATAAGTTGCTGCAACCCCGGTAACAACACCTCCCTATGTAGTCTATATACACTCACCGGCCACTTTATTAGGTACACCATGCTAGTAACGGGTTGGACCCCCTTTTGCTTTCAAAACTGCCTCAATTCTTCGTGGCATAGATACAACAAGGTGCTGGAAGCATTCCTCAGAGATTTTGGTCCATATTGACATGATGGCATCACACAGTTGCCGCAGATTTGTCGGCTGCACATCCATGATGCGAATCTCCCGTTCCACCACATCCCAAAGATGCTCTATTGGATTGAGATCTGGTGACTGTGGAGGCCATTGGAGTACAGTGAACTCATTTTCATGTTCAAGAAACCAGTCTGAGATGATTCTAGCTTTATGACATGGCGCATTATCCTGCTGAAAGTAGCCATCAGATGTTGGGTACATTGTGGTCATAAAGGGATGGACATGGTCAGCAACAATACTCAGGTAGGCTGTGGCGTTGCAACGCTGCTCAATTGGTACCAAAGAGTGCCAAGAAAATATTCCCGACACCATGACACCACCACCACCAGCCTGAACCGTTGATACAAGGCAAGATGGATCCATGCTTTCATGTTGTTGACACCAAATTCTGACCCTACCATCCGAATGTCGCAGCAGAAATCGAGACTCATCAGACCAGGCAACGTTTTTCCAATCTTCTACTGTCCAATTTCGATGAGCTTGTGCAAATTGTAGCCTCAGTTTCCTGTTCTTAGCTGAAAGGAGTGGCACCCGGTGTGGTCTTCTGCTGCTGTAGCCCATCTGCCTCAAAGTTGGACGTACTGTGCGTTCAGAGATGCTCTTCTGCCTACCTTGGTTGTAACGGTTGGCTATTTGAGTCACTGTTGCCTTTCTATCAGCTCGAACCAGTCTGCCCATTCTCCTCTGACCTCTGGCATCAACAAGGCATTTCCGCCCACAGAACTGCCGCTCACTGGATGTTTTTTCTTTTTCGGACCATTCTCTGTAAACCCTAGAGATGGTTGTGCGTGAAAATCCCAGTAGATCAGCAGTTTCTGAAATACTCAGACCAGCCCTTCTGGCACCAACAACCATGCCATGTTCAAAGGCACTCAAATCACCTTTCTTCCCCATACTGAGGCTCGGTTTGAACTGCAGGAGATTGTCTTGACCATGTCTACATGCCTAAATGCACTGAGTGGCCGCCATGTGATTGGCAGATTAGAAATTAAGTGGTAACGTGCAGTTGGACAGGTGTACCTAATAAAGTGGCCGGTGAGTGTATTTCATAAGGTAAGCCCTCACTCCCCGGGGCGGAATTACCAATAGTGGCATCCAGTGCACTATTTAATTCAAACACTGTTATGGGGGCATCCAACTCGGCTCTCTGGGTGTCAGTGATCCTGGGGAACGCAATATTATCAAGAAGAGATCTTAACTCCCCTTCCGAGTATGAGGCCTCTGTTGTATATAATTTAGCATAGTAAGTCCTAAATTCCTCCAATATTGAGTCAGTCTGATTGTGGATCTTTACATCCCTACCTCTAATAGCAGTGATATCTCTTTTCTCCTGTTGATTTTTAATCAATGAGATCAAACCTCTATTTGGCTTCCCTGATTCTAACAAAGACCTCTCACCCCTAAGTGCTAACTGACTGAGCTTTCTCCACCAAATACGCCTCTAATTCATCCTGTGCTTTTACTAATTCCTCTTTTAACTCCCATGTAGGTGCCGACTTATATTTTTCCTCAATACCCCCCACCTTACAAATTAATTCCTTTTCTAATTTACGAAATCCCTTTCTCATACCGCAAATTACCCCATGATACCTTCCCCTTATTACGGCCTTTATCGTGATTTCTTCAATAATTTAACCTTTATCTTGAATTAAACTAATCCAGTGTGCATTAATACGTATTATATTTCCTTTATTTTCACAAGATGAGTGCAATTCTACCAATACAGGTGCGTGATCTGATAAACATCTATTCAAATATTTTATGTCTTTAACCAAAGGGGCCATAAGGTTATTTACCACCACATGTAAATTCTTGACCTCGTATTAGATGTCTTATTCCAACAGGAGAAAGAGCTCTTATCCGGATATTTTTCCCCTCCAAAGATCCCTCAACCCTAACTCCCCAAGTACTCCCGGAAGAGGAGACCTCCCATAATTCCTCCCACCTCCAGCCGCCCTAACCCTGTCTTTATTCTCATCCATCACAGCATTAAAATCTTTCATCACTAGGACAGGACAATCTGACTTATTTTGGGTGAAGGCAAAAAGTGCTTTAAGAACCTCCGCATTAAACCGGGGGGGGGGGGGGGGGGGATATATATAGCCGCCAATATACATCTAGTGGACCCCAGTCTACCATAGAGAAAAACAAAACACCCCTCACTATCAATTTTACGGTCAAAAAGTTCCCAGACAACACTTCTGTGGATCAGTATTGACACCCCACGCGCGTATCCAGAGACAACCGAGTGATATTGACTGGCCCAGCACCTTTTATTCAATACAATAACACTATCTTTAACTAGATGGGTTTCCACCAAACATACAACACAGGGAAGAAAATTCTTGATCACATTCATAACTGCCATTCTTTTCACCTTATCGGAGACTCCTCGTATATTCTATACCAACAGTTTAACCTGCATTAAACGGGGCACGAGATCTTCCACCACCCATAATCACTTTTGCCCTGGAACAGGGAAGACAAAAAAAAAAAAAAACCACACGTTCCCCCTCCTCCTCCCTCCTGAACCCCCCACCCATCCCTCCCAAGTGCTTCTTTTTCCATCTTGCTGTAGTAGATGGCTCCATAGACGGAAAAAATTTACTTTTCCCCTATCCTTAGGTCGTGGCTGTCAAAGTAGGTGTGAAGTAAAGAGCTCCAGGATGCCAAAATGCAAATAATTTAAAATAACTTTCTAAATTGCTTTACTACTATAGTTGCTATACTATTTTTAGTTGCAGAAATGTTTGCAACAAGCCTGCTGCACGCAAATATACTTTTTATGGCCTATATGCGAAATAACCCTCTTTCAACTGTAATTTCCTGACCCATAGGGTGGCATTGAACACGGACAGCCTTTAAGATTTTTCCTGAAGAGTGTCAGTTCAGGAAAATAGGTCAGGAAATTATAGAACCAGTCCTATTTTTATCAGGATTTTCTGAACGGGTGACCCCATAGAAGTCTATAAGAACTCAGGAAACCCTGATGCTTTCCTGATAGGCTTCAGGAAATCCTGAAGACAAAACTGATAGTTTCCTGAACATAAAAACTGATACTGTCAGGAAATCCTGATGCTTTCCTGAAGCCTTGCAGTTTATCGTGGTTTAAGTGACGGAAAAAAGGAAAGGAAGGCCAGAGGGAGCCAATAGTTGAAGGAAATGAAGACTATTAGAGTATTAGTTCCAGGACTGTGGAGTCTGAGTCGTGAAAAATTTATGTAACTTTTATTTAAGTTTCATATGAATTTTATAAATGTTCCTTATTAATATATTTCATGTGCCATTGATCTAAGGACTTAAGATTGCGGTATCGTTTGTGTGGCCATTTTAAAGCATTGTCAATGGCAGCACATCTCCTGTTTAGAACGAGATGTGCAACAGATAATTTTACTGACTGCACAAAAGATCAAATTAGCCAACAAGCGTCAGCTGGTCCCTGGCCCTTTTACGTGGGGTTAACAATCCGACAATCATTAACAATAATCAAGTAGAGATGAGCGAATATACAATAAGGACAAAGCAAAGCGCTTCGTCCCTAAGTGTGCTCCGCTCCGTGCCGCTCCTTCTCAGGTGCTGGAAAAAAGATGGATCTCGTCCTGAAAAACTGGAAGATTCCCATCTTTTCCCAGCACCTGGGAAGGAGCGGCACGGAGTGGAGCACATTTCAAAGCGCCGCAGCCCGATGAGCAGAATACAGATAGGGACAAAGCGCTTCGCTTCGTCCTTACTGTATATTCGCTCATCTCTATCCTTACGTGTTCATGGTGGTAAAACCTCTTTAATACAATACTAATCTCTAATGGTGAGTTTACACAGACAGATTTATCTGACAGATCTTGGAAGCCAAAACCAGGAACAGACTATAAACAGAGAACAGGTTATAAAGGAAACACTGAGATTTCTCCTCTTTTCTAATCCATTCCCTGGTTTGGCTTAAAAAATCTGTCAGATAAATCTGTCTGTGTAAACGCAGCATTAGCTGTACCACTGAGACTTAATATCAGGACAAGGATTTAAAATCATGTTTCCTTGGCATTCATGGGGTTAAATAAGGGCCTATAGAAATGGTTAATTTGCATCACGTGAAGGATATTATTAACAAGCCAGTCATATTTTCCAAAAAATGTTAAAAATAAATAAGAATAAGACCATGATGTGTTCTGTAATTTTTATTTTAGTACTTTAAGAATTTGTACAAATTAATCCATAGTTTGGTATATCAATCAAAAAGTTCCACTGTGTTCACAGTCGAGTTATGTCTTCATTTAGAGAAATCACTGCACTATAAAATAAAGTTATTATGAAAACATGTCATACATTTTCACATAGAATTTTCTTCTTTATTCAACGTACTTCTTGGCACTGTTTCTAAAGCAGCTTGCCGTATCCCTAAAAGCATGCAGGGGTGAGGGCAAAGGTTGGGTAAGGGACAGCAGAGGGAAGTAACACTTTAATCCAACCTCCTGCACAAAGTCTCAGATCTTAAACAGCTCAATTGTTATACCTTCAAAAAGTCATAGGGGGAAGGGAAAAAAAAAAGAAAAAGAAAAGGAGAAATTACCTGACCGTGCGCATACATACTGCAGTACTGTAGCCAATTATGGGCAATGAGGTGGATGCCACAGTATGTATGGATTCAAATACTATCTCCCTATCCAGTAATGATTCTCTCAAGTGTTGGATCATTATTGGAAAGGATGAAAAAGGTGAGAATATGAAGCTTTTAGGAGGCAGTCATATCCCAGGCTCTGCAAATATAAAGATAAAGCCAAATGGTCTGAGACAAGCTTGGTCAGATCTTCTCCAATTTCATCATGCAGAAGAATGGCCAAATCAGAACTCTAACCGGTCACTCAACTTTTGGATCAAATATAAAGATCTGGACAGGTATTGCGAGCTTTAAAGATGCAGTCACTAAAGCACTTCATCTATGCAATATACTTTCACAGAAATCTTGGCTATCTACTACCTATGAAGCATATCTAATAGTATAAGACTACACATAATTACAGGTTATCAATACTTTTTTTGTGCAGGGGTTTCACTTGGATTTGCTTTCTTACATAATAAGTGAGGACACAAATGGGTTTGTGTCTTGAGATCTTCACTGTTAGGACACATGATCCTGGCAAGCTGGCAATGCCTAGATTTAGATGTTGTCAAGGGGAGGGGGGACTGTACAGATCTTTTTGCTCTAACATTTATACAGTGCTTAAATCATTCCTATTTCCTTCATGGGCTGGCAACTTGATCGCTGAATAAACACAAGATTTGGCAGAAAGCAGGGAAGCAAACACAGCTTTCACAAGTCAGGTTTGAACAATTGTTTTTTCAGCCAGGCACGCACACAGCAAAGTGATAGGGTCCCCTCCACCGATCCGTTCTTTCACGAGGGAGCACCAAATTATCCAGCTAGGGATTGTTAGTGCAAGTGGTTAAAACAGCTAGTAGAGCAAAAGGTTAAACTAGAGTTCCAGAGGCAACTGTGCTCAAAAACAAATCATTCAATTCCAGTATATATGGAGCATCCTTCACCAGTCTGTGTTACTCGTGGAAATCCTTACTTGCCTGCAAAACGTGAGAACAGAACTGGAAAAGCTAAACCCACCTCGCTCAAAACTCATGAGTATTCAAAGTGCCACATGTTAAACTCTAGATCAGATAGTATAGGGATTGAGAAATGCTTTCAACAGCAACTTACGTATGATGCACATATTCCAGCACATACTTGCGGATTTTGCCTTAAGAAAGACTCACTCAGGTATATTGTACCTCAAGTATGCATCTAAGATTCCTTATAGTCATTTGTTATCTTCCAATTTTTGTGCATCATGGCAATAAAACTGACATGAAGCTTTAAGCACAAGAAATTTTTTTTTAAAGGAAATCTCATTAAGACACGCAGATATTAAAAAGGCTAGGTAATAGAAGGAATAGAAAAGAAAGAAAGAAAAAAAAAAAAAAAGTACAAAAACCATACACAAGGGAGTTTCTCCCAAGGTTTTCATTACACCATGGAATACAGAGCGGACAAAAAGGGAGACGGAAAAAAAAAAAAGAATGGAAACAACAAAAATGGCGTCAGTAGGATGAAGGATTGTTGTCTTTTTATTTTCTCTCTTTCTTCTTGTCCTAGAAAAGAGAATCAATAACTTTTACTATACAAGTCAACAACTGTTCAGCTGCTCTATACCACTGGCAAATAAGGGTGTACTAGTATAGGACATTTGCAATGGAATACCTAAAAGTCCTGAAGGGACCACATACAAAATTATTTTTTAAAAAGTGTTTGTTTTACCTGAATTGTTTGAACTCAAATTAATTTTACTCTTGGTAGTCTATTGCTGTAGACTCATACTTTACTATACTTTTTGGACAATAATGACAATGATATATTACCATATGTTTTAGGTTTTTTTAGTTTTTCTGTTCCATAATAGGAAAAAAAAGCATGACCTCAATGGCAGTGACTGATGCCAGTGACTATAATGGGGTCCATAAGGTTTCCATTATGAACTCTGGGCTACTAACTCTGACACAATAGTCCTGGCCTGGGGTGCAAATTTCTTGCAAAGTTGGTTCTGTTTTGAGGAAAATACTGTAGCAGTAGTAAAGGGTTCTTCTTTAGAAACAGAAGGGGAAAAAAATATAATCTTATCCTCTTCATTTCTTGTAAAGGTGGTTGTCCCACCATTAGGCTTATCCACATGTTAATAGATAAGTGTGAGCACTAAGGGTCCATTTACACAGAGAGATTATCTGACAGATTATCTGCCAAAGATTTAAAGCCAAAGCCAGGAATGGATTTGAAAAGAGGAGAAATCTCAGGCTTTTCTTCATGACCTGATCTCTGTTCCTTGCTTTGGCTTTAAATCTTTGGCAGATAATCTGTCAAATAATCTTTCTGTGTAAATGGACCCTAAAACCTGGGTCCCAAGTCTCCATGTTGTCTTTGGGAGCTGTTGGAGTACAGCATTCTGCTACCTCTGTCAGCTCCCACAGACAATAAATGGCAGAAATCTCAGAACCCCATTCTCAAGTTTGTGTGTGGGGGGGGGGGGGAATCCTAGCAGTTACTTATGGAATCCTAATACATGACAGCTACTTCCATCTAGCAAATTGGGAAGACTATAACAGAGCTCTTGGGACCACCTCCTAAGGGACCTCATCTGACGCTGCCAAGACCCCAGCACTGTGGACCACAAGAGGCAGTGATTCTATAGCACAATTTTTCTTGCTGCAAATGTGAACCTTATATCATGTTTTTCATACCAAATTTTCTAAGGCAGTTACAGAAGACTTACCTTCTCATTCATTGCCAAGATTATCATGAGTTTCCTGAAGATAGTGATGAAGTCAAGAAACAGGTCTACACAATGCCTTCAAAGAGAAAGAAAAAGACATTCAGTAAACAGCACTCATGTTCTCTTATACTCTTGATAAATGGTGTTATACAATGTTAGTATTACAATAAAAGAGTACAGACTTCAAGCAACTAAACATAAGACTATAGGACACTTATTAAAGGGGCTTTTCTGTAACAGAAAACATTAAGGAAAAAAAAAAGTTGTTCTATTCTCTCTTTACACCACAGATTAGTAATGGCAAACTCCACTTCACAGATGTAAAACATTGCAACTATTTCACTATTATTATTCATCTAAATATGCTTCAATATATATCTAGTCTATATCGGCTTAATACAACTGAGAATTTGGGGGAGGAATCGCTTACAACAATTCCTTTATCAATCCATATATATCAATGGGTTAAGGATCTAGTTGTGATATACAAAACTATAAAAGATCTTACCATACGTAATCTTTGTCTCCTTTCTCGGCTTTATCAATAATGAGTTGCGTGTCAAACAGGACAAATCCACACATGACCAGCAAACCGACATACATGTGCATCTGAAAGAAATTAATGCATTTTCAGACTTTGTATCCTGCATCTGGTTGTCATGCCATTCACTGGGAAGGTCCCTACACACCTTATACTTTTGTCAGCTGTACCTGTCGCTCGCAGTGATTTTGGCCGCCGGTATAAGGTGTATAGGGATTTCCTGACTGACCAAGATAGGGGGTCGGGCGTGATGAAAAAAAAAATCACAGCATGACCCCTTTGTTCTGAGAGAGTTAAGCTGTAGCTTAAAGTGAATGCACCAGCAGGTACATTGCTTTAAGATTTTTACATGAAGAGGCTGACGCCATTGTCCTTTTTTATGACCAGGCCGTGGTTCAAAATAGGGACCTGCTTCACCGGCATCCCCGCGGTGGTCTATTGATATAAAAATCTTAAAGCAATGTACATAATGGTACATTCACTTTAACCCTCCCCTCCCCATAGAGAACACAGGATCACCCAGCCACGTTGAACATTCCTGTGTATTGGGGGGGCGACAGAAGAGATAACTGACAGCTGATCGATTGTTCAGCCATCAGTTATTAAGTATAGATAGGTATTAGCAGGTAGGCAAGTTCTTTCCACATATAAATAACGCATAACCAGGCCACCAATTTGCTGTTACTTACTTTGAAAAGGAAAACTGATCCAATAAAGATGTTCACCAAGGAGGAGATGGTAAGCAGGCTCAAAGCAGACATCAGAATACCTGAGGGGAAATATTAGTAAGTTATGAGGCATATAGTTAGTGTGGCACAGTCCAGACAAAGTCAAAATCTTAAAAAAAATATATATATATATCTCAACTGTGTCTGCAACAAGTGAACATATCCCTACACAGCCAGTCTAAAAGCTCAAAGCTCTGAATTTGGCACTGTGTAATGCTTTCACTCCTCTGGGGTGGTTATGTAGGGAGGTTACACACAATACTGCCAAGTTCCCCTAAAATAACATTTTTCATTGTGTCTCACAGCAGGAGGACACTGTGTGAGTTACCTAGTGTTAAGGGTTTGATCTAATAAGAATAGATTGTCTAAAAGCAGTATTTTAATGTTGTCCACTTACACAAGGATTTTCATCTCAAACAGGTCATGGTATATCCACAGAATAGGACATAAATGCCTAATGGAAGCAGGCCCCGCTTTAGAGTCCTGTTTCTATCTTGAGAATGAGGATGACCCCCCCTAGCCCCATCCAAATGTACAGAGTGTGGCTCTGGTGCTATGCTGTTTAGGCAACTCCAATCAACACCTATATGAGATATGTTAACTGCATACAACAAGTTTGACTGCTTTCTGCATCTGGACCACCTTTGGCACTGCCAACAGGCCTGACGGAGTAAGGTGCAGGTCCCAGATCTATCAGACATTTATGCATATCTTTTGGACCTACAGTATACCGAGTATATATAGCTAAGTATACCCATTTACAGGAGGTCTAGGATAAAGCCTGCCCAAGAAAACCTTTTAGCACGAGCAGCACATACTCATGAAGCGGTATCATTGGCAGACTGGGGGCACTTGGACCACCTGGAAACTCATTAGCATAACACAAATTTAGCCAATATCAAATCTGTTCATATTAAGATGTTTGTAGGGCAAGGTTTATGCTTGATTCGCATTAGAGGAGGTGGTCAACTGGAAAAGAAAAACAGCACTTACCTCCTAGGAAAAGGAAGCTGCGACTTCTTGAATAAAGGGCGCTGAGAGTGAAGCAGGTGAAGATCACGGATGTGCCCAGGAAAGCAGTAGGAATGATGCTGTTGGTAAACCAGAATACTTGATCACAAATCAGTACATCAAGTGGACATCAACTGCAGCAACACCAGAGTTCAACTTTTGTGTAAAGCCCTGGCTTGTGAAAAAAGTTCTGCCTAGTGAGCGGGAAAGGAGGGTATAGCACTAAGTGAGGGAAGGATGGCTTCCCTGTGTGCTTGATGCATTACAAATTTCCTCCTTTATACAGACATAAATTGTAGGTAAAATCTATGTCAGCTCAGAGATGGTGTAAGTGTCTGAGGCTTCCCTCTCAATAAATTTCTAAATAACCATAAACATACCTGGGGTTAACGGCAATACAAAGGTTTAAGATAGGACCCAAACCACAACCTGGAACACAAAAAGTTTTTTACAGTCAATTTCCTATATTTTTAACTCTTATTACCATTATTAAAGTACAAAAATGAATGTGCCTCTCCTTACTAACATTGATGTGTATTGGATCTTACTAAATTTTATATGTAATGGATCTGTGAGTAGGGGATGTTCACCGACTTCCATGGGAGATTATTGTAGGCATGCTCTGTGAACTGTTCAAAGGTGACTGTGGGAGGGGAGAGGAGGTGTAAGCATCACCTATTGTTAATGGTGGATCCTGTCTTATCTATACACTGGTGTCACCTTTCACTGTAATCCTGTCTGTGATGACAAGGAGGAGACTGTTAAAAAGTGATCTGTACAGAACAGGAAGTGTTAGGAACATGAAAAAAAAAATAAAAAAAAAATAAAAATATTTTTTAAAAAACACATTTAATATAGAAATGTAACTTTAAACCTACTAAGCTGGCAAAATCTGCCGGAGTATTAGAACAGTTTTATTTAATTTCTGGGAATGTCATTTATCTCCTTTATGAGCGTCTAAATATGTCCCGAGAATGTATCTTCCATCCTGGCATATATACAGGCAAGCTGATCCTATGACTCTGCTGCAAATATTTGTAGAAAAGGAAACTCACCAGAGAAAAAGGCAAAAGCAGCTAAGATTCCCAGACGCTTCTTCTCGTTTTCATAGCTGTGAGGAGTAAACATGAGCCACAACATGGTCCCAAGGGTACCGGCAAAGACCAGGAAGTTGCCCTGCATTTAAAGAGGACAAGGCATTAACACTACATGAACGTCAATAGAGATAAATAATTTTTTGTGCCTCTAAACTTAAGAATCATGATAAAATTATTAAAACAAACTTGACAGGTCATATCGAGGTTTGTATCGCGGGGGTTCGGGTGCAGATTGCTAGAATGGCCCTTCATCTCTGCTCCCACAGCTAAAGTAGCAGTGGACAGAATTGTAATTAATATTTTGGCAATCATGTCTACTGGAAGTTCCATAGACTCCATTATAACGCCCTCCACTGCTACTTTAGCAGAGAGGAAGGGGCAGAGCATGCGCTGCTGATCGGCATCTGCCCAGTGCATCCACCCCTTCCTTCTAGTCATCAGTGGCAGTCTCAGCACCTGGACCCCGACCAATACAAACCTCTGAGATGTCGCTATGACATATCAGAAGTTTGTTTAAATGATAGGTACGCTTAAATGCTGACAGAGGAAGAGGCATTACAAGTCTTCTTAATGGGAGGCCTATATGCAAAATTTGTTATAGTGATACTAACAACCAGCTTCTAACTAGTAAAAATAGAAACATTTGCATGAGAGAAAAGATGTAATTTTATTCTGTTGCAAGGCAGCATTGAGAGGCATCTAAAATCTTATTACAATTACTCACCTGGAGGAATCCGAACACCACATTCACATAGGCACCAGCGCCAGCAACCAGCATGCAGAGGGCAAAGCTGCTGTACACTCGCTTCAAGTGCTGCTGTGTGGAATGGGAACTGAAATACAATAGGAAGACACAGAAAATTGGTTATTTGGCAACAATACATTATAGGTATAAAATTAATTTTTATTTTTTCACTTGTTAGGAAAAAATAAAAAAACAATTACTATTCATATAACACTTAAAAGGTACATAGCTGGGTATAAATGATTGCTGTTCTGCAAGAAATCAGCATAAGCAGGAGGTCCCCATTTTTCTAATTCAAAAAAAGCCAAAAACTTGCTCAGAACCACGAACTTTTATGTTGGTGTCCTGACCGGGCTCCTTCCACTGTCCGCATTGAAGACACGTGCTTGCTTAGCTGACTGGTGAGAAGATTTGCTGAGAGCCAAACAAAAATGTGTCTGACAGATTTTGAAGATGTATGGAAGATGCGGAACACATCATTGGGATAGATTAACAGAGGCACTGGGGTGGACTGGATTACCAGCGCATTAGAGTATCAGTGCTAGAGTAGAAATGCCAAACACAGCAACACGTTTTTTTTTTTTTCTGGGCAAAACATACAGGATGCTCATAAGGGTAAGTCATTGATTTCAGGTGTCAACACTACAAAGTAAATGAGCCAGAACCAGTTGTCTCTATTCACAGTGTAGTGGCCAGGCCTGGTTGCTGATCAGCCTATTTTGCGCAGAAAACTCCTTTAACTTACTTCACCCAGGATGCAGCAGTTTATTTTTATCAAAGCGTGCCTGTCATGATGTTTGCTCACCCAATCGTTGTGCAGTTGATCCTGCCACTGGAAGTTCGTGTATCCACGCATACAACCATGCTGGGTCGGGTTCCACGCAAGAGCCCTATTGGATTCCAACAGGGCTCATGTACAGAACCGAATCGACGTGGTGAATTCATAGTGACCTAAACTTACAGCGGCAGGAGCTACGGGAAGTTGATTAGGTCAGCAAGCATCATGACAGTCCACTTTAAATTGGAGAACCCCCTTTAACCTCCAACTCGTCTTTTGTAGTCATGGCAAACTTGATTCAGACCCCGAAGCAGACTTAATTTTTCACTTTGTTAATACCCATTGATCAGCCCATCATACTGTCCAGACAAGATGTAATTTTTCCAAAGAGAAAACAAAAAACGACAATGGAGCTAATCCTTGTGTGGATCCGTGCAGCTAAAACTGCTCATCCACATCAGAAGTACAAGGGTCAGCCTTACATTTTTGCCATGAAAATATACTGGGTATTATAAGGCTAGGGCTACACAGTGATTCTGGCCACGACAAGCACAGCCAAACTCAACCAAACCAAAATCACCATCATGACGTACTGCATAGCAGATCAATGACTGCAACCTAAGAGTAAGAAGAAACCTATTTAAGATGGATTTCTTGTGACTACCGGGTCATGATGCAACGCCATTCATTTACCTAGGCAGCAGGATCACTGCAGAGTGACAACAATATTTGGTTGCAAAACGCCTAGCCAAAATCATTGTGTAGACATGTGAACATACACTAAAACAGGGATCGAAAACTGCAATTCCCATCATAATTGGATAGCCAAAGCTTTGACTTTTGCTGTCCAGGTATGATGGGAATTGTAGCTTAGCCACAGCTGGAGGACCAAAGGTTTCCCAACCCTGCCCTAAAGAAACACACCCACACAGCAAGATATGGAAAAGTCATGATATCTGGGCATAAAACGGATTATACTGTTGAGGAAAGGCTATAGTATAAGAACATTTTATGTGCAGACAATGAAGACAACCAAAACTTCTGAAAAATAAAACTGTATTGTATAATTGTAAAATTATTGTAATTGTATTGTAAAATTGTATAATAAAAGTCATCGCAAGTGTGAAACACAAAATAGGAAGTTGAGAAAACATTACAGTACATGTGATGTAAAACCCATTAAGAGAGCGCCCAGATATTGATCACTGAACTGACAGACAAGTACGAACCATGGCAATGTACTTACATGTGTGAGAACTTGGTGAGCGCATCAAAGTTGATATTCCGATCGAGAAAATCCATGGCGTTATCGATTATTGGTGTTTTCTATGCTAACTCCTGTGAAGTTGAAAATAAATGGAGTTAAAGACTTAACCGTCTTAAAGACTCGACTGGCTGAATAGAAAAGAGTGCGAGGTGGAGAGCTTTCTCTATGTGCGTCTGCTTGTTGAGAATAGCCTGGTATAATGATGGTAGTGGAGATCCTTCCGGGTGACTCACAGACTTATGGAGGCCCGGGGGACCTCTTGATCAAGATGCTGCAATTATTGCAGGCTGTTGCAAGAAAACCATAGGCTCAGGCGTTTCCAAAGAGAATAGATATGGGCTGTAGAGTCCCGCCCATGACAGTCATTAATGCCGCTAATGATTTCCCTTGGCAACAACAATGCCTGCATAGATGTAGCGGAGGAATGGGAAATTAATACTTAAAAATCACAGCAGAAACGGTATGAAAGACACAATGTCACAATGCAAAATCATTGGTCATATTACTAAACAGGTATTAACCGATACACTGAAGTATACTGGATGGCAAGGATGCACTTGATGTACTACTAACTATGTAATCTGCTTTTGGTTATAAATAGAAGGTGGGGGATTGATAAACTCTTCTAGTTAGTCCTCTTGTTTCAAGAAACAAATGGTGCCTAGGAGCAGGGACAGTATATTGTAGTGGGTAAAACTGCATAGCCTGGCCTGAAAAATCATCATTTTACAGTCTAAAGTGAATGTTACGCAGTAAGGGATCTGTGATAGTAAATAAGTATATTTCCACTCCTCCAATCCTAAAGCTGCTTTACTTAGGGTCCTATTTCACGGGCCGATGGGGGCCCGATCAATAATGCAAATGAGCGCCGATCTGGAATAGCAATGCCAGGCGGGCAACCGACGATACATTAGCCGGTTGCCGGTCTTCTGTGCTCCTTCTTCCTCCCGGTCTCACGCGCAGCAGCAGCTTCGGTGCAGCCTGTCTGAGCTGACAGACCGCTCAGCCATCCATGGCAGCGGCTGTCCTGGCCAGTGAGTGGTTGAGCGCGTGAGACAGGGAGAAAGAAGGAGCGCAGGAGAAGACCTGCAACATGTTTAGCTAATGTATCGTGCTTGTGAAATAGTCGGTTGCCCGCCGAGCATTGCTATTCCAGACAGCGATGCGTTGTGCCCGATTTTAGGTTTGAACCTAAATAAACGATCAGCCGATGACAAGATCATCGGCTGATCGTTGTCTCTATTCCACGGAGCGATAATGGGCCGAATTAGGCTGATTCGGCCGATTATCACTCCGTGGAATAGGCCCCTTAGAGTTTTGCTTTGTATCATTCCTCACTTATTCCTCCTAGAATTTATAAATACATTTACAACTGGGAGTTACCAGATATGGAAGTGTCCTTGTCTAAAGGCCCTATTACACCAAGTGATTATTGGCCGTATTTGGCTGATTATCGTCTGTTATGGCCAATAATCCATTGGTGTGACATCTAATGTTAAAAGGCATGCACAATGTCGGCTGATCCTTTTCTTTCGACATGTTGAAAAATTTTAGAAAGGATAACTACAGTCTGCTGGCTGTCGCTTCGAGTAATAGGAGTGGCAGCAGCAGATCGCCACTATCTCCTCTGATGAAACCCCCTCCTCTCTGTGACGCGGCTTCAACAGGATGTAAATATGTAATGTGAACCTAGTCAGACACAAACTGTAAAATGTAGACAGAGCCCATACCAAGCCCTGACGCTCCTATTGACTTAAATGGGAGCTTCAGCGCATAACTTCCCTGCCTCTGCTGAAGTCAACAGGAGTGGGGTTTCCAACTTGTAGTGTGATTTAGCAGCATCCACAGAAAAAAAAAAAAAAAAAAAACTCATGGCCTTAAGGGCTGTTTACATCACGATTATAATGTATACAGGTGTAAACAAGGCAAAACAGGGTAAAATGAGATTAAAGGAGTAGTGCAGTATAAGCCATTTTTTCACTAAACACACATTACCAAGTTATACAAGATTGTAATGTGTATCATTTAAGCAAATGGCCCCCTTCCATGTGTACCCCCCCCAGGCCATGGACCCGGAAGTATAATAGAGTATACTTACGGAATCACTGTCGACCCCGGCCGGCCATCTTGCCTGACTGCTCCGGCCCTCCCTCATGCCGGCCCCCCTCCAGTGGGTCATCAGCTGCTCAGCCGCGATTGGCTGAGCTCTGTTATGCTCAGCCAGTCGCGGCTGAGCAGCTAATGTGTGTTATTCAGTGAAAAAAATTATTTTACCACACTACCCCTTTAACAGCAAAGAGATGTCTCAGAATTGTTATTTTGTAGTGAATACCAGAATTTACTCACACAGACAGGTCAGAAGAGGCAACAGGTATAAACCTGACCACAATGAAAAGCTGATGGTAACTAATATGCATCCAACCTGTGACAGATTTGAATAGCAATAGAAAAAAAAAAAT
This sequence comes from Dendropsophus ebraccatus, assembly GCF_027789765.1. NCBI lineage: Eukaryota > Metazoa > Chordata > Amphibia > Anura > Hylidae > Dendropsophus > Dendropsophus ebraccatus. The sequence goes on from NC_091458.1 coordinate 49,459,243, forward strand.
AGAAAAATAAAATGCAAAACCTGGAGGTGTAGGAAGCATGAAGCCATGGAAGCAATGACTAGATATAGTATTACATTTAGCAATGCATAGACTGGTCATTAAGCCACCTGCACTACACAAGTACATATCAATGCAATATGCTGTATAAATATAACCTTTACAGGTGGCTAAGATACTCCACAATACTGTCATGCTTTGCACAGCTATAGTCAGCTGATCAGTGGCAGATAAATAAATCCCTTGATGTCCCTAGATTATAGTAAGTGCAATGTTCTGCAATGGAGGGAGGAGACCCTAGGCATTACACCGGTCTGTCAGCGTTCTGCACTTGCCACAGGTACCACATTACTTACAAGCCTTTGGAGCCATGAAGCACCTAAAATTGTTGCAGATGACAGATTATATGCCTAATATTAGCCTGGAATTGTCATTTACTTTATATGTGACAATGAACAACCTCTCCGTCACCCCAGGATGGAAAGCATTATTACCCTGCCAGTCCACCAATACAAATGCAACTGGATACCAGTTGTATAACCAACTAATCCCATAAACCTTTGTAATCCCAGGAAAGAGGCTAGAAATCCAGAAGAGTGCTCAGGTTAATGGTACTTTTAGAATTTCAATGCAGTTTTTTTCCACTTTAACAAGCGATAACCGGATTTATTGTGTAAATAAGACACCGGTGTGAAGAACGGAGAAGCCAGAAAATCAGGTTCAACCAGAATCCTTTCATGTAAGCCATTCTAGGCTGTATTTTCTTGTACTGTGGTGAAGAGCTGTGTTCACACTTGCAAGTCTGACCTACTCAGTGCTGATCAGCCTACTTGTTACAGGTCCCTCCTATATGAACACACCAAAACCATAAGACACATAATAATAGTCAACGGTGTTGCGCTGCAACATAAAACACGGTGCAACAGTCATAAAAAATTAATCTTGGATTTTTGGTCCAGGTCACACACAACTTTGCTACCACTGACCTCAAGGCAAATGGCATCATGATGGAGAGGAGGTTCCGTATTCTTGATCAGAAATCATAAGGAGGGGTCCAGAAAGCCATAGTGGTATACCAGACGTTAAAGCACCAACCCCATGGCACCAAGTAACTAATTTGCATAATGAATAAAAGACCCTCTTAAGCGGTGTTAGCAATTTCTTTTTTTTTGCCCAGACATGGAAATCATCAGTAGGTTTACATTAAAAAAACTCCTCGTGTTTCTCCAGCATGGGATCGCTGATCTGGGACCCCGTGGGGCTCTGGAATCTCCCCCTGAGCTGACCTCAAGACCCAGCTGATGAATTGGGGCACATCCTCTATAAATATTCCCCAAGACCTTTAAAGGGGTACTCCAGCGTGGGGGCACTTTTGCGCTGGGACGGGGACGAGGTGGCCGAGGGAAAAGACGTCCACTCACCTCCCCGATTCCAGCAGCGGGTCCCGCATCGCGGTGCTCCTGTGCCCGGTTCCCGGCCACTTCCGGGTGTCTGAGGTGGGCCCGAGACGTGACCTCTCAGGTCCACTCAGCGAAGGAGGCGGGTCCCCGATCCCAGCGCAAAAGTGCCCCCACGCTGGAGTACCCCTTTAAGGAGAATATACCACACGCTTCTTTGTTTTTACATTAACAGACTGGCAAGGGGATGCCCATGCTGCGGCTTTTTTTCTGAACCACCTTCCACTTCCTGTGCACGGCGCTGGTCTATTACTGAGCAATGGCTGGGCATGAAGCACTGGGGACGGGCCTGCCGGCCCCCAGTGTGACGATTGGCCCTCCCCTCTGTGACGTAGGGTTTCGTCACACTGGGGGCCAGCGGGCCCATCCCCAGTGCTTCATGCCCAGCCATTGCTCAGTAATAAACCAGTAATTTAAACCCATTTATTTTCTCTTGAGTAGCTGTTTAAACTTTCGGTACCAAAACCACAGTAACAAACTGGGGAAAAAATCCACCTGGTTGGGTGCATATTTGCTGCCAAGGACTTAGGGTGCGTTTACACAGAGAGATTTATCTGACAGATTTTTGAAGCCAAAGCCAGAAATGGACTAAACAGAGAACAGGTCAAAAAGGGAAGATTGAGATTTCTCCACTTCTCACATCCATTTTTGGCTTTGGCTTAAAAAACCTGTCAGATAAACCTCTCTATGTAAAGGCACCCTAACATGTGGAAGCATTCCTGTTGTGTGTGAACAGTAAATGGGTTTTCAGAAACTCACCTGAATACCTTCTTATTTAACTAAAAAAAACTATCCTGTAAAACAGATCAGTCAAAGTTCACAATAAACCTTCTAGCACATAAAGCCACAACAGAGAAATAATCTATTAACCAACCAAAGACCTATGTCCCTCAGGTTACACAGCAGTGAAGTCTACATAGTACAATTCAGCGGTAAGCTATGCATGTCTATCCAGGAGCTGTGTCAGCAACAATAATCTAACACAATCTATTAGGCTGCGTTCACACTGAATATTTCAGCAAGTTTTCTGCTACACCCTTGGCTGTGGTAAAACTGCAGCTGCCATTTGTTACATTAATATGATGATATTGATCCTTCCTGTAGCTCTAGGAGGGAATGGAGGCTTACAGGCTATGATGTTATAGCAATATATAACCAAGTGGTAACCGTTTGATACGGGTTATGCCACTGACTCCTAACATAAAAAGAAACATGGGTGGAATTCATACAGACAGGCATTTGCTGCCAGTCCAAGTGAAAGGAGCGCTAATTCATCAATGTGAGAGAAATTGAACTACTGCACAAAGGTTTTTGTGCAAAGTAGATAAATTCCACACTTTACATAGTTGGTCAATTTTGGTCACTGCCCCCACAAATTAAATTTGCCTCTCTGTATGTTCTTGGGTATGCCTGGAAACCGAAGTATCCAGAGTAAAGCCCCTATTACACCGGGTGACGGAGAGGAGCAAACAAGCTCTGTCGGTGCTCGCTTGCTCATCGTTGCCTGCCTGCTGCTGGCGCTATTACAAATGTCAACAGTGAGCGGGTGAGTACAGGGGGGACCACAGGGAGCTGTGCGGGGGGGCTGTCCAGGTGATCGTTAGATCGTCTGAGCAGCCCATATCAGATAGCAGCGGTCTGCTGCCGCCCCACCTATTCCACGGAGCAACGGCAGAAGACCGCTGCTATATTAGTAGTTTGACTTTCACCATGTTGAAAGGCAAACGACTGCAACGATCAGCCGACATTGTTCATGTCGGCTGATCATTGTCTTCTATTACACCAGACGATTACGTTGTGTTACATTAACGGCCGATAATCGTTTTGTGTAATAAGGCCTTAAGCCCACACAAACAAAAAAAACATACAAACTCTTTGCAGATGTTGCCCTTGGTGGGATTTGAACCCAGGCACCATGTTTCTGAGTCATAATAGTAAATACAAGTGAAGTCGATTTCAGGGCATCTCCAAAAACATATGGCCCATCCATAAAGTGACCTGTAAGGCCTCATGTGCACAGCTGCAGTATAGGTGCAAATTTACTGTACTTCGGTAAGCCTATGATTTTTCCTGTTGCACAGTGGGGGCAATTGTAAGTGCTTACATTTTATAAAGTTACTATTGCAGGAAGTTGCTAAGCTTTGCTATAAAGTGGCGAACCTCTTCAAGGAATATTGCACTGGAACAAGAAACTCCAAATTTATTAAGAGGTGGGGGTCTATAGAAACCTGGCGCATACATTACAGTCTGTGTGCCACACAATAAAATTAACAGCAGCTGGTGTAGGTTTCCACTATGATTTAGGCTTTGGCTACATCAGGTGACATAGAGATCCCTGTGTCACACATAATGGTGAATGGTGTGTGACAGGTAACAATTTTTCAAGGCGAATGAGGCTTGGGCAAGAATATGTAGCTTTTTCAGAAATAAACAGACCCTGCCGAGCACTTCTGCCCATTTGTTACAGCAGTGGGTGGTGGTAGCTATGACTTTTTAGTATAAATGCTGTACACACATAGAGGCAGTGATATGACAATGATTCTGCTTGTGTACAGTATCTAAGGGATATCCAGTGATAACACAGATCACATGAGATGACACTGCAGTACTGCACCGACCACATTCCCTGCTGCCAGTCACAGAAAATCCAATAGATTTACTTTCAGTTTCACACAACCTCGACGTCGTGAGAAACTCACAATTTTGCAAAATAGAAATTTGTCAGGGATTTTGTTCCTCCAACAGATGTACATATCATGATCTACGGTGAAAATTCTCTGATCGTACGACTACAGTATAAACACCAGGCAGTAACGTCTAAACAGACAGTCAGTGACTCCCCCTGATAACAGCACTAGCGGTCCCAGCAGACTCGGCTTTATTATATGCTGGGCCCTGCACCTCAGGACTGGAGGTTTAATACTTTAAAGAGGACCTGTCACCGCCCGTGCCAGGGTGACAGGCTCCCGACCCCAGTTAGATCCCATTTCTGGAGCTGGACTCATCTTTGCAGCTGGGCATGGCTCCATTCATTCTCCATGGACGCCGGACCTCTCTCCAGAGCGCGCGCGCCGGCTTCTGACCGGGATATCTCCGTCCCAGGACCGGCTCTGGCAGCGGGACTCCGTACGTATAAGGAGATCTAACTGGGGGTTGGGAGCCTGTCACCCCGGCACGGGGGGTGACAGGTCTCCTTTAAAGGGGTTATCCAGTGCTACAAAAACATGGCCGCCTTACCCCTGCCCCCTGTCTCCAGATTGGGTAGGGTTTTAAACTCAGTTCCACTGAAGTAAATGGAGCTTAAAGGGGTACTCCGGCCCGGCCGTATTTTTCAGATATGGCCGGGGAGGGGGTGGTAATGGATGCCGGAGGTCACTTACCTCCCCGGTTCCAGCGCCAGGTCCCGGAACGTGGTTCCCCCTTACCCCCGCCCTGCGGCCGCACGAGATGTGACGTCTCCAGGCAGCTCAGCCATTCAGCGGCCAAGGTGGGACTCCTGCCACCTCTTACCTGACTCGAAGCCTCGATGTCGCCTCTCTGTTTGTCCCTTTGCTTCCGCCGTACGTGTCACACCACCAGATAGCAACATGAGCGGCCCCGCCCCTCTCTACTTTTGGAGGAGGAGGAGCGTTGCGCCCGCAGGCTCAACAGCATTCTGTCTCGTCCAGCTATTGGCTATCTCATACGTCACTAATTAAACGCTATCCAATCAAAGTCGGGTCGATGCGATCCGGGACCCGGTGCTGGAACCGGGGAGGTAAGTGACCTCTGGCATCCATAACCACCCCATCCCTGGCCATATCTGAAAAATACGGCCGGGCCGGAGTACCCCTTTAATTGCAAACCACACCTGACCTGGAGACAAGAGAGGGGGGAAAGTGGCCATGTTTTTGTAGCACTGGAAAACCCCTTTAAGACCATTCAAAAAGCAGAACCTCAGGTGACTCAGGACATCAGGTCCCTCTAAGGACACATGTAATAACTCTTCCTGTATCTCCATCCACTGTCATACAAGCCACACACAGTCACCCTGATATGTCACATAGAAAACATCACAATCTCAGGAAAGCCTGACTCAGATCTGGCCAAATCCTGCTCTTTGCTCCCTGACTATTCTCCTCTTTCTGGATGGTCAGAGCATGCTGAGAGTAGTAGTGCTGCAACAGCTGGAGAGCGACAGGTTGTAGATCACCGATCATTGCTGGGACAGATAAGCTGGATGTGTCACCATATGGCACTGCCACCTGCGCCGTCTGCTGTGTGCCAATAACACTATCACATTACCCAATATATCACCCTCCTCCATTCTAGAGGATTCCCCAAGCTGTGGTACTACAACTCCCATCACACCCTGACAACAACCACGCTCATTTTGATGCTTTTATCCCCCCTCTAACATACAGGCTGCTTTGATTTGTGACCTGACACACAGATGGGAGCTAACCAATCAAAACAAAAGCGCATTAAAAAAAATAGCAACAAAAACGCACAGTGTGAACACTGCCTTAGCTGGGTGTTGCAAGGCTGTCATCATACAGTGTACTGTGCCCCCTCCGGGCTGTCACATGTCATCAAGAAGCCGCACGGCGTTACCTGGCCGCTCTGTGTACACAGACTACATACACCACATAGATAGATAGATAGATAGATAGATAGATAGATAGATAGATAGATAGATAGATCGATAGATCGATAGATCGATAGATAGATAGATGTGTGTGTGAGAAGGACAGGCCGCAGGTTATATACCGTATATACCGTAATGCGGGGGTTCAGTAGAGGCCTGGTATACAACAGAGGGAATGGCGGCCACCACCCTGACGTCGTCACCACATACACCCCCCGCTTGTGCCCAGTGCCCAGGCAGCTGCCACCTCTTACCTGACTCCTGACTAGAAGCCTCGATGTCGCCTCTCTGTTTGTCCCTTCGCTTCCGCCGTACGTGTCACACCACCCGATAGCAGCACGAGTGGCCCCGCCCCTCTCTACTTTTGTTCCCACTGCAGGAGGAGCGTCGCGTTACGTCCGCAGGCTCAACGGCATTCTGTCTCGTCCAGCTATTGGCTATCTCCTACGTCACTAATTAAACGCTATCCAATCAGAGTCGCTGCTAGATGACGTCTACCTCCTGCTTTGTTTTCATGCTGCAACAGCGCCCCTAGTGGAGGTAAGTAGACGTTGTTTACTCTGGTGGATTTAGGTAGGAATGGTTTTCAGTGTTTTCATCGTTAACCCCTTAACACCTATTGTTTTCATTTTACTTATCCATTTTTCAACCGCAATCCCATATTTGTATTTTTTCTATGTAGCTGTATCAATATTTTTGTGGGATAAGCACTTTAATGGCATTATTTTAAATTACAATTTAATCATTTTTTCAATACATCTTTTAAAATGTTATTATGTTATTAAAAACATCTTGATTTCACAAGGATTTGATAGCTTATTGTTTCAATACTGAGACCCTCTAGTCTTGAGATATAGCCAGGAGAAGAGCACGGCTGTGTGCTTCACTCCCCCGCTCGCTGCACCTTTTGACTTGTTGACAGAAATGGGCTCCATAGACTTATTCTGGAATCTGTTTCTCAACAAGGTCTATGGGGCTGTTTGAGGTGTCATTTTTTTCCGCACGATCTGTTCTTTCTGTCGGTACCTTGTTTGCGTATATGCAACTTTTTGATCACTTTTTATTAATTTTTTTCTGGATTTGATGTAAACAAAAATGCGCAATTTTGCACTTTGGCGGGTTTTTGCGCTTACGCCATTTACCACGCGAGATCAGGAATGTGATAATGTAATAGTTCGGGCAATTAAGCACGCAGCAATACCAAACATGTTTATTTTTTAATTAATTTATTTATTTATTTTTATTTATAAAAGGGGGGTGATTTAAACTTTTATTAGGGGAGGGGATTTTTTATTAATAAAAACACTTCTTTTTTTTCACTTACATTAATTAGAAGCCCCCTGGGGGACTTCTATATACACAGCACTGATCTCCCATTGAGATCAATGCTGTGTATATAATAGAGCACCGATCCATCGGATCAGTGCTCTATTATTCTGGTCTGCAGCAGACCAGATGCACTGATGCTGGGCCCCGGCCTGCTCAGTAGTACAAGGGATCTCCCCCCCCCCCCTATAGCCACCAGGGACAGGGGACACAGACACTATTTAAAACTTTATCAGCTTTGACAGCTGCATTTAGCCGCAGACCCCAGCTACACATAGCAACACCGGGTATACCCCTCATGCGTCGTTAAGGGGTTAAGGACGCAGTTCACAAAAAATATTATACACGGGTATACCCCTCATGCGTCGTTGAGGGGTTAAGGACACAGTTCACAAAAAATATTTATTCCCCCCCCCCCCCGCTAGGCGCTGGCACGTATACTATACGTACGCTTCCATAGAGAATACATTGTAAAGCGTGACTTCTGGCGTACAATCACAGGAGACAGATGAGGAGTCATAGCAGAGGCTGACGTGAGCATGCACGTGGGACACTGATCATCTGCGGTGCGTATACGTGCCAGCGCCTAGCGGGGGGCCAATAATAATTTTTTCTGAACTGCTTCTTTAAAAATTGTTTTTTGGGTGGAAGTGTAAAAATAAATTTCAGCAACACTATTCTTTTTTTTTTTTTTAGTTTTTGTTTAGTTTTTTGGGGTTTCATTTTTATGTTGTTCACTTTGCGTTTTTTATTAAAGGGAAACTATCAGCAGTTAGACAAATCGAACCTGCTGATTGCAAGGAGACGCTGAGAAGGAAGGTAAGTCTCTTACCTTCCTCCTTGGCTCTGTTCCCGTGCACTTAGTTGTTTACTACTCGGTCTGAAAAGACTGTTAGGAGCACTGGGGCACCGCTAGGAGCACTGCCCCCACCCCCATAGCACTGATTCGGATGCCCCTGGCTGGCCCGCTCCTTGGTTATCATTAGGAAGGGGCTGGCATGGGGGCAGATCCGCGCTTTGGGGGCAGGGCAGTGCTCCTAACAGTCAGACTGAGGAGTAAACAACTAAATGCACAGGAACAGCACCGAGGTAAGAGACGTATCTTCTTCCTTGGAGTCTTCTGTGCAATAGGGACATATCAGCAGGTTAGATTCAACTAACCTGCTGTCAGTTCCCCTTTATTCATTTGTTTGTTAGGTCCCCAGAGAGATACAACTATTTTTTCCTTGGACATGTTTTATTAATACTTGTTTATGTGGGATGAATTGACATTTTGATCGGTACAATTTTAGGCCTTGTTCACTCAACGATTTTTAACCGCTGTTTTTAAATTAAAATGGTGGCCGTTATTTTGATAAAACAGACAGTGTGTGAACCTCAAGGTGCATATGACTTTTTGATCTCTTTTTAGTCCATCTTATGGGAGCTGAGTTGACAGAAGAAAAGCTATTTGACCAACATTTTTTCGTGTGTTTACTGATAAACCTTGTGATATGTTATTTTTTTCTTTACATCTTTTTACAGTAATAAACTAAAGGTAATAAGGTAAAAAAGGATGATTTATATATATATATATATATATATATATATATAATTATTATTTTTTTAAATTTTGAATTTTTTTTCTCCCCATAGGCAACTTTTAAATATGATCCTGATAATTGCAATAGCATTAATGTAATACAACACAATACTTCTGTATTTCAATATATTACGCCTATCAGGACATGGCTTTGGGGGTCTTCTGGCAGGACCTAAGGGTAGGTTCACACTACGGAACCCAAGCAGAGAATTCCGTAGCTCGTACACTTTCTCGGCCGCGTGCCTCTCTGTCAATTCTTGTGGCGGATAGCGGAATCTGGCCGCCCATAGAGTGGTGTCTATAGAGTCAGCGGAAAGGCACGCAGCTGTGAACGGGTACAACATACGGAATCCATCGTAGTGTGAACCTACCCTAATATGGTAAACCTTGGGGTCATCGTCCAGCCCCCAGCTGCTATAGCAACCAATTGGAACCATGTGAGATTGTGTTCACAAAGTGCCGCCATTTATATACCACAGCATGTAAAGGGTTAGGCTGCTGGAATGGCATTTGTGTATAACCCTGGCACTTGCACCCGGAGCCAATGTGTGTATTACAGCTCTACTATTCAGCTCACAGACAGGTACATAGTATGTGGGCATCTCCATGCAGAAAAAGAACTGACAACTGCTCATGATGGACATGTTCATCATTGTTTCAAAAGGTTAAAAACGCTCTAGCAGAATTGCAGTTGGAATCTCATTGGTTACTAAGAAAACATTTTTCTCCGTTTTACATGTTTTGTTTGTGATTTGTAGTGTAATTCTTTGGCCACAAGGGGGCGCTATGAAGCTATCATATGTAGTGTGAACACATTTATTTTAAGCAATAAACATTTTTTATCGTTATGGGACAAATATATTTAATACTGTCCCTTATCACAGTAACAAACACAGACACATATATCTATATACATATATATATATATATATATATATATTTATTTATATTTTATTTTTTTCCCCCCCCATGGGGTGAAATGTTTAAAAAAAAAAAAAACTGCACAATTTTTGTGGGGTTTTCCTGTATGGTAAAACTGACCTCTTAATTCTTTGAGTCAATATGATCACAGCAAGGACAAAGTACGGCCGATGGCAACAATGGCCGTACTTTGATGTAGTGTGAACATAGCCTTATATTGTAAAAGAAATTCACAATAGGAAAGTAGAAGTCTAGTAGAAGTGTAGGGAAAAGAATGTTTTAGTACTTGACTCTAGGTAAAATCTAGGCAATAAATTGCTTTTAGGCTATGTTCACACAACATCTCTTTTTGGCCCCGTTTTTGGACAGCTGTTTTTTTGCAGTGAAAATACTTTGAGGTAAATAGTTTAAAAACATGTTAACCATAAAAACTTGATTTAAATTAAAAGGTCATTTTCTGATGTGACTTTCCCTTTAAGTTCTGTCTGCTTTTACACCGGAGACTAAGTTCCGAGCCTCCTCCTCACACCGTCAGGTTTGATGGAAAGAATAGGTATTGTTTCCAACAAAACCCTAACAATGGAAATCAATGGGGTGTGTCGGTGGTAACCCTCATATGCTGGATCTTGCAGAGCGGCATGTCTTCCATTATGAAGCAAAGCCACAATACAAGTGTGAACAAAGCTTAATTGTGAACAATGAAATGTCAGTTATCAGGAACTTATAACTGATACCAGACAAGCGTCTGCATATGCACAAAGTTTATTTTAATTATAATGCTAAAATCCCTCTAGGACTATCAATTAATTCTTACTTTAAAGGGGTTATCCAGCGCTACAAAACCATGGTCACTTTTCCCTCTACTGTTGTCTGCAGTTCAGGTGCAGTTTGCAATTAAGCTCCATTTACTTCAATGGAACTGAGTTTTAAAACCCCACCCAAACTGGAGACAACAGTAGGGTGAAAGTGGCCATGTTTTTGTAGCACTGGATAACCCCCTTTAATACCTTACAATGCTATAGAATCAGAGGCCAGTAAAAATGTACCCTGGGCCCTGGGCTGTTCACCCATCCTGGACCCCCAAGCTCCCCCTTTTGCACCAAACCAAAGATCGTCGAACCTGCTCAGATAAGTGCGCCTGCCTCAACTCTATAGCAATGGCGCATATATGCGTTTTGTATGGTGAAAGGGGACTTAATCCAGCCCAGGGGTGTTACTGAAATGCAGAGGCGGGAGGAAGCACCAAGAGGCATTGCAGGTCAAGGCCCTGCCTCTTTGACCCTGCTGCCACTGGAATAAATGTCCTTTTTTCTTTAAATAAAGTTCTCCTGTGTAGTCCCACTACATGGCAGATGGTGCCCTCTATGCTTCCCCCTACAGTAGATGGCCCCCCTGTGTAGTGCCCCTATAGTAGATGGCCCCTGTGAAGGTCTCCCTTGTGTAGGTCCTTTATAGTAGCCCCCTGTATAGGTCCCCTTTTGGTAAATGGCCACCTGTATAGTCCCCCTATAGTAAATGGCCCCCTATGTAGGTCCCCCTATAGTAGATGGTCCCTTGTGTAGGTCCCTCTACAGTAGATGGTCCCCTGTGCTTGGCCCTTTTTAGAAGATGGACCCCTGTGTAGTCCCACTAAAGTAGATGGCCCCCTGTGCAGGCCCCCTAAAAGTAGATGACCCCCTCTGCCGCTTCCCTAAAGTAGATCGCCTTTTGTGCAGCTTCTTATTCTGCCATTTCCACTGCTGATCTTGGCTACAAATACTCACCAAAATACTGACAGGAATATTGCCTAAAATGCTGCAATACTGTAATGATTAAAAAGATCTTTAAATGTCCCTGTTACTTAAAAAAACAACAACAACAACTTTTGACATGACTTTTGACAGTGTTTAGACCCCACCTCAAGTGCACACAACTGAGATGGGCCCATAGACCTATGTTATGAGACTGTCTCCGTCACATGAGAGAAAAAAAAAGAGAACGTACTTGTTCCTAGCGAACAATTGAACACTCACATCTCAACACATCAAAACTTTTGCCATGTGTCTACGAACAAGTCAAAAGTTGTATTAAAGTGTCAGTGGCCATTTATATGCCCTATAGGCAGTGTGTCTATGAATGAACATGCAGCTGCTGCAGAAGGTCTTTCCTGTGAATCACTGTTCATTGGTATGAAGCTGCAGTACAGTATTATTTGTACAGTTCTATACAGTCTGTATATAATAACAGCATATGGTAACGATTATGTAGATCCCGCTTACATATACCTGGGCCTCTATAATGGGTGCGTTTTGACACCAGTGCATCCCAAATGTACAAATATTATTGGCATCCATAGCTAAGGAATATGACAATTTATGTTTCAACAAACAACTAAAAATTCTTGTAACTCCCATGTACACATCTGTTTCCTGCAAAAAAAACCAAAAAGGTAAAAATTAAAAAGCAGAGTAAATACAGCAGAGAAAATAGAGGGCATTGTCCTATGACCTTCAGCGATCATTTCCATCTTCTGAATAGTTATGAACAGAACTGTTTGTCCTCAGTGTAATTGGTTTATGGTTCACTTAATAATGAGTGGACGCAAAATAAAATGAATAAAGGCAGTTCATGAAATGAAAGGAATGTAAATCAAGAAGTTTTTGAAACTCTAAAAAAAAAAAAAAAAAAAACATCAAATAGAACACTGAGGGCTGTAAACGACTGACATATATGGTAAAGTTAATCCGCCTCTGACTAAGACAATTCTACTTTACACCAGTTTGATAAATCTCCCCCATTGTCTTTAACATCACTACCTTAGATGTATGTTCAGATACAGTTTTTCCCTAGTTTCAAAATGCTTTGGACATATACACCTAAAATATTACGAGCAATATATATTAATATAATGCACAGGTGTGAAACTGGACAACAAAGGCCATGAGTTTAGCAATCCTGGTATAATGTTGTGTAATGTGTTGTTCTCGGTCAGTTCTCAACAGCATTAAGAAGTGTTGTTGATTATAAAGAGACATATCACATGGCATATATGAATTTATTTATTTAAAGAGGGTATTCATATCCCGCTAAGTATCCACAGGATAAGTAGAGGTCAGTAGTAAGATCAGTAGTGTGACTGCTGTGTCTCCCACTAATTCTGAGAATAGAAATAGGGCCCACCATGGAATAAACAGAACAAACCATGCATAGCATTCACTGGCCCCATTTAAGGGGTACTCCGGGCCGGGGAGTATTTTGGAGGATTACTGGGGAGGGGGTGGAAATTGATGCCGGAGGTCACTTACCTCCCCCATTCCAGCGCCGGTGCCCGGATTGCGCCGCCCGGTACTCCCGTCTCGCGGCCGCTTCCTGGTCAGAGCTGCCGCATGAGACGCGACATCTCAAGGCAGCTCTGCCCTTCAACGGCCGAGGCGGGACTCCACTATGGCCGCTGATTGTCAGAGCTGCATTGAGACGTCACGTCTCAAGCAGCAGCTCTGTCCAGGAAGCGGCCGCGGGACGGGAGTACTCGGCGGTGCAATCTGGGTGTCTACACTGTATGTATTTCTATGCACAGCTGAAGCTTAAAGCGTAACTGTCATTTCAGGGTCATTTTTCTGAAAACATTAAATATCAACAATACAAGCGATTTTAAGAAACTCTGTAATAGGTTTTATGTACTAAAAGAGTTTCCTTCTGTACTGAAAAAGCAATCTCCCAGCCTCCCCCCTCACATCAAATGAAGCAGGATTTCTGTGTCCATTATGTGGCTATGGAGAGGGGAGGGGCTGTTAGGAGTGACTGAGCACGGAGGATTTCTGCAAAGCACAACACCCTGCAATCTTCTCTCAGTAAGTTCATAGATAAGCACTGACCTTTCTGACACCTGAATTTAGCGTTTTAGGTGCCCAGAGAGTCTACAAGCAGCTGACCTTCATGTCACCTCTTCCTGCTCCCTCATCTCCCTCAGCCCCTCCCCCTTCATAGGCTTACAATGGAGAGAGCAGAGCCCGTCTTCACTGGCTTCTCTGTAATGAAGACGTGTTTGCCTGATAATGCACAGATAAGAAGTCAGGGGGGGAGGCTGGGAAATTGCTTCTTGAGTACAGAAGGAGGCTTTTTTGGCTGATGAAACCTATTACAGAGTTTCTTAAAATCGCTTATATTACTGATTTCTGCAATAAAAAAAAACATGACAGTTACGCTTTAAGGGTTAATTGTTTCTGTACCGTGTTTTATGCTCTTGCTATCTCTCTTATCCTCCTCTTCCTCTCTCTTACCCACGCTCAACCCCACCACTCTCAGGAGGGTTTAGATGTTACCTGTGGAGGAGGAGTTAAACTGGTGGAGAAAGTGAGTCAGTCTGCTGTGAAATTAGGAAGATGTTCAGACATGTTTGAGTTTCATTGCAGTACTGCAGCGTCTTCACAAAAATGATGCAGTAACACAAGTAAATGATGGTAAACGGCAGAGAGGATCAGAGCCGGCACTGCCAATCCCACCTGGACAACAAATGAGGCGTAAACAGTATATCCCATGTAAGATAATATTGGATAAAGTCCTTATTGGAGATGGAAAGAAAAAAAATGTAATTAAAAAGTTACAGGTAGTAACAGTGCACTGTGTGGGTGGGACCTGAATGAAATGATAAAGTACTGCAATTAATTCAATAACACAATGAAACTGCAATGTGTAAATACAGCCTAGATGTTCTGTAACAGATTTGGGCGGGAACTGGACTGGTTGGAGGACTGTGGTGAACAGCTGAGGGAAAGCAATGCATTCTGGAACCTGTAGTACAGAGTACAACTGCTCAATCAGGAAGTACAGCTACACAATACAGAAAAAAGACCCCCAAAGCAAGGCTAGGCAGTGGCTCGCCGCGACCAGGCCGCTACCAATGGAGGGCCCTTGCCACCACACTGCCCCCCTCCCATTCCCTCTTGTGACCGCAAGAAGTCTTTTGCTTGCGGTCACAAGAGGGAGACTGGAACTGGCCCCCGGCTGACCCGCGGCTCCCCGGCTCTTTCCCGTCCCAGCCCCGGCAGCACACCGACCACAGAACTCTTTGTGTGTCGGGGAAGTACTTCCGGCGCAGGGCGCGTCTCTAAGACAAGCGCCTCCTGTGTCGGAAGTAACAGCCCTGGTGCACACAGCGCTCTGTGGTGCGTGTGCTGCCGGGGCTAGGAGGGGATAGAGCCGGGAAGCCGCGGGTCAGCTGGGGGCCAGTTCCAGATTGCAGGAGAGAAGAGCCACGACGGGGGAGAGAGTTGTCAGGTGAGTTGTTGTTGTTTTTATTTTTTTGTCTGCGTTGCACAGACTAGGGGGCATCTATAAGGGGGATAACTGGGGGGGGGGCATCTATAAGGGGGATAACTGGGGTGGGCATCTATAAGGGGGATAACTGGGGGGGCATCTATAAGGGGGATAACTGGGGGGGCATCTATAAGGGGGATAACGGGGGGCATCTATAAGGGGGATAACTAGGGGGCATGTATAAGGGGGTTAACCAGGGGGCATCTATAAGGGGGATACAGGGGGGGACCATCTATAAGGGGGATAACTAGGTGGCATCTATAAGGGGGATACATGGGGGAGCATCTATAAGGGGGATAACTAGGGAGCATCTATAAGGGGGATAACCAGGGGGCATCTATAAGGGGGATAACTAGGGGGCATCTATAAGGGGGATAACCAGGGGGCATCTATAAGGGGGATAACCAGGGGGCATCTATAAGGGGGATACAGGGGGACCATCTATAAGGGGGATGACTAGGGGGGCATCTGTAAGGGGGATACAGGGGGAACCATCTATAAGGGAGATAACTAGGGGGCATCTATAAGGGGGATAACCAGGTGGAATCAATAAGGGGGATTACCAGGGGGCATCTATAAGGGGGATAACCAGGGGGCATCTATAAGGGGATAACCAGGGGGCATCTATAAGGGGGATAACCAGGGAGCATCTATAAGGGGGATAACTAGGGGGCATCTATAAGGGGGATACAGGGGGGACCATCTATAAAGGGGATAACATAGGGGGATCTATAAGGGGGATAACATAGGGGGCCATCTATAAGGGGGATAACATAGGGGGAGCATCTATAAGGGAGATAACATGGGGGCATCTATAAGGGAGATAACATGGGGGGGGCATCTATAAGGGGGACTCCATGGATGGTGTATGCAATAGGGCATGTACTATGGTGGACTACACAGAGGGGGCATAAACTATAAGGGTGATCACATAAAGGATCACATACAGGACCGTGCACGCACAGTGCGATTAGGCACATTGTTTTGTATTACTATATAAGTGATCACATAGCGCCAGCCTACCTAGGGGTGGTAGCTGAGTGGGGGCTGTAGTTGTGTGGGGGGCTGTAGTTGGGTGGGGAACTGGGGGTGGTAGTTGTTTGGGGAGCTGTAGTCGGTGGGGAACTGGGGGTGGTAGTTGTTTGGGGAGCTGTAGTTGGGTGAGGAGCTGGGGGTGGTAGTTGGGTGGGGAGCTAGGGGTGGTAGTTGTTTGGGGTAGCTGGGGGTGGTTGTTGGGTGGGGACTGTAGTTGTGTGGGGGGCTGGGGGTGGTAGTTGGGTGGGGGGGCTAGGGGTGGTAGTTGGGTGGGGGCTGTAGTTGGGTGGGGGGCTGTAGTTGGGTGGGGAACTAGGGGTGGTAGTTGTTTGGGGAGCTGTAGTTGGGTGAGGAATTGGGGGTGGTAGTTGGGTGGGGCCTGTAGTTGGGTGAGGAGCTGGGGGTGGTAGTTGTGTGGGGAGCTGTAGTTGTGTGTAGGGCTGGGGGTGGTAGTTCTGTCAATGGCTTGGGGGGTAGTTGTGTGTATGGCAGCGGGGGGGGGGGGTCGGTTGATGGGTGTTGTCTGGAGGCATGAGAGGCTGAAGGAGCTTTGCGGTAGCTTAAAGGAGGGGGGGCGCCAAAAAATGTTTCGCACAGGGCGCCATTTACCCTAAGGCCGGCCCTGGGGTGAGTTAACCTGCTGGCTTATAACATGATTCTCTTTGTTGCACCTAGCAACCAATCACAGCTAAGCTTTCATTTTTACTACAGCAATATGAGAAATAAAAGCTGAGCTGTGATTGGTTGCTATGGGCAATAAAGAAAATTTTACTATAGGGCAGCGGGATACATTCCCCCGTAGGAAAGTGCACATGAATATAGATAAATATGACTTCATATAATCTGGGCCTGAGTGTATGGGATGACGTCACAAAAACAATGATGACGTCACAACAGGTACAGTCCGTACACTATACGTTGTAAAGTTTGTGAGAAGTTACACTGGGACAACTGTTGCATCGCCCTGTCACAGGAAAGCTGTAGAGGGCGCTGTGTGACTGGAATTCCACAGGCGAGCTCTCCTCCAATGAGCGACCAGTATATCAGGCGGCGCACCAATGTCGACAGGGATGAGGGGCGTGGCTTGGGGAGTGCGGCTGGGTGAATGGAGCGGAGCGCAGTGTGGGCTGTGAGGCGGGACTCTCCAGTACAAAGGATGGGTCCCGGGGACTTTTTGTTGCTGTAGCGGGGGCGCGCACGGGATAAGGGGGACACCCGGCTTTTGGGGTGCAGTGTACCGGGGTCCCGAACATGGGTAACGCGGAGAGCGCCGGGGGAGTCCCGGGAACCCCATTGTTACCTCTGAAAGTCCCGATGCCGGACCCGGGGGAGCTGGAGGAGAGATTCGCCCTGGTCTTGGTGAGTTGTGAAGTAACTTTATGGGGCTGATGTGACGGGACAATAGAGAGGATGTGCCCGGGGGAGGCTGTGTGCGGGGCTGGGGATACCCCTGGTGAGGGCAGAGAGGATGGTGCTGCCCCTGGTGAGGGCAGAGAGGATGGTGCTGCCCCTGGTGAGGGCAGAGAGGATGGTGCTGCCCCTGGTGAGGGCAGAGAGGATGGTGCTGCCCCTGGTGAGGGCAGAGAGGATGGTGGTGATACCCCTGGTGAGGGCAGAGAGGATGGCGATACCCCTGGTGAGGGCAGAGAGGATGGTGCTGCCCCTGGTGAGGGCAGAGAGGATGGTGGTGATACCCCTGGTGAGGGCAGAGAGGATGGTGCTGCCCCTGGTGAGGGCAGAGAGGATGGTGGTGATACCCCTGGTGAGGGCAGAGAGGATGGTGGTGATACCCCTGGTGAGGGCAGAGAGGATGGTGGTGATACCCCTGGTGAGGGCAGAGAGGATGGTGCTGCCCCTGGTGAGGGCAGAGAGGATGGTGCTGCCCCTGGTGAGGGCAGAGAGGATGGTGCTGCCCCTGGTGAGGGCAGAGAGGATGGTGCTGCCCCTGGTGAGGGCAGAGAGGATGGTGCTGCCCCTGGTGAGGGCAGAGAGGATGGTGGTGATACCCCTGGTGAGGGCAGAGAGGATGGTGCTACCCCTGGTGAGGGCAGAGAGGATGGTGCTGCCCCTGGTGAGGGCAGAGAGGATGGTGCTGCCCCTGGTGAGGGCAGAGAGGATGGTGCTGCCCCTGGTGAGGGCAGAGAGGATGGTGGTGATACCCCTGGTGAGGGCAGAGAGGATGGCGATACCCCTGGTGAGGGCAGAGAGGATGGTGCTGCCCCTGGTGAGGGCAGAGAGGATGGTGCTGCCCCTGGTGAGGGCAGAGAGGATGGTGCTGCCCCTGGTGAGGGCAGAGAGGATGGTGCTGCCCCTGGTGAGGGCAGAGAGGATGGTGCTGCCCCTGGTGAGGGCAGAGAGGATGGTGCTGCCCCTGGTGAGAGCAGAGAGGATGGTGCTGCCCCTGGTGAGGGCAGAGAGGATGGTGCTGCCCCTGGTGAGGGCAGAGAGGATGGTGCTGCCCCTGGTGAGAGCAGAGAGGATTGCGATACCCCTGGTGAGAGCAGAGAGGATTGCGATACCCCTGGTGAGGGCAGAGAGGATGGTGGTGATACCCCTGGTGAGGGCAGAGAGGATGGTGGTGATACCCCTGGTGAGGGCAGAGAGGATGGTGGTGATACTCCTGGTGAGGGCAGAGAGGATGGCGATGCCCCTGGTGAGAGCAGAGTGGTTGGTGATACCCCTGGTGGGGGCAGAGTGTGTACTGTGCCCTAGGTGGGAGCACTGGCACAGTATACTATGGTATTGAACCACAGACGGGCAGACTACAGCTGCACAGATTTATTTATCTGCTGGGTCTAATCTTATGCCGGGATCCTCTAGTGTTTGGTTCATACGGTGGGTGTCCAGCAGCATGAGATATCAAACCATGGAATAGTGTGAACTGAGCCTTAGGACATGTTCTATACCATATACAGTGTAATGGCAATACCCTGCCCTGTGCTATGGGTCTGACCTCATGTATACTGCCTGTGCTATAGACCTGACCTCATGTATACTGCCTGTGCTATAGACCTGACCTCATGTATAGTGCCTGTGCTATAGACCTGACCTCATGTATACTGCCTGTGCTATGGGCCTGACCTCATGTATACCGCCTGTGCTATAGGTCTGGCCTCATGTATACTGCCTGTGCTATAGGTCTGGCCTCATGTATACTGCCTGTGCTATAGGTCTGGCCTCATGTATACCGCCTGTGCTATAGGTCTGGCCTCATGTATACTGCCTGTGCAATAGACCTGACCTCATGTATACCGCCTGGGTCTGGAGATCTGTCTCTTTCCCTTCTTTTTCCTCCTCAGTGGAGATTTTTCCCTGGCTCGGCTGAAGTCTCTGTAGGGAATTGAGGAATTTGTGCATAACTCTATATAGAGGGCGTGTTATAAGGCGGCTCCATTAGACAGCTATTTCTTATGGAGCACAAGATGCATTTCCAGCCCAGCAGAGAGCGGCTGTCAGTCCTGTCCACCTGTGTGTGGCCGCATGGCTCTATGTGTAACACTTGGGCTTGGTGCGGACTGTTTGCAGTAGTATAGATGGATTAGACTCTACAAGGAGTGCATGGGGGACGACTGACATCAGGCCATCACAGATTATCCTGGATTGTCCATCTTAATCTTGCCAGCGATTTAGGATGCCATAATTAACTGCTTAGTGACTGATTCCTCACAGGTTCCCTGATGAAGTCGTGCTTCCCTTTCAGGACACGCTTTTTCACTATACTCTGCTCTTCTCCCTCTTATCTGATGAGGTGTTGACGGCAACAATAAAAAGTGGAGGATGAGTTCCTGTGGATGGCTCTCCCCTATCTATAGCAGCAACACAGGACATGCTGGGATGTGTAGTGCACTTCCGTTTTACAGCCACTGAACAGAACTGACTTTGACCAGGAGTTGGATTCTCTCTTTTTTTTTATATGTTTCTTGCAAATGTGATTCCATCCTTAGGGTAGGTTCAGACTACGGAATCCACACGGATAAGTTCTGGCGGATTCTGTGGCTCACACCCGGTCACCGCGGTGCGCATATCCGCCCGTGCCATAGACACCATTCTATGGCCGGGTTGATTCAGATGTCCGCCAAAAGAACTGACATGTCTATTCTTTGGAGGACAGTAGAATCGGCCCAGCCATAGAATGGTATCTATGGCACGGGTGGATATGCACGCCGCCATGAACGGGTGTGAGCCTCGGAATCTGCCAGAATTTATCTGCGTGGATTCCGTAGTCTGAACCTACCCTTAGTTTCATGCTGCAATTCTATGACTTTTGACCACAAGTCCTGACCACGCACCCCTGTTGTAATCCTCAGTTCGTCTATTTGTAGATGGTGATTGTGAGCTTCTAACATCACACCCTCTGTTCAGATACTGTGTGGACTGCAAGAACAGTCTGTCGTGGTTATGGGAACTTGTTTGGGGTCACTAGAATGAGCAGGCAGAAGCGTTCAGCTGAGCGCTTCTCTCCCGGTCTCTCCGTGCTGCAGGAGACATTCTCCTTCCTGCACTGTGCAAATTGTTCACAGGTGTGAGGTTTGGAAGCTGCGCTCAGTTGACTGTCAATCAAGCAGGGATGGGAGGGGGAGTGAGGAGGTGTTACAGACCTCAGCACTTCAAGGGCTTGTGAAAGCCTCATTGACACTTGGCATCAGAAAATAAAGGCATTTTTCTATATTGGACAGACATATGAAAAGGTACCATGTGTCTCTTTGACCCAACAGCTGGTTGGAACATGAATTGCAGCTGACAGATTCCCTTTAAATTTTAGTGAAACTTTAAGCTGGCCCCATGAAGCAATGACAGGTTGTATGGGGCAGCCTGACTGTTCCTCAGTGTATGATCAGTGCTATGACAGGATTTAACACATCTGATACTTTGTATCCCTTGAGATAAGTGGCGCTGGGGGTCTCGGGCAGCTGCACATCCCTCTCCCTATGAGGGCAAACATGCACACTCAGCTGATCAAAGCATACTTGGGAGTCGGGGGTGGGGGGCATAATTTATTGTATATTTTCATCATAAGCTTATGGATTATGAGTAGATACTACTTTGTATTCTTCATAAAGTCTCCATTAGGGAGGGGTAAAGCGTATTCATCGTCGGAAAAGACTGCCGAACAATGGCTAATGCACTACAGGAATGACCATTGAAAACACAGGAAATACTGGCTGTATACTCTGTATAACCTGCTGCAGACTGTACGGCAGTATCTGCCATAACGCATATGAATAGGAGCCCATGGCATTGAGTCTTGTGTATGGGACACAGTTTCGGGGCTCACCTGGTTAGGTCACACAATAGGATGGGAGATGTGTAATGGACTTGGTAGGTGTTAAAATGCCGTCCAAACCAACCCTTTTTGTCTTCCAGTTTAGTTTTTAAAGGGTTCCTATAAAATTAGGATAAAACATAATCATCTATTGGCCAGCTATGGCCGTGTGGGCAGGGGAGATGAGCTTTGCCTGTAGCTGGACACTGCTGTAGTACTATAGGGGTACAGGGTAATGATATCATCATTCATGGGGAACTTACATCTGTCTGTCTCATTGGAGTTTCCTTTAAACCACAAAGAAGAAGTTGTCCAGATTACACGTGGGAATTTCTCAATCATTCATCTGAGAATTTCTCTCAGGGTTTTTTTTTTTTTTAATACAAAGGGGATTTCTGGCTAGAACATAACAGGCTGATACGTATATATAATAGTTTCACTTTATGTGGATGACATAGGGTGAGCTTGTGACCTGAGCAGAACCTCTATCGTTACGGTTTCCTTTATTTGCATTGCACTTTCAAGTTTTTGTTCCCTTCTGGATATGCCATGTTGTTGTGCATGTAGTATACACATTACACAGTGTGTGAAACATCCCAGCATTTATTCAAAGTGACCCTGTCCAGAGCTATCAATATGCTCCATTTATTCATGGATTATGGTCTTCCTGTTCTGGAAAAAGATGCAGGTCCTAGAGGTGGGATTACCTGTTTTATGGTGCGTTTACACAGAGAGATTTATCTGACAGATTTTTTTAAGCCAAAGCCAGGAACAGACTATCAACAGGGTGCAGGTCATAAAGAAAAGACTGAGATTCCCTGTCTTTTCAAGTCCATTCCTAAATCTGCCTGTGTAAACGCACCATAAGTCTCAGTTATATCATTTCTATATCCCAAAATAAAAAAACACCCTAATCCAAATACCTTGTTGCACCACCATTTTAATACAATGCTTCTACAATTTAATATGTACCCCCACCTTGCTGTTGAGGAATTTTAAGTCCAACGCACTTCTAGGTTTTTGTGCCTGATCTCACCAGTGCAATCCAAACTTTCAGTTCCTGCTCAGACTTTCATTTGCATCATGAGTCACCATTGTGCTGCTTTACCCAGTAACTATTTAGTTTTATGGATCGAAGAGCGGACTTTCTCCATAGGGACTCTCTGTTACAATGACATATTCATAGTTCCCACAATGATGGCAGCATTTCTTGGCTGTGAAGGAGCAAATGATCCCAAACCTCCACACCTTGGGGATGTGTGACTGCTGGTATGAGGCTAGAATGATCTGTAATCTGTTTGATTTTATTATATTTTATGAATGAGTTATTGTTGTACCCTTAAAATAATTTTGGCAAACTATCTTCTCAGGTTAACTTCCAGTTTGAAGTTATAAAGTTATACAGGAGTTTTAAAGGGTGATTTTCCCCCCCCCCCAATGGCACCATACATGTTGCTGTATTGCAGGTTAGCTCCGATGAATGAGGAAAGACTCTGTATAACTAGTACATTATCTTTGCTTATTCTGGATTTAGAAGTCCAGTAGGTGGGCTCATCAGTGATTGACTGCTGTCAGTCACTGAGCAGGACCACCCACTGGACACCAAAGCTTTAATAAGCGGAGATTTAACTGACCATTTTACAAACTGTATATATATGCCAGCTTTTCCTGCTCTGTATACTGCTACCTGCAGACTGGATTACATTTGCATGACTGGTTCCCTTTCAGTGGGTAATTTAATTTAATTTTTATTCAGTGTTGCTTTTATAGAGGGAACCTGAAGAGCAGTTGGCGGATTCCCTCTAAAGGGGTTATCCAGAAACAGCTATATTGGTATCGCAATATACTTCAATGGAAATGAGCTTCAAATCACACTGAAACTTAGGACAGGAGTGGTGCTGTTTCTGGAAGAAAGCGGTCATGTTTTTTTGAACCCATAAAAACCCATTTAAAATATAATAGATCATACTCCACTTACCTAGTCCAGCACTGCAGTCCACCCCAGCCTCTCTGTCTACTTGAGCTGAACACATTCTTTCTTCTTTCCTTATGATGCTCCAAACCTGCTGCAGCCCCAGTGACTGGCCGCAGTGGGCTTGGAAAGTCATCAAGAGAGCTGGAACAGTGCATGATCAGGGCAAGTAAACAGAGGGACCAGATGGACTAGAGTACCAACTCTGGATTGGGTGAGGTGAGTATAATCTATTTAAAAATTTATATATATATATATATATATATATATATATATATATATATATGTGTAATATTAGCTACACATTTTAGTTTTAATAAATTGAAAAACCCTTCTATTGGCTCATACTGTTACCTGGTTGAAGGACATAATTTGGTATAGACATCTCGTTGTAAAGTCTGTGGGGATATACGGTCACTCTAAAGCAGTGCTTCTCAAACTTTTTCTACTGGAGCCTCACCCAACAGACCAAGGCAATGCCTGGGCCTCACCAGACTGACCAAGAGGGAGCCTGGGCCTCACTTTCTGTGGTGAAAATAATGCTAGGGCTCCTTTTACCAGTCTCTTTATTTCCAAGCTCTTTATACCAATAAAGCAAGTACAAAATAATAATGTTGCTAATATGGAGATTTTTGCAAACACTAAAAGGACTGTGCAGATCATAGTTACTTTGTGAAAACTGGTTCCTCAGCTGGGCCTCACCAACAACTAGGGGGCGCCTCACACTTTGAGAAGCACTGCTCTAAAGGATTTCCTGGACTATCTGTACTAACTGATTCAGTTCATATGTTTTTTTTTTTAGATTTACAGGGTACAAACTCACTTGGCGAATCCGCAGCGAGTTACTCGCAGCAAATTCGCAGCGAGACCCGCTGCGGATCCCTGCCCTGTACAGTCTATGGCAGACAAACTCGCAGCAGGATGCACATCCCGCTGTGAGTTTGTCTGCAGCCTGCCCCGTTAACCCTTGGCCTCGAGCCTATACATCACCTGGTCCCCGCTCCGGCTTGCTTCGGGGGTTCCCGGCAGGTCCCGCTCAGCCAATCAATGCACTGATTGGCTGAGCGGGACGTGAAGACACCGGGAGCCCTGAAGCAAGCCGGAGCAGGGATCAGGGGATGTATAGGCTCCGGCGGCCGGGGGTTAACTGGGTGGGCTGCGGACAGACTCACAGCGGGACGTGCATCCTGCTGCAGGTTTGTCTCCCCAAGACTGTACAGGGCACGGATCCGCAGCGGGTCTCGCTTCAAATTTGCTGCGAGAAACTTGCTGCAGATCCGCCCAGTGACTTTGTACCCTTAGACAATACAGCTTTAAGTCCTGAAAATGTATGGGAGGTAGCAGCTTCAAGGGTTCTACCATCTGATAAAGGCTGCGATATCAAGTGTGTATGTGTGGGTTTACACATCTCTATAGATGAATTTATTGAATATAGTTAGATTTTATAGTTCTCTTTTTTTTAGGTTATTTCAGTTCACAGAAGTTAAAATGGTCACTGTACACTGTATAATTACGTGGGGTATGGCCACCAAAACGGAGGATTCTTGTCAAAATAGACATAAAGTATCTGTTCCCAGCCGATGGCTTATATAATTGGAGGTTATAGATTTTGTAGGAACTAGATGAAAAGAAGATATTAAAATTTTTGTTTTTGTTCATTTTAAGGCTATGTCCACTTGTGGAACCATTTTTTTTTTACTGTTTCAATGCATCTAAAATCAGAAATAGTGAAACTTTGCATCTATGTGTCTCCATGGTAACAGACGACAAACACACCAGTCTGATACTTTTATCTATTTGTCCTTAAAGAGGTTATCCAGGATTAGAAAAAGCACAGCTGCTTTCTTGCAAAAACAGCGCCACCTTTGTTCTCAGGCTGTGTGTGGTATTGCAATTAACCTCCATTCACTTCAGTGAAACTGAGCTGCAAAAGCCACACCCAAACTAAGGACAGGAGTGGTGCTGTTTCTGGAAGAAAGTGGCCATGTTTTCTTAAGTCTGGAAAACCCCATTAAAGGGATTGTCCTTTTAGGAATGTTTATTTAATATGTGGCCCTGTCTGTTTACCCAGCCAGCCCTCTGCCACTGCCGGTGTCCTGAGCGCAGTTCTCTTCTTCACTACTCCACTTCTTTATTATTTTTTTTTTATTGGGACTACTGAAGGTTGGCAAATGTTAAAATATCCCTTTAAAGGTAGTCTGTTAACCATTCTGAGCCCTAAAATTGCTTACAACAATATTCCCTTTAATAAACACAGCAACTGTATTCACTACCAAAGGCAGGTTGCCACATGGCCCAGAATTCTGATACTGTACAAGTAAATGGGGGGGGGTCTGCAGACTTTCTGATCCATTTTCTCCAGATTGTTAGATGACTGGTAAAATCAATGAAAATCTTTGCATTTCCTTCTAACTGACACCCTGTGTGAATAGAGACCTTGTATTTTGAATATAGTAGATCTCCCAGAAGTCTTTGTAAGTTGTAATTGTTTCAGCTCATCCGCTTTCTGAAGTGAGTTATTATGGATTTATCACCGGTTAGAAGCGGGTTTCCTGAATGGTCAGGCGCACCGGTTTCACCCCCACCCCCATGCCTTCCTGATTCCATTAGAATTTCTTTTCCAGCGTTTGGCCTTGGTTTAGAATATATGCATAGATTCCTGTGATGTGAAGTTCTGTCGCACTGTTCCACCTTTAGAAATCCACAGTATCAGCTGTCTTTTTGATGAATGCCATTGCAGGATTAAAGCATCCTTCTTTTATTACGTGAACATTGACTTTATTATGATGTTTTCTCTTTTATCAACAACAACAAAAAAAAAACTCTGCTTATAGGCCACCTTCACACGTCCGGAAAAACCACCCGGATTTCCTATCAGGAAATCCGGACGGATTTCTGGACGCATTGACTTTCATTGGACACGGACACCCTTCCGGAAATTTCCGGAAGGGTGTCCGTTCCGGCCCGGACGCTTTCCTGATGCACATCAGGAAAGCATCCGGAGCTCCACTTACCCAGACCACCTTCCGCCGCTGATCCCCGGTCTGCCCCGGCCTCCTGCTGCCTCTTCCTCCCCGACCCGCTGTAAACGTCTCCCCCGCCCGCGGCAAGGCCCCCCCCCCCCCCGCGGCCACTCGCGGCACATCCTCGCCCTGCTGACAGGTCATGATGGGAGTTGTACTTCTGCAACCATCCAGGTTGCAGAAGTACAACTCTTACCATGTCCTGCTGACAGGCCATGATGGGAGTTGTACTTCTGCAGCCTGTGGCCATCTAGGTTGCAAAAGTACAACTCCCACCATGCCCCTGCTGACAAGTCATGATGGGAGTTGTACTTCTGCAGCCATCCAGGTTGCAGAAGTACAACTCCCATCATGTCCTGCAACCTGGTAGACCACAGACTGCAGAAGTACAACTTACATCATGACCTGTCAGCCGGGCATGATGGGAGTTCTGGGAGTACTTCTGCAAGCTGTGACCATCCAGTTTGCAGAAATACATCTCTGATCGTGTCCTATTTATCTTCTGATCAGGAAATCCTGAAGGTTTTTCCTGATGGTTTCCTGAAGGTAAAAACGGATTACTGTCAGGAAATCCTAAAACTTTCCTGATGACATTTAAAGCGTAACTTCAGGGCGTAATTTCAGGGCCATTTTTTTGAAAACATTAAATATCAACAGTTCAAGCGATTTTAAGAAACTCTGTATTAGGTTTTATAAACCAAAAGAGTTTCCTTCTGTAGTGAAAAAGCAATCTCCCAGCCTCCCCCCTCACTGCAGAAGCAGCAGGATTTCTGTCTCCATTATGTGGCTATGGAGAGGGGAGGGGCTGTTAGGAGTGACTGAGCACGGAGCAGTCTTGCAAAGCACAACACCCTGCAATCTTCTCTCAGTAAGTTCATAGATAAGCACTGACCTTTCTGACCCCAGAATCCTGCGGTTTAGGTGCCCAGAGAGTCTACAAACAGCTGACCTTCATGTCACCTCTTCCTGCTCCCTCATCTCCCTCAGCCCCTCCCCCCTTCATAGGCTTACAATGGAGAGAGCAGAGCCCGTCTTCACTGGCTTCTCTGTAATGAAGACGTGTTTGCCTGATAATGCACAGATAAGAAGTCAGGGGGGCAGGCTGGGAGATTGCTTCTTGAGTATAGAAGGAGGCTTTTTGGTTTTTGATAAAACCTATTACAGAGTTTCTTAAAATCGCTTATACTACTGATTTCTGCAATAAAAAAAATATGACCGTTACGCTTTAAGGCCTCCTGATCAGGATTTCCTGACAGTAAAACTGACACGGACGTGTGAATGGGGCCTAAGGCTTTGGAGTCCAGTGGGTGGTCCTACTCCTACAGCTGTCAGTTAATGATGAGCCCACCTATTGGACTTCTAAATCCAGAGTAAGAAAAGACAATGTACTAGTTACACAGCGTCTTTTTACAGCCATCAGAGGTGACCTGCAATATAACAAAGCTGGTTGTCCTGCTGCTTCTGAAGTGTCAGTACAGTAGCGCGAAGATTTAAAGAGACTCTGTCAGTAGGTTTATGGTGTCCAATCTAAGGGTAGCATACACTAGTGACAGAGAAGCTGAACAGAACAATGTTCTGCACTGCCGATTCTGAGATATCCTCCAGAATAACATGGACATGGTAGTCATCTCCATTATGTGGATCAATATTCATGAGAAGCAGAAAACTCCACCCACCAGCTGCTGATTGGCAGTTATCTATCTATGCTGTGTATAGGCAGTCACCTGTCAATCAGCATGTGGAGGGTGGAGGGGAGGGATGTGTCAAGAATCTTATTCTCCTGCAAATCAAAAAAGCTCAACAGAATGATGGAAGTAATACACTGATCTGTACAGCCTTTCTGTCACTAGTTTATGCTGCCCTTATTTAATGTGGTATAAACCTAGTCACAGATTTCCTTTAAACAGTTGTGGAGCTCTCAGCATCATAATAAGTCATGATGCTGGGAGCTCTAAATTCCGTTCCATAGTACATAGTCCTTAGGGCTGCATCCAACTTCTTCTATCACTGATAATCAAATGCCGCACAAGGTTGCTTGAGGTTCGCTCCTCTCTAGAATTAATGTTTGTTTTTCTATTTATCTTGCCTATCTTTTTGACTGGCCCAGTGCAAGCTTTGTGGAAAATTCCATACCTGCCAGCAGGACTAATGCAACAGGTCTAAATATAAATTCTCCATAGCAATACCAGGGCACCATGTGCAGTGCTTTGTAATTATACCTCCCCTTTGTACAAGATGTAAGGGTTTCTAAATAAATCATCCCAGTAACCAAGATGTTCATGTTCTGGCTGGGATTCAGGCCGACTCTCCCACTGCCAGATGGGAGATCTCTCTCAGGTTGCAGATTACAGATAGAAAATAATTATGTTGACATTGCCTTTTAGCAGCTGCTGAAGTGACAGAAGAAAAATCACAGAAACTCCTTCACCTCCAGGAATTCACTAGGGAGTTGGGTTTAGGGGAAAGACAGCTTGTCTTATTGCTTGCCGTAATATAGACATTTCTTCTGCTCTGGGTCTAGTGACTCTCCTTCACGTTGTGCTTATCTGTGACCTGCCTGTCTATGTACACCTCATCAGTCCAGATTTATGTCCTCCAGAACATTTCCTTTCTTTCCCACCTGTGTCTCTTTCTGATAAAAGCCATTCATGTTACACCTTTAGCTTATACAGTAAGGCCAATATCACACAAGCGTAATACAGATGTATTTATGACCAGGGGTCCAACACAGCCATACTACACCCTTGTATAACTGGCCTTGGGCCTTCTTAAAATGGAAAGGATTAGCAACTCAGACAGGGAAATAGATCTTTTAAGCCCCTATAGCCAACTGTTCATCTAAAGCAAGTGCACAACCTGTCCTGGTGCGAGGGCCACAATACCAGATTGTACCACTATACATTTTTTAAAGGGGTTGTCCAGGCGGGACTCTTTATACATAAATGCTTGGGTAAGGGGTAGATAAAAACCAAAATTCCGCCAGTATTAGGCTGGGTTCACACTACATTTTTGCAAAAACGGATGCATTTGTGTGTATCTGTTTCGATCTGTTTTTCCATTGACTTCCACTATAAAAAATGCATTAAGAAGCATTCGTTTTTTTTAAACGTACACAGAAATGTAGTCGACCATGTTTTCATGTACGTTAAAAAATGTATGCGTTTGATCCATTTTTTTTAAATAATAGAAGTCAATGGAAAAATGGATCAAAACAGATGCACACAAATGCATCTGTTTTTCCATCTGTTTTTTTGTGAAGAGGGAAAAAAAAAAAAGATTGCAAAAATGTGGTGTGTTTGTATTTATTACATTGCTCTGTGTAATAAAGGCAGCAATCATCAGCTGATGGTGTCTTTTGTTTCTGACCTAAAATCATCAGCCCCCGACCATACATTGCTACGATGCCCAACCGACAGCTGACGAATCTGTAAATAAATAAATAAAGTTCTTACATTACCTTTTCCTGTCTTCTCCCCGCTGTCACCGGTGCAACTTCAGAGCCGGTCTCCCAAGTGACAGACCGCTCAGCCAATCGCTGGTTGTGACATGACAGTGCCACGGCCAGTGATTGGCTGATCGGTCTGTCACTTCAGAGATCAGCTCTGAAGTTCCACCGGAGGCTGCGGACAGCCTATGTAGTAGAGCCAGCAATTGGGCTGCTCCAACCTGCTAAACTATCCAGGCCGCACATATCCTTGTGTAATAGTAGATGTGTGGCCGACAGCTGACGGGAAAATTAGGCCACTGTGTGTGCTCAAAAAGTTATTGGAGGGCAAAAACTGCACTTTTTTTTTACTATTAAAATTCAATGTTAGATGTCTCCTTACATTCAGTTGCATTTTACATCCAGAATTATTACAGACATAAAATAAAGTGACTTTTTAAAAAGTATAAACCCTCGAAGGTTTGCATTTGTTTGCTTAGAGATCAGTCCTCTCCCAGTCCCGTCCAGTGGATAAAGTGCAGCAGTTTGGCATCTGGATCCTCACTTTATATCGCCCTAGTGGTAAAGCAGTCAGCTTGGGTAATGCATGGTAAGCAGTGGAGAGACAGGCGTGTTGTGATGCCCTGGAAAAGAAGCACATTTTTGTGGCTTTCCTTATTCATGGAAGAAATTTTGAGAGCTTGATGACTTACAGTGAACCGTCTTTTTCCAACTCTTTCTCCAATTTCTAGGATATTTTTTTTTCTACAGTCTGCTATTAATCACAGCCTTTTTTAGTTAGTTTTAGATGCCACTTAAAGGGCCAGTAGTGGGCATTTGTTGGCCTAATCTGATTTTAACAGTACAGTCAAAAACACTTTCTGAAGTCACCCAGGATGGTAATGACATAGTCAATAAGTTGGACGTGTTGCACCTAGTATCCCCATCTCCTTCTGCGGTATTATTCTCTTCTTTATCTCTATAGTAAGTTGGTAGAATGAAAATTTTGATGATGATGATTGCAATTTAAGGCTACAACTGTTATCCCTGCACTTAAGCTAATGGTGTGAACCGCCAGAGGAATTCTTCATGTTTAATAATGGAGGAACCAAGGTGCAGCTGTCACTTACACATGGGAATACGTCTATCGCTTTGTGTTGCAGTGGAGAGAATCTATTATCAGTCGTACTTGTCCAATTACCAGCCATTCCGGCAATAATCTTTTGGTGTAATAAGTAATGTTTAAAAGGCAACGATCATGGACAATGTCAGCTGATCGTTGTCTTAAAATGGTAGAGTGATGTAAAACATTTTTTCACTAAACAACACACATTACAAAGTTATACAACATTGTAATGTGTGTTATTTAAGTGAATGGCCCCCTTCCCCACGTTTCCCCCCCGCCTCTGACCGTGGACCTGGAAGTGTGATGCTGTATACTCACGGAATCACTGTCGACCCCGGCCGCCATCTTGGGACAATCACATCATCTTCAGGAGGCCGGCCTGATTGCCCCAGCCCTCCCTTATGCCGGCCTCCTACAGCGTGTCATCAGCTGCTTAGCTGCCATTGGCTGAGCATAGCAGAAGACGTCTGGGGCTTCTGTTATGCTCAGCCAGTCGCTTTTCCTTAATATCAGACCGTGTAAAACGGCCCTAAATTCCCTCCTATAGATAAGTGCGTTTGTGCAGATTTACTGCCCAGGGATTCTCAATGCCCGCATTCTATCCCAGTGGCTGATAGACCCTTTAGGATAATGTTCTCCAGCTGTTACATGCTGGATTGCATTTCTTCAAAGACCTAGTTTATATCCCAAGATGTCATTGCTCCATGTTACACTCACAGGGTCTTATTATGTCCCTGCAAACTTTTAGTGGGATTCCTGTAGTTTTGTATAGTAAGTAGTTAAAGGGTTCTTATAAAATTATATTGTCAACAAGATGCCATCTCCTGGCACCTCTGCAATCATGCGATTGCTGCAGCCTCTTTAATATAGGCTCTCTGACACATTGTTTCATCATATAATCGGCATTTGTTTGTTGGACGATACAATTTTGATACCATGTGGGGTCAAATGGTTTATTACCACGGTTTCACAAAGTATACAGTATATCTGCTCTGAACATTTTACTGTGTATGTGATCCACAAGATGTCATTAGTACATTAGTTTCTGTTGCACTGTAGATGTAAACTCCATACAGTAATGGTGGTATTACATGGAGCTATAATTTGCCCAATCGCACGATTAACGATTTTGAATGAACAATTTTTTTTTTTATAACGATCGGCGTTTAGACGGAACGATACATCGTACGGAATATTCGTTTTGCCATCGTTTTGCGATCGCTTAAGCCCATCTCACACATAGGGGAAATCGTTGAAAGACTGTTTACACTGAACGATCTGCGAATTTTTTGCGAACGATCAACGACGATTTGAGAACATGTTGAAAGATCAAAATGAACGATTTTTCACTCGTCGCTTGATCGTTCGCTGCGTTTACACGTACGATTATCGTTCAAATTCGTTATCGATACATCGTTCCGTGTAAAACCACCATTAGTCAGGGATGCTTCATGCATCCCTGGCTTATTGTTATTAGATTTCCTGTTCAGATTGCTCTGTGCACCACACTGAGGTAAGTTTTTTAGTTTTGGCAAAGTATAATTTTGGCTTTAAGAATCATTAAACTACATTAAGTGTAACTATTCTACTACAGTGTTTACCAGCACTCTTATCTGCATCTTGTCCTTCAGTACCAGTGGTGCAGGGTAATGCTGTGGAGCCCAGTTCACTTGAATGGGACAAAGCTGCAGTAACTTGCAACCATGAGTACCCTGTTAAGGGTAGTATGAGGGTTGGTAAACAAGAATGAAGCTTCAGAGCTTGCACCAGTACTACGACCCCGTCAGTCAGCTTGTGAAGAAAGTAACAGAGTCTCTGCCGCTTCAGACAGATTTGGCCAAACTTTTTTATACAAGATGAAAACTGCAGCGTGCAGCTGCTTCCTGTGACCAGATATGTGTCACCAGAGCTCACCAGAACCTCTCAGGATGGGCCTATGTGGTAGAGACGCGAACGTTTCCTCTGTCTTGGAAAGGAAGCTGTGGACTGAGAGAAGGAAATTCCAGAACCACAGAAAGGGGACTCTGTCCCAGATACTAAGCACCATGTGTCACAGGATGATAAGTCTGGAGAAATCTCAGTATCCCTGATCTCCGGCCTCTACATTTAAAGACTTTTGTTATTTTTAGACTCTGTTCAGTTGTGTATTCTACGTCTTGTTGTAGACTTTATATTTTAGTGTGGAAATCTATAGTATTAGTCTGATCTATGACTGAGAGCAAAGGCATAATCCTTACTGTATATACAGAGTCTGCTTATTATGAGCAGAAAAAGACGCTAAAGAGCAATTACATCTAGGACATTTATGGCTTATTATTATTATTATTATTATTATTATTATTATTATTAGGTTGGGTTCACACTTCATTTTGATCTGTTTTTATAATGGAAATCAATAGAAAAATGGATCAAAAGAGATGCACACAAATGCATCTGTTTTTTTTTCTATTAAACAGACAGCAAAAACACAGTGTGAACCCAGCCTCATTTTTTGCATGCCTTTACACGTACTGGATTGCAGCGATTTCCGGTGCTGTCGTTTTCTATGGGTTTAGATACAGAATTTTTATTCCAATGTGAGTATGTAAAGCCCCATCTCCCTTAACCCACTGCTGCCCGGTTAATACATTACCCGTCCATGCTCCATCCTGCTTCTGTGGCTCCCTGACATCCCGCTCAGCCAATCAGTGCACTGTCCCACCGCAGCCACTGATTGGCTGAGCTGGACGTCAGAGAGACTGGAGCCACAGAAGCAGGACATAGCATGGATGGGTAAGGTATTCACCAGGCAGCGGTGGGTTAAGGGGGGGCAGTGCTTACGTACTCACAGCAGAATTAAAAATCCGCTAAAATTTTGTAAACCCATAGAAAGCTGTTGATTCCAGAGCGCCGTAATGATATGGGGTTAACATAAAGAATGTAACATAAAGTCAAGACCGGCCATTCGGTTTAGCTCCGGGACTACCTCTGGCAGCCATAACTGTATGTCACCTTCGAATATACACCCTGTTGGGTCTATGCTCCTGTGCATCATCCATGAGTATTTTACCACAGCTTGCAAAAGAGACACCTGTGTCCTTATACGCAGCAGCTTTAGCTCTGGCTGTCCAGGCATGGTGGGAACTGCAGGTCTCATCCCTGCTTTAGGGTATGTTCACATATCTAATAAGGCTACAATGATGTACGTCATGGCAGGTAGATGACCAGGCAGCCGTGCAGTCCCTGGCCACATGGCGCTGCTCTTTGGCTCATAAAGAGTATGATGGAGGGCTCTGTCCGGGCTTTGTAGCTCGTCCATAAAACATTCCATAGTAATTAGTTTTGGGGACCAGTCCAATGAAAATAATGGAAATTGTGTTCTAATACAATGTGTGTGTTTTCTCTTGTTTGTTTCCTGCTTGTTCCCCTGCACCTGCTATCCTCTTTCATGGGAGATGAAAGATGCCTTCTGCATATATACTCTGTGGTGTGAATTTGGATTCGCAGCAGCCCTTACTTGTGTTGTTTTGATTCCTGGCCCTAATGAATGAAGGGGTGAAGAAGAAGAAGAAAATGTTTGTGCGGAAATCTGAGGGCCGGAGATGAGCGGTGGCCTGTGCATTGTGACTGCATTATTGTTTATGCAGTCGAGATAGTCGAGTCTATAGGAGCCCCATAGTTCATGATTTTCTTTGAAAAATGTTGGTTGTAACACATCTTCCAGTTCAGAGATCCCCATTTCCAGAGAACATTTTACATGATGTCTGAACACTAGAGATGTAGTTGTCAGCGGTGACTCTCTGAGTGCAGATGCTGATGGGTGTGTATCGTATAATGTACTGTGCTCCAAACACAAATGAAAACGCCCAAAAACATATTGGCAATTGGTTTTCCCAAAGTTAAAAATGAATTGGAACCTACAGACTGTCCTGTCTAGCAGTCTGTACAGAATGACGTGAGAGCGAGCTGTGTTTTTGGCAAAATTAGTGAAGGATGCATCATAGGATGTTATGTTACAAGGCCAGTAAGTGCATTTATTTAGAACTGTCACAGGCCAGAGATATTAGGGGTAGGTAACATATCTGTGGCAGATATTCAAATTTAATGGAGTTTTTATAAAACGTTTGATGTTTCACGGTGACCTAACAACAGTATCCAAAGGTTTTATTACATATCCAAGTACAGTAGGCAACGTTTTCCCCTAGGCACAGGATAGCAGGATAGAGAACAAGTAAGGGATCGCAGGGGCCCAATCTCAGTACCCACTGGCGATCTCCAGATCGGCCCGCGACTCCTTTGTTTTGAATACAGCTGCGGGTTGGCAAGTGACCCGCGGCTCTACTCATTCTCTATGGGGGCCCTGGAAAGATCAGAGTGCTGTACTTGGCTCTTTTCAGTGGCTCCATGAAGAATAAATAGAGCTGTGGGTCACGTGCTAATCTGTAGCTGAGCGGGGGCCAATCTGGAGATCGCCGGGAGGCACAGAGGTCGGACCCCCCATGAACTCTTACTTTTCTACAATCCCTTGCATAGGGGACAAGTACGTTTTAATATGAAGACCCCTTTAATCTTGATAAAGACCAACACTTTACCAACTGTTGTCTATTGTACTTGGATACACAACAAAACCTTTGGATTTTTGCTTAAACTCTGATGCTTATGGACTTCCTTAAGCTCATATGTCACCGGGACATGTCAGAAGTTTTGATTGTATGAGGGCTGACTCTGATCCAACGACTCACTAAGGTGAGCCAAGTGAAGACCATGCTAAGTGTATTCACCCCAGCTCTGTCACATGACTGAGGAGGACTCCCAGTGCAAGTCTATGGGAAAGTCTCGCCCACATAAACACAAAGTGACTGTCTACTTCTCTCTTTGCTCCCCTCTACCCACCAATCATGAGAGCAGAGAGAAGTTTTAATTCTAAATGAATGGAGCGCAATACAAGTGTGCGGGCAGGGCAACTTTCATTCGCTGTGAGGGTTCCAAACTTTGTTCATTTGGGGTTTGGTGGTGATTTTGGGGTCCTGGGACCTCCACAAATCAGCTTGCAACCTCTGTTCTGCAGGTAGAAGATAACTTAATGTGAAGGGAATACCTCTTTAATGTTATGGCGGTGTGTATGAATCATTAGGTGACTGTGTACACTGTTAGGAGACATGGATTGGGTGCATAAAGCAGCATTAGTTAGTTTGCCAGGTTTGCAGACTGAAGCCGGGCCTGAAGGAAGGCTTATTGTTTGTGTCTCCGGGCCCCCACTCTCTGGTCAGCTGTACCCTGTGTGATGTGCGCCAGGGCTGACTCTGCATGTCTGTGAATTTCCCATAACCACGCATTGCTATTTCATTCTTGACTGAGCACATTAACATGAACTTTAGTTTGAACAATTGTTTGTCCTATCTGTTCTGTAAATTAGTCTCTGTCAACACAGTAAATGGTGCTAAAGAGGTTGGGAAAAGGTTGTATTCTGGTTGTTTACAGTTGTTGAGCTCATTTCAGACTAGTTTAAAATTGTCCAACCTTCTACTTTGCTATAATGATATATTTGAAATTTTTTTTTTAATACTCCTTCTTACTCATCCAATGGGAAGAATTACTATACTTTCCATGTACATATTAGGGCTCATGCGTTCTGCAGATGTGGTACAACCAGAAAGCTCGGTAGTCGTACCTATGGATATATTTTGCCCCAGATAAGCAGCGTTGTGGAGTTCAGTAGAGCATGCATCAATATCCTCAAATCTGACAAAGAAAACTTTTTTTTTTTTTAACTTTTCTATGAAGACACTGTGGGTAGGGACAAGTGGGTAGGGACAACTAGCTGTTTGGTGGGATCTGACCTCTATGACCATGAGAATTAATGAAGGTCATTCATGTCCCAAGTGAATGGAGCATCAGTGCCTATGCTCAGCCTCTGCAACATTAAATCTCTGGTAGTCGCCAATGTCAGAAGTCCCATAGAGATACGTTCCCAAACTCCAGTCCTCCAGGACCACTAAACAGGTTATGTTTTGAAGATATCCCATGCAAAGAACACCTGTGGCAATACATGTTGCTCTGACTATTTCTGTCACCTGTAAAATACTACGAAAGTCCTCAAAACATGACCTGTTGGTGGGCCTTAAAGCGACTCTGTACCCACAATCTGATCCCACCAAACCACTTGTACCTTTAGATAGCTGATTTTAATCCAAGATCTGTCCTGGGGTCCGTTCGTCAGGTAATGCAGTTATTGTCCTAAAAAAACAACTTTTAAACTTGCAGCCCTGTGCCAAACTGAAGTATCTGTGCCCTAACACCACCCCTCAGTCCCTCGTCCCTGCCCTCTTCAGCATTAGGAATGCTCCAGGCAGATGTCTCCTATTCCCCACCTGTGTCAGCCCGGCACATGGGCTGGATCTTTAAGCAGCTGTGCAGTGTTCAGCATGGAGAAAATGTTCTAGGTGCATTCCTAGGTGGGGAGGAGGGGTGGTGCAAAGTTAGGGCACAGATACTACCGTTTGGCACGGGCTGCAAGGCTAAAAGTTGTTTTTTAGGACAGTAACTGCATCACCTGCCGAACTGACCCCATTTGAACGTAAGATGTTCCCTTTTAAAGGGGTTACCTGAATTAGCACATTTTTCTTATATAACTGTGGTCATATAGAAAATAATAGCCTATGCTTACCTCTCCGTGCTCCCCTGGTGTCCTGATGGTCATGTTTCAGTGTTCCCTGCTTACTGCAGAGGTTTAATTTCCAAGACTGACACATCCTGGGACAGCCTGCTCAGCCAATTACTGGCTGAGATCGGACAGCAGTGCGCCTGTGATTGGCTGAGCGGGCTGTCCTGAGACGTGTCAGTCTCGGAAGTGAAGCATCTGCAGTTAGTGGGAGGGAGTGTGGACATGTAAACATAGGGTTCTTATTATTTTCTATATGAAATATTTACTAATGCCGGATAACACCTTTAAAGCTCCATACAACTTAGAGCTGGTAAAATGTATGAAAGCTCTGAGTTATCTATGGCTCTGTTGGTATAGATAACCAGGGGCTGTAGCTGAAAACTGGAAGTTAGCAAGAATTTTTAAGGAGAAGGGCAAAAAGATTGGGATGTGGATAACGTTACATAGAATATAGTGTTTGCTTGCTCCCTGGTTGTTGGTTTCTGTTAAACTATGGTTGCATTGTTGCATGATAGCTTCAAAATGATATTTTTCCCTAGCAGGAAATGTAATGAGGATGGTAACAATGTAAGACTTGTGATTTAATCCAGTTATGATTTAAGGATGTCATGTGTCCCGTATTTCAGGACGTTCTACTGTTTTTAAAACTAGAATATCATTTGGATTTCTGCTATTTGAAATGTAAACCTGTAAGGAGTTTACTTCCATTTGTTCCCCGCACAGTCTTGCTGGGGTGCTGATGGACTGCCATGACAGCTGGGGGCCTAACTGTGTCCCCAAGTCTTCCACGTTCAGAGTCCGTTATGTCAAGTTTACATGTAGTATTTTAGCCAGGATTTGGTCAGTATTTTAGCCAAAACTTGATCTGGAACCAACACAGTGCAAAGCGATTTATGGAAAGATTTACAACTTTTTATTAGAGATGAGCGAACTTGGACCTGCACCACTCACTCATAAACTGATGGCATATGCTATCACTATTTTTCCCAGTTACCGAAAATGAGAAATGTCTGTAATTATTTTTAAGTAGTTGATAACTATTGATCACTGTCATGTCAGTCTAGACCAGCTTGATCTGTCTCTTATCCTGCTTCACCCAGCATTTTCTTCTTTAACCTCGGATTATCTGGAAAAGTCATACGTTGCATTTTAATTTTAGGCCACAATGTAATGGATTTCCTGTTTCCTCTGCTCCGGCCCGTCCCTGCTCTTCTGATTTCAGAGGCGTCCTTGCTGGGAGAGAGTGACTGCCGGAGGAAAGTTTATCCTCTGTCCTATTGAATAGGTGGAAAAAACAAAGCCTTGCCAGAGCAATCTTCCCAGGGCCCATGAACTCTTTCACTGAAGAAGTTTAATGGTCATGGGATACTTGGGTGGAGCTGCGGCAAGTCTTTTATCTTTAGACAAGCGTATAATTTACCTCCAGCTTGTCGCTAGTGCTGGGAGCGAGATCAATTGTCTACAACTTCCCAAACGCTAGGAGCCCTGAAAAGAAACAGAAACATTGGCTTTTGACTTGTCTTTAATATACATGAAGTCCTATAAAAACCTCCAGTTGAAGAACTGTCCCTGGATGCATAGGACGGCTCAGTTCTCTCTGTTGGGATTACTGCATTACCACAGCTCTCTTACATGCTACGTCTATGCGTTCTGGATCATTCTAAGATATTGGTGGCGTAGAGAACAGCCCCTAAGGAGGGAATTACTTGTAGGGTATCCCACTGAGTCTTTATGTTATATCACTTAGTTCCCACCTGCATTGTGATTTCCGTGTCTCTGTTTTGTCATTGTTTACTTAGAGAGGATGGAAATCACCCCTGGTCATGTCATGGTCACAGGTTTATAGCTTTTTCCATAGTGTGCAGTTTTCAGATCCTTTTCATCATAAACTATGAAGCTTTCCATTTGATGGCTGTAAGCAAAGGTCTTAAAGGGGTATTCCAGAGACTCGAAAGAAAAAATCGTTTTGCTACTACATTGCTTTACCAAAGTTATATTACTTTGCATAAAACCTTTAGATACTATTCAACATTTGTTGAGTGGCAGCAAGGCTGCCCCCTCTCTGGCATCAACCTTTGCGTCAGGAACTGCTCTCATCAAGGACTGCCACACAGGGCTATACGGAGCAGGTTCCCATTCAGTGTGTACTGTATATTCCTATTGGACAGCCAATAAACATCTATGGGGATTTGCTACAGTTTCTGATTTGGACAGTTCCTGTCAATGACAGAGGTGTCAGCGGACAGCACTGTGTCAGGCTAGAAACAATACACCACAGCAGCTGATAAGTGCTGGAGTTTTTTTTTCTTTAAATAGAAGTAAATTACAGATCTCTGGCGTTTTCTGGTACCAGTTGATTTGAAATTTTTTTTTTTTTTTATGAACTACCCCTTTAAAGCATGCTCCTTGTTTCAGTTATTGCTGTAATATAACTTGTATATGACATTTTTCACCAGTTTTCCCCTCTGCAGGCTCCTTCCCTAATTTTCAGTTCCCCCTTTGGTAGTAGGGGAAGACTGGCTGCAGTGGTGTCCCCCATATATTGCACACACAGATGAGGGGATCCTGCTTTCCTTTATCTCTATAGCACATCCTCACAAGTAGCAGTAGTATGGAGGACTTTATAGTGCAGTATTGAGTAGTGTAAGTTTGGGTTCACATCTCCCTTGCAGGTTGCATAGAAAATGGCAGACAGAATAGCACGCTGCACTGTTTCAGCTTAAAAAATCTTATAAAGTGTTTGAACTCCTTTCAGGCTTCCAAATTCTGATGCAAAATACACAAGCTTCATATTGCCTGAAGAGAGGTTTTGCATTTTACGTGGTATAGATACTGTCATCTAATATAGACACTAGAGGAACACTGGGCTGGATGGACAGATCAGTATACATTATATCACTATACTACTTACAAATATAACCATATAAACCCAGTGACTTCTGACCTTGTAATACATTCTGACATTCTGATCACTCATGTGATCAGATCCAAGCACATCTCTCTTTTAGTACTATTATTATTATAAATGATGATTACATAGAACGTCAATGTATTTATGATGTATTCATCAGAAATTCCATACTGGTGCAGGTTTATCTACGACATACTTGAGGGTTCTATAGCTATGTAAGGAATGTGTTTGGTAATGGGAGGTAGATGCAAGGGAGATAAGTTTTCCTGAAAAATGTCTCATTATTGCACTAACCTAAACTGGGGCCTTATCCTCCATTCTGATGACTCTAGAACAGCTATATAGGGGCTAGACAGTCAGAACAGAGCCCTGTATGGCCGCAGTAATAACCCGTACCATAGAAAATGAAGTGTTAACAACTTAAGTAACGTCCGCAGGTCATTATTACTTTGGTATAACGATATAAATACATTTAGGGTATAAACCCACACACCGTATACACAGCGTATTTACTGCTGCGATACGCAGCAGATTAGATCTAAATAACTGAACACAGCATCAAATCTGCACCATCAAATCTGCTGCGTATTTGTTGCGTATCTGCTGCGTATACGATGTGTGAGTTTGTACCCTAAGGGTACAAACACACACGGCATATACGCTGCGTATTTACTGCTGCGATACGCAGCAGATACGCAGCAGATTAGATGTAAATAACTGAACACAGTATCAAATCTGCTGCGTATCTGCTGCATATCTGCTGTGTGTGTTTGTACCCTTAGGGTACAAACACACACACCATATACGCAGCATATTTTCTGCTGTGATACGCAGCAGATACGCAGCAGATTAGATCCGGATGACTGAAGGTAGCACCATGACGTGAATGTGAGTCAATGGGATGTATACTGTAACATGTTCTTGGAAGGAGCCCTGCCAATCACCAGAACAAAAATGTGGTGTGAATGTAGTATTGCAAAAAAATGTTATGATTAGAGATGTTTTCTACAGGAAAAGTCCTTACTGTTAACTAACAGATTTCTAAACTGCTACAAAAATAATAATCATGATCTCAATAAAAATGATATATTTTCCTCTTTCTCCAACCACCTTGATGTGCACAGGGGAGGACTTCATTGTAACTAATCCTTTAGTGCTGATAGCTGCAGCTGACTGCTTTCTTGTATCCAGGGGTCTCGCTTTGGTTTGCCATTATATCTTTACACTTATCAGTGAAGGGAGCGTGTTATTGGCTCTCGTCTGTTACTTACACGTTAATACTTTACATGTTTGATATGTGGGTTGGTTGTACATTATCTGAACCTTTGATTTGTAGAGACTGCTCCCAATTTTGGCTTGTACATTTCAGTATAGATTTTTTTTTTTTTAATTTTTGAAGGGCCATCTTATATGCTGATTTTCCAGTATTTTTAGGCACGCAGATCTAATTTATGAACAGAATGAATGAACAGATTTGACTTGGTTTACAGTTATAGTTCTGCAGATTTATTGGATTTTACACCCAACTCCTCCTGTATAATAAAAGATAACTTGAGGCACACGTCTTGATAAAAACAGAAAGTTTAATCTTCAAATAAGTTTACTTAAAAAGTCACTGTCATCAAAAATAACTTGTAACATACCATCAAACATGTGTTTTAATAAGAAAACAGGTTTGCATCTCTTGTATTTGGACTCACTTATGTTTTTTGGTTAAAAAAATACTCATGCAAAATACCCAATACCCAATGTTACAGTGGCTTTAGT
Organism: Dendropsophus ebraccatus; assembly: GCF_027789765.1. Lineage (NCBI taxonomy): Eukaryota > Metazoa > Chordata > Amphibia > Anura > Hylidae > Dendropsophus > Dendropsophus ebraccatus. The sequence goes on from NC_091458.1 coordinate 49,501,612, forward strand.
AGGGACCCCCTGTGATTGCTCTTGCATAACACATGGTATACTATATGGGAGGGATCACGAACCTCTGGCCCTCCAGCTGTTGCAGAACTACAATTCCCATCATGCCTGGACAGCCAGAGGGTCCCCGTTTCTGCTATATTGGGACTAAAACCTGCAGCGTATTGTTGCTTATGGCAGTGATTTTCAACCTTTTTTTTTAGCCGCGGCACACTTTTTATACTTAAAAAATCCCGGGGCACACCACCAACCAAAATGGCACTAAAACAGTACATATTATACATATAGTTAATAATATAGATTCTAAATGTATTTATACTCCGTGTGAAACCTGGGCCTGTTTGCTTCTCCCCCCTGTGCTTCTCTCCACCATACTTCTCCCCCCTACTTCTCTCCTGTGCTTCTCTCCACCATACTTCTCCCCCCTGCTTCTCTCCTGTGCTTCTCTCCACCATACTTCTCCCCCATGCTTCTCTCCTGTGCTTCTCTCCCCCATGCTTCTCTCCTGTGCTTCTCTCCCCCATGCTTCTCTCCTGTGCTTCTCTCCCCCGTGCTTCTCTCCTGTGCTTCTCTTCACCATACTTCTCTCTTCCCTGCTTCTCTCCACCAAACTTCTCTCCCCCCTGCTTCTCTCCGCTGTTTCTCTCCCCCATCCCCAGGTTTCTCTCCCCCATTGTTTTCTCCTGTTTCACAGGGGCACCATAGTTTGGGGAACTTTCCCCGCTGCACACCCGACCATGTGTCACGGCACATTAGTGTGCCACGGCACACTGGTTGAAAATCACTGGCTTATGGGTCTTGTCAAAAAATAATAATTTTATTAAGTTTCCTAGTAATGCTTACAATTAATAATTTATAAATGTTACTCATTAATTTTGCTCCTATAGTTACACTTTATAAGGATCTGTATGTACTCATACAAATGCTTCATCATTCATGGCTTCTGGTAGCATGTGTGCACAACAGTACGGTACATCTGTCTGTGTGTGTGTATATGTATATATATATATATATATATATATATATATATATATATATATATATATATATATATATATATATATACCCCATTATATATAAATTTACACCAAACAAATTGAAATAAAATTAGAAACGTTCCATTCCAGCGGTTTTGTGGAATCCTTCACATGTGAATCTGTATACAAACAAGCAAAGGAAATAGCCCCATTGTCTTTACAAGCCTCAGAGGACTTGGGAAATGATCATTTTTTGCACATGTCTAGAAGAATGGAGGCGGAAGGACGTGTTTCTGAAGGGCTGCTGGTTTTTAACCTTTGCAGTTCTTTTTTTCTTTAGTTTATTTTGATACTACTCACTGAGATTTTTATTTTTTTTTACTGAAAATCAGAAACTTTTAAAACTTATTTTGCATATCCCTTCACAGTACCACATCCACATTGTCTGGTGGAGTTTACTGGGGGACATTTGAATTTCTGAATGTGAACTTACCTTTATTCAGTTAAATCAGGAATCTGGGGGATTCAATGGGAGCTGGAGGATTCCCCTCATAAAAGATTATGAGAGATCACTAGGTTTTCCCATCATTTAGTGGGGGTCCTACCTCTGCGTGAAAGAAGGGGCTGCATCACAGGTTCACAGTCTTTTCCTGTACACCTTGACCATCTAGTAGTGTAGGGGCATAGAAAACCAGGATATAGAATCAGTTCTGCTCAGAATCCGTGGCGGTCCCAAAAGTTGGACCCCTACTGATCATAGAGTGAGGTAAGAATACCCCTTTAAGCTTTCTATACCAATAAGAGGCCAATTTAGTGGCCATTACTTGGTTGGCTATGAACATGGGATTTTTATATTTAGCAGTCACTTTTGTTCCACCATTTATAAAAACATTGGAGGACTGTTATACCTATGTCAAAGTAAACAACTCTGGGATGTAAAGGGGTTATCCAGAGCTACAAAATACATGGCCACTTTCTTCCAGAGACAGCACCATTCTTGTCTCCAGTTTGGGTGTGATTTTGTATCTCAGGGTACAAACACACACACCGTATACGCAGCAGATTTGATGGTGCAGATTTGATGCTGTGTTCAGTTATTTAGATCTAATCTGCTGCGTATTTGTTGCGTATTTGCTGCGTATCGCAAAAGTAAATACGCTGCGTATACGGTGTGTGTGTTTATACCCTCCGTCCCATTCAAGTGAGTAGAGCCTTATTGCTAACCACACCTGAACTGGAGACAAGAGTGGTGCTGTTTCTGGAAGAAAGTGGCCATGTTTTTGTAGCGCTGGATAACCCCTTTAAGACCTGTACTGCTTCTATGGTGTATGGAGAGGCCAGACTGTGAAGCTGAGTTATCTGCCAGGGTGACTGCACATTTGTAATGTATTTAGTGCTGTGCATAATGGTAATTGCCATTGTACAAGGAACAAATCTATTATTGCATAGACAGATCAAATTACCAATGACCTTTCTAGGCAGGAGACGCTGCAGCGCTCTTGTGCATAATGTTCACCATTATTGTTTTTATTACATATTGTATGATTGGATCCAGCGGGATGTGATTAAGGGGAATAGATCAGTAGATCTGATCCTGTCAAACTGCTAACACTGCTACATGGGTGGAGTCTAGTATAAGCCTACCTGTGTCACTGGTTATACTGGGAAACAGGTAACTTATGTGCTGCATACAAAATAGCAGCCAAGTGCCCTCTGGGTGTTCCTGAAACCAGCAAGTGTCTGGATTAATTGATTGATTGATATGATTAATGTTGCTTAAGGGTATAAACCCACACACCGTATACGCAGCAAATACGCAGCAGATGTGATGGTGAAGATTTGATGCTGTGTTCAGTTATTTAAATCTAATCTGCTGCGTATCGCAGTAGTAAATACGCTGCATATACGGTGTGTGGGTTTGTACCCTTACACAGAAAGGTTATCTGCCAAAGATTTAAATCCAAAGCCAGAAACAGACTATAAAAAGAGATCAGGTCATAAAGGAAAGCCTGAGATTTCTCCTCTTTTCAAATCCATTCCTGGCTTTGGCTTTAAATTTTTTGCAGATAATCTTTCTGTGTAAATGCACCCTATGAAAGACACATGTACATCATGCTGATCAGCAACAGAGGGAAGAGGTTAAAGGGGTACGCTGGCAAAAAAAAAAATCTGTTTAAAAATCTCCAGACATCCAGTACTTCTAAGCTGATGTATGCTCTGGAGGAAGCAGTGTATTCTTTCCAGTATGACACAGTGCTCTCTGCTGCCACCTTTGTCCATGACAGGTACTGTCCAAAGCAGGAGAGGTTTTCTATGGGGATTTGCTCTGGACAGTTCCTGTCACGGACAGAGGTGTCAGCAGAGAGCACTGTGTCAAACTGGAAAGAATAAACCACTTCCTGCAGAGCATACAGCATCTGATAATTACTGGAAGATTTGAGATTTTTAAATAGAAGTAATTTGCAAATCTGTATAACTTTGTGTCACCAGTTGATTTCAAAACTATTTTTTTTCCACCAGAGTACCCCTTTAAAGAGGATTTTGGCTATGTTCCTGGAGGGGAAAAATATATTCTGCAATATACACAGTAGAAATTCTGAGGGTAGCCATGCAGCATATTTTGACGCATTGAACTCCATTTTTATTTGCGATCATAGATGCCTATTAGCCTCATTAAATAGGCCTGCATCTCCAGAAGAAATAGGTGGTAGGTCTCTGACCCCCAGTTTACTCAAAATACAAGCTTAAAGTGACTCTGTACCCACAATCTGTCCCCCCCCAAAACCACTTGTACCTTAGGATAGTTGCTTTTAATCCAAGACCTGTCCTGGGGTCCGTTCGGCAGGTGATGCAGTAATTCTCCTAAAAACAACTTTTAATCCTGCTGCGCTGTGTCTAACGGCCGGGGCTTACATTTGTATATGCATTAGGCTGGCACACCCTCTCTGTCCTTCCTCCCCACCCTCCTCATCATTAGGAATGCTCCAGGCAGATTTCCTCCTAGATCGTAAATAAACCTGTGCAAAGCTCAAACAGCAGTAAATGTTCCTGGATCATTCCTAATGATGAGGAGGGTGGGGAGGAAGGACAGAGAGGTGGTGCCAGCCTAATGCATATACAAATGTAAGCCCCGGCCGTTAGACACAGCGCTGCTGGATTAAAAGTTGTTTTTAGGACAATAACTGCATCACCTGCCGAACGGACGCCAGGACAGATCTTGGCAGTGTCGGACTGGAGTGTCTTGGGGCCACCAGGGGAAATCATTCTTACCGCCCACCCTTCTGCCACCATACTTATCTATGATAACATTAATAAGGGTACATTAACACGGCGTGATATGGGGCAGCATAGGGCTGCAAATGATTGCTAATCAACAGGGCATGAATATATAGAGATGTGCAGCCAACAGAAATGTGGCATTTTGCTTGCATGTCAGCAGATCTCTGGCACTTTTACATGGGCCGATCATCGGCTGAATAGACTTCCTAGGAGCACTTGTTACCAATTATTGGCCGGTGTAATTGGGCTATAAGACAATTTTCTTTGCATAATAACACTGTATACTTAGATACAAGTCATACAGCTACCAATAACACCAGTATACAAAGAGCAAATATCCCCACATATATTACCGCCATACAGTAACTGACCAAATCCTGTATATCAAGACCGATATTACCAATAAACCAGTATACAGGAGGGAAATAGTATCACCATGCATATTACCGCTATACTGTTACTGACCAAATCCTGTGTACTATGACAATATTACAATATTACTAATACAATATTACCAGTATACAAGGGGGAAATATTACCGCCACACCACAACCATTGCTACCATATTGTTACTGACCACATCTGGTATACTAAGACCAATGAACACCGCACCAGATTACAAGTAACAAATAATACCACCACATACTGACTAACACCACCGCTGCTACTGAATAAAATCCTCTGATCAAAGATTAATATCCCCTCATACAGTCATATACAGGTATCCCCAGCTCTACACAGGCTCTATACAGCATATGCATTACAGTTCACATAGATTTAGCGACTCACAGGGGACGTCTTCTCTGATCGGAAAACTCCCCTTTTCATTTTCTTCTTCATCATCCCTGGGCCGTTATGAGAACTTCTCCAAGCCACGAATCCACAGAATCTGCCAGAGAAATACACTCACCGGCCACTTTATTAGGTACACCTGTCCAACTGCACGTTACCACTTAATTTCTAATCAGCCAATCACATGGCGGCAACTCAGTGCATTTAGGCATGTAGACATGGTCAAGACAATCTCCTGCAGTTCAAACGGAGCATCAGTATGGGGAAGAAAGGTAATTTGAGTGCCTTTGAACGTGGCATGGTTGTTGGTGCCAGAAGGGCTGGTCTAAGTATTTCAGAAACTGCTGATCTACTGGGATTTTCACGCACAACCATCTCTAGGGTTTACAGAGAATGGTCCGAAAAAGAAAAAACATCCAGTGAGTGGCAGTTCTGTGGGCGGAAATGCCTTGTTGATGCCAGAGGTCAGAGGAGAATGGGCAGACTGGTTCGAGCTGATAGAAAGGACACAGTGACTCAAATAGCCAACCGTTACAACCAAGGTAGGAAGAAGAGCATCTCTGAACGCACAGTACATCGAACTTTGAGGCAGATGGGCTACAGCAGCAGAAGACCACACCGGGTGCCACTCCTTTCAGCTAAGAACAGGAAACTGAGGGTACAATTTGCACAAGCTCATCGAAATTGGACAGTAGAAGATTGGAAAATCGTTGCCTGGTCTGATGAGTCTCGATTTCTGCTGCGACATTCGGATGGTAGAGTCAGAATTTGGCGTCAACAACATGAAAGCATGGATCCATCCTGCCTTGTATCAACGGTTCAGGCTGGTGGTGGTGGTGTCATGGTGTGGGGAATATTTTCTTGGCACTCTTTGGGCCCCTTGGTACCAATTGAGCATCGTTGCAACGCCACAGCCTACCTGAGTATTGTTGCTGACCATGTCCATCCCTTTATGACCACAATGTACCCAACATCTGATGGCTACTTTCAGCAGGATAATGCGCCATGTCATAAAGCTAGAATAATCTCAGACTGGTTTCTTGAACATGACAATGAGTTCACTGTACTCAAATGGCCTCCACAGTCACCAGATCTCAATCCAATAGAGCATCTTTGGGATGTGGTGGAACGGGAGATTCGCATCATGGATGTGCAGCCGACAAATCTGCGGCAACTGTGTGATGTTATCATGTCAATATGGACCAAAATCTCTGAGGAATGCTTCCAGCACCTTGTTGAATCTATGCCACGAAGAATTGAGGCAGTTCTGAAGGCAAAAGGGGGTCCAACCCGTTACTAGCATGGTGTACCTAATAAAGTGGCCGGTGAGTGTATATTAGGCTCCTCACTCTGGCACCATCCTCATCTCTCTACACACTGCACATCTGCATTGGCCCCTTTACACCTTCTCTCAGTGGTTAGCCCTGACTATTTGTAGCGTGTGTGTGTGAGTGTGTGTGTGTATATATATATGTGTGTATATATATATATATATATATATATATATATATATATATATATATATATGTGTGTGTGTGTGTATGTAGACACCTTTTAGATGGCCCCTTTTTCAGTCCTCCATATAGATGGCCCTGTGTGCCTCTACTATAGTAGAGATCCCCCTCTGTGTAATCCCTTTACAGTAGATGACAACCTCTGTGCATTTCCTATATCAGGGGTAGGAAATCTCGGCTCTCCAGCTGTTGCAAAACTGCAACTCCCATCAGCCAAAGCTAAAGCTGTAGTTTTGCAACAGCTGGAGAGCCAAGGTTCCCTATCCCTGCCCTATAGTATATGGCCCCCTCTGTGTAGTCCCCTTATAGATGCCCCCCTCTGTGCATGCCCTTTTGTATACACACCGCACCCAGTATAGTTACCCTTATAGATGCCCCCCATTGTTGTCCCCCTCTGTGTAGTGCCCTTTATAGATTCCTCCTCAGTGTTGTCCTCTTTATAAATTGCCCCCATCCAGTGTCCCTTATATGTTGTCCTCCCCTTGTATATAGTCACTTATGTTGTCCTCCCCCTGTATACAGCCCCCCTTATGTTGTCCTGCACCTGTATACAGCCCTCTTATGTTGTCCTCCCCCTTATTTTGCCCCCTCTGATAAAAAGAAAAAAAACAAAAGACAACTCGCCTAACCACACGCTCCCCCGTCGGTCGCTGGCCTCCTCTTCTCTGACAGATGAGCAGCTCCGATGTGAAGTCCCGACAGGGCCATCACTGACTTCAGTGTGCGCCGCGGTGTCTGGGACTTCCGGTATGCGGCGCACACTGAAGTCAGTGATGGCGTTGCCGAGACTTCACTACGGAGCTGCTCATCTGTCAGGGGCGGAGACGACACTCTCGTGATCACAAGCAAATCTCTGCTTGCGGTCACAAGAGTGATTGACAGGGCGGGAAGCCTATGGCTTCCCACCCTGTCAATCAGAAGAACACTGCTACATTTAACTGGAAGCCATTTGTTGCGATCGCTTCCAGTTAAATAGGGAGGTGCGGCCCCCGGCCCCCCCTAGGAGCAGGGGGCCCCTCTTGGGCTTGCTGGATGGAGACCACAAAGCTGCAGTCTCCAGCCCTGTGTCCCCAGACTGGGGGGCGGGGCCCACCGGGGATTTCCCCGACCCCCAGTGGCCCAGTCCGAGCCTGGATCTTGGATTAAAAGAAACTATCCGAAGGTACAAGCGGTTTGGGGGGGTCAGATTGTGGGTACAGAGTCACTTTAAACCCAGTGCCCCACAACTCATAGTGGGAAATGTGACGCTTATTCCCTTTGGAAACATTGAATGTGTTTTTTTGGCATTTATTAATGTATTAAGCCCCAAAATATTTGCCGGAAACTCATACAGAGTCAGGACGCTTGCTGGCTTCAGCAATGCCCAGTGGACACTTGGCAGCCGCTCATGTAAGTTACTTAAACTTTAGTTTCTCTTTTCTCCGTGCTGTATGATTGAAGACATAGGTCCTGTGAGGGTTAAGCAGACCTGTGTAGCCATGTCAGCACTTTTGTGGGCTCAGATCTGCTGACAGATTCCCTTTCAGAGCAATGCAGCTAACAGAAGGTTATTTATTCAGTCATACAATAAGGTTGGTTTTTTTTACCTTTATATATTTTGGACATTTCTAAAACTAATATTTTCATCTTTTTAATTCCTCTTTACTTTTGAATGTGTAGGAAAAGGTAATAGTGGTTAGTGCTGTAATCTTTACTGTTCTGGGTAAATGAAGGTGGTCGGTGAGACCTGTTACCTGTCCTGGGGTGCATAATAGCCAAGATCTCATAGCTTGTACCATGTGTACTCTAGGTAACGTGTTCATCCTTACCTAGTATCTTCTCGCTCACAATTATTTTTTGAAGGATTATTGTATAACCCAAAGGTTGGAACCTTAATGGGGTGCCATTCTCCCTTGCACTTTGTTGCACATAGCGGCAGGAGATTTATGTGTCTTTTGATTTAAGTTCTTTTTCTGTGGAGAGTGTTATAAAATGGCCGCTAAGTCATTAACACCTTGGTGTCTGATGTTGCAAATATATGCTCCCCGATTTGCACATCTGTAAAGCTGTCCACATTAGCCCGGGCACGTTCATTAATAATAGGTGATTCGTGCAGTTGTGGGCCGCACAATTGCTTGCCTGTTTTTTTTTTTCTTTGCAGGGTGGATCACGGCCCCAACACAGACCCGAAACCTGCAATAGAGACAGCATAGATTCTATTAAATCTGTGAATACGATTGGAGCCCAGACCGCTCCGTAGACTTTAGGGGACCACCTGCAGTCATGGCCCCTGTATTGGGAAACACACAGACGTGTGCCGGAAGTAAAAATAATTAGTGGAATGGACAAAAAGCTATTTAAAATAAAAAAGCCTATTATTTGCAACACTGCTACTAGAACAAGAAAGGAAAAGCGCTTACCAAATGCTTCTCTCTCCTCGCTGCAGGAGGTGGATTCTGTTGAAAGTTTAAGGAGTCTCCTGCAGTAAGGAAGAGACTGGCAGACAAGGGCTTAGGGTTGGTTCACACTACGGAATCCGCACGGATAAATTCCGGTGGATTCCGTGGCTCGTACCCTGGCATATCCGCCTGTGCTACTAATTGACACTATTCTATGGCCAAGCGGTTTCCGCATTCCGCCAAAAGAACTGACATGTCTATTCTTTTGGCGGAAGGCGGAATCGGACCGGCCATATAATGGTGTCTATGGAGCTGGCGGATATGCTCGCCGCCATGAACGAGCCACAGAATCCAGAATGTATCCGGGCAGATTCTGTGGTGTGAACCTACCCTTAAAGGGAACCAGTCAATACGATTGGGCTGATAGAGTTCCCAGCTGCATAGTATAGAGCTACTGAGCAGCTCCCCGAGACTACGAGATGCGTCTGCAGCGATAGCTTTAAATATGGGGGGAAAGTTTTATTAGGGCGGGAGGCCAGGTGAGGGGCAGCAACTAGTCATCTGGGTTGGGGAGCCACCCGTGACTAGTCATGGCTCTCTGCCTGTCAGCGTGCTCTGCAGGGATGATTGAGGCTACTAATGGGTCTTTTTTATGATAAGGTGAATGATAAACTATAAAACACTCATACACAAGCTAGCTGTCATTTATCAGCCAACTCTTGGGTCAGCCATTTCTTCAGACACCCCCATAGGCATCCAGGCCTGCGGGGAAATGTTGGCCAAACTTACTAAACTCGGCCAATGTTTATCTGATGTGTATGGCCAGCGTTATACAGTACATGTGTAAATATCTGTCGGCTGATCTGATACTTATGTCTCCATACTGCACTGACAGCCTCCAGGTTGTATCCCCCTCCTTCCCTTTTTCTCCTGTTTAGTCTGAAGTGTTTGCGGTTAAAGGAAGAATTTTGGGAGCAGTATTATTTCTGCCATAGACATACAAATTGATCCCTGAGCCATTGTATCCTGTACAGCTTTTAACCTATTAGTGATGGCTGCATTCTATACATTTTTGTGAAGTTTTTATATATGTATATACATATATATGGTACGCACGTATACGTAATGCATGTGGTTTCATGTAAACATTAGAGAAGCCGGCATCAGCCAAATCCGCAGAGAAGGGGCTTGTGAGTCCTGCAAACATTGCACCCTCGGTGATGGGCCAGCTGGCTCCCGTTAACCAGGACTGTGGCTGAAAATAACTCATTGTCTGTAGCTTGGCTACTGCAGAAGGGGCACTTTCCAGGGCTGAGGTGGAAGGGGGCGGGAATTTATAGGTGGATTTGGGAATCTGCAATTTGAGACCAGCAGCAGGGATATGTGTGTGTATATGTGTTGGGGAGGGAGTGCTGGGCCCTGCAGGGAGCTTGCACAGATGTGCTCCAGCTTAGGAAGATTGCACATAAACGCTACAGTCCCACCTCCCCCCCACCACTTTCAAAGACCCCTGCCCCCATTCCTGGCAGTATAGGGGGTATAACACTGCAATCTAAACAGTAACTTTTTTTTTTTTTGAGCCATGTACATTGGTCTGTGGAAAAAAAATGTGTCCTCGTAAATGTATGTGGGCGATGTGGTGAGCAGGATAGTTTAATCTCAAAACCAGATTCCAACTCTAAATTCATCTTCTTAGGGTCCCGGTCTCCATACTGTAGCTCAGAACCTGATGTCCCTTGCTGGCCCCAAGGGATTTGATAGAAAGGGATCACTGTGTATATGTTTACAGCCCTGCTCCCCAACCTGCGGTTCTCCAGCTTTTCACCAGCCGTAGAGCCACAGATTGGGAGCACTGGTTTAGATTTGTTTACAGTGCGTTTACACGGAACGATTGTCGTTCGAATTTGCACGATACTGATCAAATTCAAACGATAATCGTACGCGTAAAACGCAGCAAACGGTCAAACGACAAGCGAGAAATCGTTCATTTTGATCTTACAACATGTAATTTAATCGTCGTTCGCAAAAAATTCGCAGATCGTTCCATGTAAACAGTCGTTCACCGATTTTTAACCTATGTGCGAGATAGGCTCAAGCGATCGCAAAACGATTTTTCCGTACGATATATCATTCCGTCTAAACGCTGATCGTTATAAATAAAAATTGTTACTTCGAAATTGTTAATCGTACGATCGGGCGAATTATCGCTCCGTGTAAACCCAGCATAAGTTTACTGTTCCTTTGCTGTGACCAGCAATATATTTGTGCTACCAGAAAGATGGCGCCATACACATGCCATAGCTGTCAGCTGAACTTGATCTCTCCAGGCGTTCATGGGTTCTAAATGGAGAGAGGAGGAGTAAAGGCTCTAATACACGGACTCCTTATCTGTCAAGTTGGGCTAATACCACCTAGTATAGTAGGGCCAGCGATCTGCCTACAAATGAGCAAATGCTCGCTTGTCAGCTAATCGCTCAATTTTCACCAGTCAGAAAATAATCAGCCATCAGCCGCACATCTCCTCCTGTCATCAGGGATGTGTCCCCCATGGCTGATTATAGGGGATGTGTCCCTGTGTAAACATTTTAGCGATTCTTCATGCAGCCCTGGTCACCCGATCATTGAATCATGTAATGAGCGTCAATTTAGGTGATCGGTTTTCATTTACAGTGTGGCTCGGGCAGTGTAATACAGCCTTAGGCTATGTTCAGACATTGTATGACACTGGCCGTCCCGAGACCCGGCCGGTACTGCAGATGATCTTTAGCGCCGCTGAGTTCTAATGCGGGCGCATCAGTGTGTGCCCGCATCAGAACTCCCCACTGCACACAATGCAGTGCCCACTGCTGACTTTTTTCTAATATCTATGGGGATCTTAAAGGGGTTATCCAGCATTAGAAAAACATGGCCACTTTCTTCCACTGGCAACATGACTCCAACTTCTTCAGCCACCGGTAATCAAACTCTGAATGATCGGACTCTATATCTTTCTCGAGTTGCGATTATCTCTAGTACTTACACATTAGAGTCAGAATGGACGTCTAAAACACATGGTAAATATGATGGCGGGAACGTACAAAAATTTTTTTCCCAGGTAAAGTAAATCTGCCCGAATGTGAATAAATATTGATGCTGAATGAACCTAATTCGGCCTTCTTTCTGGCTAGAACCTTTGCTTTATGGTAGCTGCAGTAAAACTGTATTGGAGTAACAAGTGTGGAGACAGCCCAGGATTTGCCGTCCTCTCTAGACACCAGTCAGTGTGTGGGAAGCAGATTGCTATTTTTCACATGCGGAGTAAAGATTGAGTGTAGAGACATTTGGGATACAGTAAATTAGATTTCAGGCTCCTAATGCTGGGAGTGGCCCCCTTGTTACAAAGGAGGAAAGCTAAAACTTATTAGAGGAAGAGAAAATAATTGCAGAATGGTAGTAGAAGGATTACTCTGGATCAGTGTCAGGAGCTGTCATTGTTCTATTCTTAACAATGACAAGAGAAGATGTCAAAAGGTAATCGTGCGGATTACATGCCGAATCTCCTGCTACTAGCTTGAAAACTGTATCCGGAGCCAGGCCTGTCTAAGAAGAAGCAGCCGAGCAGCGTTTGCCTTCAGAACGTATCCAAAGTGAGAGACTGTTTTGGGAAAGGATGATATTCCTTCAAATGGAATGTATCTCCTAATATTACTGATTAAAGCCAGATGTAGGAACACTCGCTTTCCAATCTGTTTCTCTTTCCTAATTGTCATTTTTTGCACATTATTATTGGGAAGCCATATTAGCTAAGCCTTTGGAAATATGCTTTACAGCAGCCAGATGGGCATAGGAAACAATACACTGACCTTATTGACTGACCAGGAAAGTTTTCTAGGCATGCTCTATGGCCTGTACAGAGGTTAGTGTGTGTGTGTGTGTGTGTGTGTATATTATTGGCTAGCTTGCAGTCATTACATGTAAGGCCCCATTTACTGGAAATCTAGTTATCTGCAAACCATGTTATAAGAGGAGCTTGTTATTGGGTTGTAACAGATATTTACCACTCATTCCAGGTAACCTCTGATACTAGTTGTATGTGGATGTTGTCTATACTGTGCTTCCAGATGAGATGCATTTTTAAAAGTTTAAAGGGATTTTAAGGGACTGGGGGTGGTATAAAAAGTAAAACATGCTATACTATCCTCCCTGATTTCCCCCCCCCCCCTTCAATTTGCTGCTTTATTTCCCACCACCACTTTATGGTTACTGGTGTCATGTAGAGATGAGCGAACCTCAAGCATGCTCGAGTCCATCCGAACGCGAACGTTCGGCATTTGATTAGCGGTGGCTGCTGAAGTTGGATAAAGCCCTAAGGCTATGTGGAAAACATGGATATAGTCATTGGCTGTATCAAGACAACCTTAGAGCTTTATCCAGCAGCCACCGCTAATCAAATGCCGAACGATCAGGTTCGGATGGACTCGAGCATGCTCGAGGTTCGCTTATCTCTTAGTGTCATGTTGTCACTGCTAGAAATTTCTATTCAGGCAGTCAGAGGTTGAGGTGGGACACTGCTACGGCCATTGACTGGCTGAGCTGTGAGTTTCTGTGGGATGATTTGTCACCAGGAAGTAGTGGTTAAAACTGAAACCTGTGCGGTAACAGTGGGGATTGGGGGATGTGAGTATATCTTTTTTATTTTTACACCACCCCGTCACATATAATTTTTTAAATCCACAGACAACCCCTCTAATGTACAAAACTGGTCACATTCTGCACAGTATCCAGAATTGCAAAACAAAAATTTCCATTTATGTCGCCTCAGAAAAAGTTTCATTGACCCATTTAGGCACTGCTATAAATAGGGTTGGAAATTGCTAAAAGGGTTGGAATTTGCTCTTGTTCCTAATTTTTTTTTCTCCATTCTGGTTTACAGCCAGAGCTCTTTAAGACCCCATTGTTTGCAAAATGTAATGGCCTGCAATCCCACATTACTAGCTAATCCATAGCAGGGCAGATCGCTTGTCATTGCGGAGCCAACAATGCTATAATATTAGAGGAATTCTGACATTCTGCCACATTTATCCTATGAACATGTTACTTACTGGATGTATTGTATCCATGCTTAGCGGCTGCATCCGTCATTCTCATCTGTATGTTCTAGAACTGTGTAATATAACTGAATTATGGTACAATCTGCCTCCAGCCGTGTAGATAATAATTAGACTATATACTGGCTTCTGTATAAAGCTTATACTAATGCCATTGCCATTAGGAAGGCCTGGTTCTTCTCATGTAGAATGTTGCTGTATCTGCTCTCTCTGCCCATTCTCATTGTACTTTTCCTTCAGCCGGTGACAACCCTCATCATGATTTCTGTCTTTCTCCTAGACGTCCTGTGCTGCACCCTTAAAATAGCTGAAACCAAAAGCCTTAGATTTCTGCCCCAGATTTGCAATTTTTACTAATGGCCACCCACACAATGATCATTTTCTGTTTATCATCCATATTGTAAGAAATATGATTATTGACAATTGTAAAATTAAGTGATACTAATATTTAACAACAATAATATCTTCATGTAAGTTGTAGGGGACAGTCAGCTTATACCTCTGTCGGCTGTACCTGTCGCTTGCAACTGACAAGATAACGGTTGGGCGTGTTGGAAAATCACTGCCCGTCCCCTTAGTTCTGGGAGAGATAAGTTGCAGACAGAGCTCTATGGCGGCAGCCTAATGGGGTACTCCAGCGCTGATAAAAAACAAAAAAACAAACATAGTTATTACACTTACCATTCCTCCTGAGTTTGTCTACATTTAAATTTCCTGCTGTTTGCAGGTCCCTGAAGCTCCACTTGGTGGCTTAATTTTTTCTTCACTTCCTGGTTTGGGCTTTCCCATGATGCTTTTTGTCTCTTGTGAATGGCTTACAACTTGCTCAGCCAATCAGAGCTGAGCAACCTGAGTCATCTGACAAAGGGAGGCTGGCCTAACATGGCTTTGACCCGCCTCCCTCTTCATGATGTCATTGTCACAAAATGGCTTCCACAGAAAAGCCTGGAGTCAACAGTCATTAGGTAAGAATGAGTTTACTTCACTTCCTGGCGGGGGATTGAATGGGGGAAAAGATAGGGAAGGGGACAAATAGGGGATTGAAGCATATTACAAAGTTATTTCACTTTGTAATGTATTTCAATTACTGGGAAAACCTTTTCACTGGAGTATCCCTTTAACCCTGGGGCCGGATGGGAGAAATTAACTTAAAGTGTCACTGTTGTTATAACTTTCAAAATTTAAATCAACAGTATACAGTATGTGAAAAAAAGCAAGTTTACAATTTACATTAATTATTTTTTTGTCGTTCTCATGCTGTAAAACAAAACTGAACTTACCAGAAATGCAGGTCCAGTCTCCTGAAGGCAGATTTTTATTCTGGTTGAATAAAAAAGACTAAACACATGAATTCCGGCCAGTACAGAGAGTCACGGCTCAATGTGTCCATCAGTCACATGACTGCCTTCTCTCTGTGAGCGCTCAGATGGGATACACAGGACTTCCTGTTTTCTGAGAAAAAAACCTTTTAGAAAACAGGAAGTGCCCTGTTTTCCATTATAACTAACGAAAAAAAATTATGAATATAAATTGTAAACTTGCTTTATATCACATCTACTGTTTTTGAAAGTTATAACATCAGTGACTTTTTTTTAAGGCAGATTGATCAGACATTGGTGTACAAGGCCTTCATACTAGAGAGTAGGAGGCATTTAGACTAGACAGTCTCCCAATGCATCAGATTTATCAAACAGCCTGAGCTATCTTTGGTGCATGTATCTAAATTAGTCATGTAAATTTGCACTAGGAGATAGCATTAGTAAATGCCCGATGCCTCTCTAATACCACCATAATGTGGTATAGAGTTAAGCATGCCTATATTTTATTCTGCATATAATGGGTGGTAGGTTTTGGTCCCACAGACCTCTTTAGGTACAGTATTGAATCTGAGCTTGTATGGTCCTGTAACTCTGTTATGTACAAGTCCTTATCTGCACTGATTTGCCTTCAGATGAATATAGATGCATGAAAAGTTGCATACACTGTTTACTTCTTCAGTTCCAGACACACACTCACAACAGAAATGGGATATGAAGTCTCTTTCATGGGTAGGAAGACTAGCGCCCTCTGTTTTGCCCCTATGTGCTTCAGCCTGGGAATGTTTTTCATCCTTTATAGGCAGCAGTGATGGATGTGATAACCCCAGAGCAGCAGCTCGCTTCAGGAAACTCCCTCCTCATCACTAATAACATCCTTGAATGGAGGCGAGGCACAAACTGTCCTCTAAATGTGGAGCCAGGGCCTGTGAGCC
This sequence comes from Dendropsophus ebraccatus, assembly GCF_027789765.1. Classification (NCBI taxonomy): domain Eukaryota; kingdom Metazoa; phylum Chordata; class Amphibia; order Anura; family Hylidae; genus Dendropsophus; species Dendropsophus ebraccatus. The sequence goes on from NC_091458.1 coordinate 49,517,887, forward strand.
TAATGAGCTGGGTAGTGCGGGGTAGTGTTAACCCAGGATCAGGTGGGTAGTGCAGGGTGTATGGGACCAGGATGAGGTGGGTAATGCAGGGTGTGTGAGCCCAGGATGAGGTGGGTAGTGCAGGGTGTGTGAGCCCAGGATGAGGTAGGTAGTGCAGGGTGTGTGATCCCACGATAAGGTGGGTAGTGCGGGGTAGTGTTAACCCAGGATCAGGTGGGTAGTGCAGGGTGTATGGGACCAGGATAAGGTGGGTAATGCAGGGTGTGTGAGCCCAGGATGAGGTGGGTAGTGCAGGGTGTGTGAGCCCAGGATGAGCTGGGTAGTGCAGGGTGTGTGAGCCCAGGATGAGCTGGGTAGTGCAGGGTGTGTGAGCCCAGGGTAAGGTGGGTAGTGCAGGGGGTCAGAGCCCAGGGTAAGGTGGGTAGTGCAGGGGGTCAGAGCCCAGGATGAGCTGGGTAGTGCAGGGGGTCAGAGCCCAGGGTGAGGTGGGTAGTGCAGGGGGTCAGAGCCCAGGATGAGCTGGGTAGTGCAGGGTGTGTGAGTCCAGGATCAGGTGGGTAGTGCAGGGTGTATGGGACCAGGATAAGGTGGGTAATGCAGGGTGTGTGAGCCCAGGATGAGGTGGGTAGTGCAGGGTGTGTGAGCCCAGGATGAGCTGGGTAGTGCAGGGTGTGTGAGCCCAGGATGAGCTGGGTAGTGCAGGGTGTGTGAGCCCAGGGTAAGGTGGGTAGTGCAGGGGGTCAGAGCCCAGGATGAGCTGGGTAGTGCAGGGGGTCAGAGCCCAGGATGAGCTGGGTAGTGCAGGGGGTGTGAGCCCAGGACGAGGTGGGTAGTGCTGGGTGTGTGAGCCCAGGGTGAGGTGGGTAGTGCAGGGGGTCAGAGCCCAGGGTAAGGTGGGTAGTGCAGGGGGTCAGAGCCCAGGATGAGCTGGGTAGTGCAGGGGGTCAGAGCCCAGGATGAGCTGGGTAGTGCAGGGTGTGTGAGTCCAGGATCAGGTGGGTAGTGCAGGGTGTATGGGACCAGGATAAGGTGGGTAATGCAGGGTGTGTGAGCCCAGGATGAGGTGGGTAGTGCAGGGTGTGTGAGCCCAGGATGAGCTGGGTAGTGCAGGGTGTGTGAGCCCAGGATGAGCTGGGTAGTGCAGGGTGTGTGAGCCCAGGGTAAGGTGGGTAGTGCAGGGGGTCAGAGCCCAGGATGAGCTGGGTAGTGCAGGGGGTCAGAGCCCAGGATGAGCTGGGTAGTGCAGGGGGTCAGAGCCCAGGATGAGCTGGGTAGTGCAGGGGGTGTGAGCCCAGGACGAGGTGGGTAGTGCTGGGTGTGTGAGCCCAGGGTGAGGTGGGTAGTGCAGGGGGTCAGAGCCCAGGATGAGCTGGGTAGTGCAGGGTGTGTGAGCCCAGGATGAGCTGGGTAGTGCAGGGTGTGTGAGTCCAGGGTGAGGTGGGTAGTGCAGGGTGTGTGAGCACAGGATGAGGTGGGTAGTGCAGGGTGTGTGAGCACAGGATGAGGTGGGTAGTGCAGGGTGTGTGAGCCCAGGATGAGGTGGGTAGTGCAGGGTGTGTGAGTCCAGGGTGAGGTGGGTAGTGCAGGGGGTCAGAGCCCAGGATGAGGTGGGTAGTGCAGGGTGTGTGAGCCCAGGATGAGGTGGGTAGTGCAGGGGGTCAGAGCCCAGGATGAGGTGGGTAGTGCAGGGTGTGTGAGCCCAGGATGAGCTGCGTAGTGCAGGGTGTGTGAGTCCAGGGTGAGGTGGGTAGTGCAGGGTGTGTGAGCCCAGGATGAGGTGGGTAGTGCAGGGTGTGTGAGCCCAGGATGAGGTGGGTAGTGCAGGGTGTGTGAGCCCAGGATGAGGTGGGTAGTGCAGGGGGTCAGAGCCCAGGATGAGGTGGGTAGTGCAGGGTGTGTGAGCCCAGGATGAGCTGCGTAGTGCAGGGTGTGTGAGTCCAGGGTGAGGTGGGTAGTGCAGGGTGTGTGAGCCCAGGATGAGGTGGGTAGTGCAGGGTGTGTGAGCCCAGGATGAGCTGGGTAGTGCAGGGTGTGTGAGCCCAGGATGAGGTGGGTAGTGCAGGGTGTGTGAGCCCAGGATGAGGTGGGTAGTGCAGGGTGTGTGAGCCCAGGATGAGGTGGGTAGTGCAGGGTGTGTGAGCCCAGGATGAGGTGGGTAGTGCAGGGTGTGTGAGCCCAGGATGTGGTGGGTAGTGCAGGGTGTGTGAGCCCAGGATGTGGTGGGTAGTGCAGGGTGTGTGAGCCCAGGATGTGGTGGGTAGTGCAGGGTGTGTGAGCCCAGGATGAGGTGGGTAGTGCAGGGTGTGTGAGCCCAGGATGAGGTGGGTAGTGCAGGGTGTGTGAGGTGGGTAGTGCAGGAGGTCAGAGCCCAGGATGAGGTGGGTAGTGCAGGGTGTGTGAGCCCAGGATGAGGTGGGTAGTGCAGGGTGTGTGAGGTGGGTAGTGCAGGAGGTCAGAGCCCAGGATGAGGTGGGTAGTGCAGGGTGTGTGAGCCCAGGATGAGGTGGGTAGTGCAGGGTGTGTGAGTCCAGGGTGAGGTGGGTAGTGCAGGGGGTCAGAGCCCAGGATGAGCTGGGTAGTGCAGGGTGTGTGAGTCCAGGGTGAGGTGGGTAGTGCAGGGGGTCAGAGCCCAGGATGAGCTGGGTAGTGCTGTGTCTGTGCCAGGGAGGAAAATCAGCCCCTGCATCTGGGACGTGTGAGACTCATACAATCCATTCATAGTGTAAGGACCGGCTCATGATTATCACATGCTCCTCTATTACAGAACGTTAGCAATAGCCTTGTTCTAAAGCAGAGTAAAGAGGGAGTTTGTATGGTTCTATCTTTTTATGACTTGCCTGAAGCATTGCTATTGGTAGTTGCTGCATGTAAAAGCTTATGGCAGTAGTTTTCAATTACTTTAATCGCTGCCATTGTAATAGGGATGAATCTGATACAAAAAATGTGTGGTGTCAGACAGACCATACTGTGGTGATCACTGTGTGCCAAGCCTATACTGTTACAGTGTAACTCCAAATGTTCTCTCCTGCCTTGGATCGTCACGGATTTCACCATGCCAAACTGTGCGAATATAAGTGTTTTTCCAGAGAAGATATCGCAAAGTAAAGGCAACTATTCACCTCCTACATATGTGCACAGACAGTAGATAGAACATCCCGCACCCTAGTAAGAAGTCATACGGTGCAAATAATAATACTTTACATACATTTCCTGGGATAGCCAAAATTTTTTCTTAACATTGTGTATTCTCTTAAAGGGGTATGCTGAGGTTCAGGATGAAAAACTTCTGCAGCAGGGTCATCACACACTAAGCAATAGAACAGATGAATCCCGGCACTCACAAAATAGATTATGCTTGTTGTGTTTGTGGTTCAAGCAGGTACATAGAAGACGCAGTTCAGCCTATGGCCTCTATGGAGCTGATCCATAGGCCAAAACGCGTCCTCTACCTCTACCTGCTTGAACCACATCAATACAACAAGCATAATTTATTTGGTGAGTGCCGGGATTCATTTGTTCTATTGCCTGGGATCTCTTTCTACCACGAGCACCACTGACTGGACAGAGTGCCGTCTTCTGCCCCACCATCACACACAAAGCAACAGGGTGACCCTAATCCTACATCCTAAACATGTAACCTTTGTGTCTCACTGCTGCCCCCTACAGATGTAGCACACACTAACATTAGCATGGTGGCACACTGAGGCAGAACGGTGCGGTGGCACAGTGGGACAGCAGCTCTCAAGTGTTCAGTAGTGAGTGGCACTGCATACAGTACTGTGTGCATAGTCACTCAGTACCTGTAGAAGCTGAGAGTTTGGTGATAGACTCCTTGGGGGACACTTATTAAGTCCGGTGTTTTTTACACCGAGCTTACAAATGTCCCCAAATGAATGTAAGAAGAGGAGAAATCTCAGTCTTTCCGCTATCACCTGTTCTCTGTTTACAGTCTGTTCCTGGCTTTGGCTCCAAAAATCTGTCAGATAAATCTCTCTGTAAACGCACTTTTAGCAAGAGAATGTAAAAGTTCTAAAGAAAAGTAAAAAAAAACCTGTTTTACACCATTTTTGTTAAGGAGTGTAGTGTTCGGATCCGACTGATAGATCCCTTTTGTCTTGTCTCTTCCAGAGTTCCATGAACCTTCCTCCAGACAAGGCGCGACTCCTGCGACAGTATGACAATGAAAAAAAGTGGGATCTCATCTGTGACCAGGTATGGTTCTAGCTATAGAAAAGCAGTTGTCATAAAGCAGGGATGGGGAACCAACTGTGGCAAAACTACAATTCCCATCATGTCTGGACTGCCAAAGCTATGCAAATAGTCTGGCTATTACTTGTCAAAAGAGATGTATATGTCCTGTGGTTGAAACCCACACAACCATCACAGGAAGCCAATCTGTCAGTGACAGCCAAGCTTCCTGTCTGGCAGCTGAGACTGGTGAATAATCTGATCTTTACCATTAGAATTGGCTGTAGTATTCTACAACACGCTTCTCTGATGTCATTGTTGAACCCCGGTGATGTAATCAGCCTCATGTACCTGAAAAAAAAAAATGTATTTGCAAAAAGAAGATGTGAGGTACTAATTCCATTGCACGGCATCCTCTGATTATAGTGGATGTTGTCTGCAGATATTTATATGTGATTACATTAGGCTGTAGTAAATAATATTGGTATGAGAGCTATAATGACTAGTAGGGAAAATGACAAATGGCTGTCTCCAAGGTCAGAATTGGCTCTTTAATTCATGACAACATTACTTGTAATTTGGGAACACAATGAAACTGCTGGAGAGGACAGTAAAATGCTTCAATTTAGCCTATCATTAACCCATTCATGTCGGGTGTAATAGTTTTTTTGTCTTGTTCATTGTTGCATTCCAAGCATTTATTTATTTATTTATTTATTTTTACAACCGAGGACATGTGTTTTTGTTAGTTTGATAGTTTTTTTTTCAGTCTTGTTTTTGTTTTTTACTTATTACTTTTGCATAATAAAAACATATTTTTATTGCTTTGGGTTCACACTTAGGTGCAGCCATAGTATGAAAGCAAAAATATGTCCTTATTATGGTAGTGTGAACCTAGCCGTATGCTACCAGCAACTTATTAGGTCTAATTTTGCATTCCATCATAACACATTAGTGGCCTGCTATTACCTCATTGGGTAACAGTGAACTGACAAAAAGCTCCCTCCCTCTGGCAAACACCTAAAATTATAGGGATCTGAGTTATCTCTGATCCCAGCAGTTGTAGCAGGATTTGGGCTGTATATACAAGCTGTGGTTACAGTGTTACCCGCCAGATTGCACATAAGTGCTTGTGTTGGATATAACAGTTGTATTACTTTAATTATTACTTCATTTTCTACTACTAAAAACTATAATACTGATGTAATTTTTTTTTCTCGTCACTTTTTATTTTTACGTTTTTTTTTTTGGAATTTTTTATATAGTGATTCTGGGAAAAAAACCACACACACACACACACACACACACACACACACACACACACACACACACACACACACACACACACGTATTAAACATAGAACTAGTGAAAATGACCTAAACAATAGGTTATTTTCTCTAGACATGCTCTTTTTAAAGGAAGCCGGTCGTTTTCCTCCCATGGCTGTGCACCTATAATACTCTATATTTTCCAGTTCTGGGAAATGCCTTGGTGTCTCTAGGAATGAGCACTGCTCCTTATTTAATACACTTACCACCCTTGTAGAAACAGGATGTGCAGAAAACAGAAGTTTACACAGCACATTTGTCTCTTCGTCACAATGTCAGGATTTCCAGGCTGCAGCAAGTAGGGCTGATGTGTAGTTTCAGTCACTGGTGCATCATGTGAGTCTCTTCTCACTTTTTTTTTTTTTTTTTTTAATGCTCAGGGCATTTTTCTTTTTTTCTTGTATTTTTTTTTTGTTCATTCCAAAGCAATATCAGTCTGGTAAATATCCTAAATGTATGTTGCTATTTAAAGTGAACCGTCAAATAGGTGGTCTAGAATGGTACAAATGGTGCTAGGAAGAGCTGCCACATGATAGTGCTTGTACAGGATCGCACAGAGTTTATATTGTCTTAAAGACGTGTCAAAGGTTTTAATCGATTGTGTTCTAGGTGTTCAGACCCCACTGATCAGTAGATATAGTAAGGAAAAGCATGCGGCTAAATGGCTGGCTATGATTTCATTCCCACTGCTGGAGACATTTTTCATGGACTCAAAGAAGAACTCTGGTCAAAACAGTACAGAAACAGAACAATCTATTCTTACTGGTCCCTTTGCCCCCGTGGCACCACGTTACCAGCTGGTTCCGGTGTCATCACGAGCTGGCGGGAAGGGCCTGATCAGCTAGTCAGTGACTGCAGCCGTATCCCACTCCAGTCACTAGCTGACTGAGCAGGCATTCTTGAGCAAGGTCATGATATGACAGGAGCGGGAGCAGCAGGAGGCCTGCGGGGGTGCGGGAATGGTGGTGCATTGCTATGAGGGCAGAGAGACTGGTAAGTATTATGTCCCTACGCTTCATGCCAGCAATGTATTTTCCGTTTTGGCCGGACTTCTTTATTTAAGCCCTTTCACACGGTTTGATTATTGGCTAGGAGTGTTGCTAGAAATGCTCCTTTGGCCAATAATTGCCTGTGTAAAAGTGTCAGTGATTAGCCGAGGAGTGGGAAAATGTCCGATCCTCTGCTTATCACATCTTTTGTGCATTGCAAAATATATAACTATTGGCCACACATCTCCCTGTGTAAACAGGGGATGTGTGGCTGACAGCAATTTAAAGGGTTAGTTCACCCCAAAAAAATACTTCAGATCAACTGGTCCCAGCTAGAGATTTGTAATTTACCTTTATTAAAAAATAAAAGTTTTCCAGTACCTATTAGCTGCTATATGTCCTGCAGTAAGTGGTGTATTCTTTCCAGTCTGACACAGTGCTCTCTGCTGCCACCTCTGTCCATGTCAGGAACTGTCCAGAACAGTAGCAAATCCCCATAGAAAACCACCACTTCCTGCAGGTCATACAGCAGCTAATAAGTTCTGGAAGGAATGAGATTTTTTAATAGAAATAAATTACAAATCTTTGGCACTTTCTGGCACCTGTAGATTTAAAAGTAAACATTTTTTTTTTTAACTACCCCTTCAAATGGCCGTACATATGATACGCAATCGTTTTTACCGCCTGGCTGCATGATTAATCATGCCTTTTGAAGACACTGCAAACTAGGACCAGTCTTGCTAATTAGTGCTTGCTACATGGCCCCATATCGGCCTGTATACACCATCACCCAGACTGATGAAAAGGGACAGGGCCCATTTAAGGGCATCTGGCAAATAAAGTTAATTAAATCTTCATTTTCACCAAAATAGAAACAAACACCTTTCGGACATGATGTAGACAGTGGGATTTATGTCATACAAAACTTTTCTAAACCTAAACTTTTATTTACATGACATTTTTCCCACTTTTTGTATCTAGGAGCGGTTTCAAGTCAAAAATCCCCCGCACACTTACATCCAGAAGCTACAGTCTTTCTTAGACCCGGGAGTGACACGTAAGGTAAGGATATATTCTGGTATAGAGGTATATCCACGTGGATACCACATAAAATCTGTAGCCCAGGCTAACAAACTTCAATTCTTTTCTGAATGAGTCTGTCTATCCTATAAATGGAAATGTTAAAGGGGTTGGCCCACTAATAGCGTCTATCACTCTTGATCAACTTGGTGTCCAGCTGGTCAGCCCCCCAGGGAATCACACATTTATAACCTATAGTTTTGTTCTTCTTAAACATTTCAGAAATTCAGAAGACGGGTCCAAGAGTCCACAAAAGTGCTGCGAGAACTGGAAATATCTCTAAGGACAAATCACATAGGGTGAGTACTTAGTTCAGCTGCGTTCACGGTCACTGAGGATTTTTTTTAATCTTATTTCTTTAAGTGTACTTGTCACCTTCAGACCTCCAGCTAGAACAGGTAGGGAGAAGTACGCAGATGATTGCTGCTTCTCCCCGCTGCTTGTGAACTGCAGGAGACTGTTTCATAAACTTACTATTAAAAGGAACCAGTCAGCACATTTGTGCAGATGAGGCTCTCAGAACCGCTGTACAGACCTCGCTGCCGGGTCACCAATAGTGTCGGGGGTTCCGGGCTTCGTAGTCTTCATGTCTGGTAAAATATTTTGTAATCCTGCGCCCAAGGCAGGGGGAGAGCCGTGAACAAGTCATCCGGGCTGTGACTAGTCACGGCTCTCTATTCTGTCAGCTCTGCATCTGCTAACCGGCCTCCTTGTTTGTCAGTCACCCCAGAGAGCATGCTGACAGGACACAGAGCCGTGACTAGTCACAGTCCATATGACTAGTTTACTGACCAAAATTCTGCACGTAAACCAAGCTCATTCGCAATGTAAACCATCTTTAAAACATATATGGCAAACAGATCACTGATCTCAGGGAGACCAGCCAAAGAAGACACTGTCTGTATTTTTGCAGAGCAAAAGATTACTTATTCCCCAACGGTTAAAACTTAACTTTTATTTGATTCACTTTATAGGGCAAAAAGGAGTGTGAAGTGTATATACAGTGCTAGTGTTAAAACTAATAGTGCAACTGAACTAGTCTTAACAGAAGATATAGTGTAGTCACCCTTTTGGAGCGATATGATTGACTGGAAACTGGCCAGTGTAATGCAGTTGCAGAAATTGCCAGCCAATAACGCAACTATCAATAGTGTTAATGTTGTGCTTATGGCAACAATAGTTAATGGTTACTGGCTCAGGATATAAGTTACTAATATTGGCGTATGGGACCGATCGCATCCGATATCGAACATCCATAACTGTCAGTACTTTGTGGTGTATTCACTTGTCCTTTTAAGTAGGGTTAATAGACAGATAGATGTATATCTATGGGATGCAGTCTCCAGAATTCATATGTCTTAGATGCATATCGCAATCGGGTAGACACATCCGGGCCGATCTAGCGCTTGTTGGCAGACTTGCTCAACATAGCGCAGGGGGTGCAAGTATAAGCCCCCATTGGGATCGGGTCCTGTGATGTGGTTAAGACTGATACTCGCTGGCAGTAAGTAAAATTCTTCAGCGACGTACAGTGAATATCAAGCCTGATATTCACTGGCAGCGTACAGCCTGCCCAGCGATATACTGAGGCTAATGATTATACAGGGTGATAGAGGTTCAGCTATTTGAAATCACAAGCTGCTGCTTCGTGATAATAGTAATCAAACCTATAAAATCGGCTACACTCCTTACAGCTATCGCTGTTTGTATGGTATATGGAAAATAGACTATTTGTTCAGTGCATCTGTTATAATAAAACGTCAATGCCAATGACCTGACTAGTTTCACCAGCCGTGCTGGCATTTTCAAAGTGGCATTTTGAAAACGCCAGCGCGGCTGGTGAAACTAGTCAGGTCATTGGCATTGACGTTTTATTATATTAGATGCACTTAACAAATAGTCTATTTTCCATATACCATACAAACAGCGATAGCTGTAAAGAGTGTAGCCGATTTTATAGGTTCGATTACTATTATCACAAAGCAGCAGCTTGTGATTTCAAATAGCTGAACCTCTATCACCCTGTATAATCATTAGCCTCAGTATATCACTGGGCAGGCTGTACGCTGCCAGTGAATATCAGGCTTGATATTCACTGTACGTCGCTGAAGAATTTTGCTTACTGCCAGCGAGTATCAGTCTTAACCACATCACAGGACCCGATCCCAATGGGGGCTTATACTTGCACCCCCTGCGCTATGTTGAGCAAGTCTGCCAACAAGCGCTAGATCGGCCCGGATGTGTCTACCTGATTGCCATATGCATCCAAGACATATGAATTCTGGAGACTGCATCCCATAGATATACATCGCTGTCTATTAACCTTACTTAAAAGGACAAGTGAATACACACAAAGTACTGACAGTTATCGATGTTCGATATTGGATGCGATCGGTCCCATACGCCAATATTAGTAACTTATATCCTGAGCCAGTAACCATTAACTATTGTTGCAATAAGCACAACATTAACACTATTGATAGTTGCGTTATTGGCCGGCAATTTCTGCAACTGCATTACACTGGCCAGTTTCCAGTCAATCATATCGCTCCAAAAGGGTGACTACACTATATCTTCTGTTAAGACTAGTTCAGTTGCACTATTAGTTTTAACACTAGCACTGTATATGCACTTCACACTCCTTTTTGCCCTATAAAGTGAATCAAATAAAGGTTAAGTTTTAACCGTTGGGGAATAAGTAATCTTTTGCTCTGCAAAAATACCTATACGTTTAATTATTACTTCCCAATAGGTATAGGATCTCCTATCCTAAAGAAGACACTGTCGGCTGCTGGTTACAGCGCTCAATACAGTGAAATCCTTCGTGCATTGCCTCCTGGGAAACATCAGTATGCAAAAAGGTCTGCAGAGCCTCAGTTACGAGTTTCAAAACACCGGACTAGTCAGATATCTCTCCAGGGAAGGACCTGGCCACCATATTAAGTGGCCCCCTTAGTTAATACCCAGGTCAATTACGATTCTGATGACATGACCAGGGAAATACCAAGGCCAGGTATCTATCCACAGACAGCTTTTTAGGGGTGTTGCCCCTCATCAGTGTGGAGCAGGATTTTGGCTATGTGGGAGCTATGCCTAGTAGACCAATAGGGCAAACAGATCACTGATCTTAGGGAGACCAGACAAAGAAGCTCTCTATGCTGTGAAATTCTAGGTGCATTGCCCCCTGGGAAATATCAATGTGCAAAAATGTCTGCGAGCCTCAGTTAAGGGGCCACTTAATATGGTGGTCTTGGTGGTCTCTGTACAGAAGCCATGCCTTTGCTAGGTCCTTCAATGGAGGAATATCTGGCTAGTCCTGTGTTTTGAGACTTGTAACTGAGGTTCCGCTGACCTTTTTGCATATCAATAAAACATAGGAAACCCCTCTATTTATGGAAAATGGCTGACACTGCTGAAATATAAGGTGCTGCAGAGTGTATGAGTGTACATAGAAGGACCAGTGCAGGTGTCACTAGATGATATCCGCAGTATGTGCTGTGATGCGTCCTGGCACACCAGCCTGAGAGGTGGCAACTGGGAAGGAAACCGAAGAACAGGAACATTACCACTTCCTGTATATTGTATTTTTTATTCCTTTGGACACTGCTCCAGCCTTGTACCATTGCCAAAACTGCATGCGCCCATTATGGAATGAGTACACATTAGGTGTGGGTGAATTGTAAGCAGGGGTGCAGCTAATATTCATGAGGCCCCATTGCAAAAATTGTACGGGTCAATGGAAGCTGTGCCCCCCCCCCCCATCCCCATCCCCATACATGGCCTATGGTGTTTACCAACTCCTGAACACACAATGACACACACACACACACACATATATATATATATATATATACACACACACTGTCGCACATATACACACACACACACACTGTCGCACATATATACACTCACCAGACACTTTATTAGGTACACCTGTCCAACTGCACGTTACCACTTAATTTCTAATCAGCCAATCACGTGGCGGCAACTCAGTGCATTTAGGCATGTAGACATGGTCAAGACAATCTCCTGCAGTTCAAACCGAGCATCAGTATGGGGGAAGAAAGGTGATTTGAGTGTCTTTGAACGTGGCATGGTTGTTGGTGCCAGAAGGGCTGGTCTGAGTATTTCAGAAACTGCTGATCTACTGGGATTTTCACGCACAACCATCTCTAGGGTTTACAGAGAATGGTCCGAAAAAGAAAAAACATCCAGTGAGCAGCAGTTCTGTGGGCGGAAATGCCTTGTTGATGCCAGAGGTCAGAGGAGAATGGGCAGACTGGTTTGAGCTGATAGAAAGGCAACAGTGACTCAAATAGCCAACCGTTACAACCAAGGTAGGCAGAAGAGCATCTCTGAACGCACAGTACGTCCAACTTTGAGGCAGATGGGCTACAGCAGCAGAAGACCACACCGGGTGCCACTCCTTTCAGCTAAGAACAGGAAACTGAGGCTACAATTTGCACAAGCTCATCGAAATTGGACATTAGAAGATTGGAAAAACATTGCCTGGTCTGATGAGTCTCGATTTCTGCTGCGACATTCGGATGGTAGGGTCAGAATTTGGCGTCAACAACATGAAAGCATGGATCCATCCTGCCTTGTATCAACGGTTCAGGCTGATGGTGGTGGTGTCATGGTGTGGGGAATATTTTCTTGGCCCTCTTTGGGCCCCTTGGTACCAATTGAGCATCGTTGCAACGCCACAGCCTACCTGAGTATTGTTGCTGACCATGTCCATCCCTTTATGACCACAATGTACCCAACATCTGATGGCTACTTTCAGCAGGATAATGCGCCATGTCATAAAGCTAGAATCATCTCAGACTGGTTTCTTGAACATGACAAGGAGTTCACTGTACTCAAATGGCCTCCACAGTCACCAGATCTCAATCCAATAGAGCATCTTTGGGATGTGGTGGAACGGGAGATTCGCATCATGGATGTGCAGCCGACAAATCTGCGGCAACTGTGTGATGCCATCATGTCAATATGGACCAAAATCTCTGAGGAATGCTTCCAGCACCTTGTTGTATCTATGCCACGAAGGCCGGTGAGTGTACACACACACAGAGGCACCATTAAGATATATACAGCTATACCACTGACATACACACATTTACTCTGGAATGTAATTATACTATTGCAAATGTATAAATGTTGCAGTAAAATTATAGAATCATGGATTTGATGAAATCCCGGGAAATGATGAAATGACCGCGCCGCTCTATGATTTCCCTAGGGATTTGATCAAATCCCTGACCCTTTTCAGGGAAAAGATGGAATGAATTCTATCATTTCCCCCTGCGACATAGAATTTGCCTACCGTATCGCTTCTCTGCTCCCCCCAGCCTGTGCACTCTGCTCCCTGTCCGCCTCCTCTCTGCTCCCTGTTTTGCTCATTTCCCCTGCTACACCCCTCCTGCTCCCCCAGCTTATCCACTCTGCTCCCCGTCGGCCCCGCCGCCATATGCCTGCCGGGAAGTGTGCCACTCTGTTCCCTGTGCACCTCTGGTCCCATCCGTGTCACCCTGCGACATGCCTCCTGCTCCCCCGGCCTGTCTGCTCTGCTCCCTGTCCGCCCGAACTCCGTATGCCGGCCTGGAGGTGTGCCGCTCTTCTTTCCATTTGCCACGCCACCATATGCCTGCCGGGGAGATGTTCCGCACATTGACACACATACATAGAAACAGGACTTACAGCTTTCAGTCTTCCCCCTCCTCTTCCTGTAGTTGGGATGATCTCCACACAGTAGTATTGAGGACCTTTGAATCATGTGATCAGGTGCTTCAACACTTTCCTTTGTGTGCAGGAAGCTGGCAGTTTCTGCTTCTCTGTTCCTTTTCTGATGTACAGTTGCGGGCCCCACTCCCACTGACCGCAGCCCACCAACCCACCAAAAAAAAAAGGAGGGGGGGGGGGGGTTGGTGTACTAAGGGAATGGGGGTTGGTGGCATACAGTGGATGCAGATCATGCTTATCCGGGTCCTCTTACCGCATGGGTCCCATAAGCAATGTTTCCCAACCTGTGGCACTACAACTACCACCATGCCTGGACTGCCACTGGCTATCCAGTGGTGTTGGTAATTGTAGTTTTGAAACATCTGGAGAGCCATAGGAAAACAATGGCATACAGGGTAATGTTTATAGGTAACACAAAATGATTTCTCTCATGGCAGAAGTCATTAGTACAGGGAATGACACCAAACAGTGAGACAGACGCCCCAGTTGCTGCAGAACCTCATTTTAAACTGTTTCTTGTTATCCAGTCAGTAATTCTTATAAAGTGCCCTCTTTTTAAGGAAAGTTGAGCAGCAGCTGTGTCATTTACAAGGAATACAATGCTATAGGGATATCATAGTAGACTAATGTAATGTGCTGTGAAAGATGTATTACGTAAGAGGTTTTTGGCATCAGTCTTTCTAGGTTGGAAGTTAACCAGCACGGCAGACTAGTAGCTTGTGGGAACAAAGTAACCTGAATATATGCAGAAGCGAATTGGGAGAAAAAAAAAAAAAAAAGACTACTTCTTGGCATCATTTAGGTGGGATTCAGGCATACGTCAGCTGTAAGCAACCCCAGAAATAGAGCATGTAGTCAGACAGGAAATGTGCAGGAGGTGGTGGGGGGACGGTAGAGGCAGCAGACAGGAAATAGGCGGCCCGCTGGCTTGAGAAGGGAAAAAGTAGGTCCGCAGCTCCAGTGTCAGACTGAGTCATGTGCCAGAGCCTGTGTATATCATGGAGAAGCTGCAGCTTCAAGGGAGAGGATAAAGTAGTAGAACCTCTATTGTCATCTGTGCAACAGATAGCAGCAGAGTGTAGTATGGATGCCATCATGCAGTAACTCCTATGGCCGTAGTACATATACAGTACTATATATGTATATATATACTGAAGAGTGTGCACGTGATTGTATAAATTCTAGAAGCATATGAGTCATTTTTGGCATTACTTGATCTTCTGTGTTTAAAAAGCCTCATTCATCATGCAGCCACCAGAACTATAGCGTTAGTGTACGGCCTAAAATGAGGTCTGAGCATTTATTTTTATAAAAGTAAAAGCGTGGCGTTATCTTATATCTTATATCAAGATAAAATAGTAATGTACATGCATTTCCATGCAGAAATGGTGGCAGGCTGGTCATAGATGTTAGATGGAAATCTACCTTTAGATGTACCACCCTGCACGCTCACTACACTACTATAAACATGTCTGACAATGTACACAAAGTCATTGTCTGTACAGCAAGTGATGGAAGTGTAATCTATTGACTTCATGAGCTTATGACTTGGCCTAATGTTATGGTGCCAGTGCGCCTCTCAGTGCACTATTTGTTGTCATTCTGCATCCATTACAAATGCACTTTAAGCTGGGTCAAATTGCCAGCATATACTTTACACTGCTTATATTCAAGTCAAGAAGCCATCTACAGTGAGAGCCCAAGCTTGTGGGAAGTCGTGACTGAGGCCCTCCCCCTTTAATAACGCATAAGACTAGTTTCACATGGATCAGATCCACTGTGGAATTCCCCTTGCAATTCAATGGTTTGCTCCAAAATGTATTTTACATGTTGTGGATACAAGTTGTAGCGAGGAGGCATACCAGTTTGCATCAGAGCAGGGACTTGGGAACGTTTCTGGGACAATTTAGGAGAATAAAAGGATTTTTCTGTGTTCTGGATATATGAAAGGTGCCTTGTGTCTCCTTGTCCTAACAGCATCTCATGCTGAGTGATTTATCTGACAGATCTTTGAAGCCAAAGCCTGGAACAGACTATAAACAGAGAGCAAGTCATAAAGGAAAGACTGAGATTTCTGCTTTTTTCAAATCCATTCCTGGCTTTGGCTTCAAAAATCTGTCAGGTAAATCTGTTTGTGTAAACGCACCCTCACAGTGTCAGTAGTTTGGAACCTGAATTGCAGCTGGCAGATTCCCTTTAACTATAGAGTCACTAGCTACAAGTATAAAAAAAAAACATTGTTACATTGCTTTATGTTTATGAAAATAAAAAGTATCTTTTGACATAGGAATAGGAGTTTAGAGGCTTCATTTTAGATGGTACTAGTGTCTAATCTGAGTGGATCATCCTACAACATCCTTCTACAGAGGTCCCATCAGCCCCCCTCATGCCACAAGTGACTCATATGTTCATGTTCTCTCACCGAGCACCACATACACTCCCCACCGCAGCCCCCATAGTGACTCGGCAGGAGGTGGACAAGGTGCAAACGCTTTCCTCCTACCACTACGTTTCCTATAACCTACACTTTTCATCGCCTTGATAAGGGTCTGCAGAATTTTGCTTTTTGTGTTGTTCATTTTGCTTAAAGTAAAAGTGGAATCATTGACCCTGGCTGGGATTTTTACTTGCTCACCTTGGTTTACACATAAGAGTCATCTGGGTTCATGAATAAATTAGTATTTGTCGTTAAATCCATCCAGGCGATATAATAGACATGTTCTGGTTATTATTCTCTCGCTGTACTGTCCTTTATAAAAAATACAAATAGATCTCCTCCGGTTAGGTAGAGTTCTGTAGAGACCTGTTTCTTAGTTCATAGCATCTAGGAAAGCTGGGTGACTGCCAGTACAGCTCGCTGACACCTAGCTTTTTCAGACTCTGGATTGGAAAATCTGCCTAATAATACAGTGATAATGGAAGATTTCAAGACTTGTTAACAGCTTGACAGAACAGTGGCTCAGTGGTTAGCATTGTTGCATTGCAGCTCTCGATTCCTGGGCTCCCAGCCGACCAAAAGGAACATCTGCATGGAGTTGGCACATTCCTCCTGACTTCCTCCATGTTCTCCTGTTCCCACCACACTATAGAAACATACTGATAGGTAAATGGCTTTTTGTGATATAGTTTGTAGGCATCACTGGGGACCTGGATTGAGTGATGAAAGATACAAGCTGGAACACCTCCTAGCTCCCTCTTCCAGCTTTTTCCCTGCTTGGAGCTAAGCGTCCAACTGACTGTTATTGAGGCAGGGTCAGGGATGGGAGGCGTGAATGAGGATGGCACTTCAGGAGCTTGGGAAAGCCTCTTTGACACTTTGTCCAATAGGATGCAATGATCTTTCTATGTTCTGGAAGCAGAGGCACAGACACAGGGATATGAAAGGTAACAGCTATTTACGGTGTTCACTGTTCATTGCGGCTGACAAATTCACTTTAATGGTTCTAATAGACATAGTACTAAAATAGCACTTTGTAATATAGAATTAATAGATGGTAGAGCCCCTGGATGAAGGGTTGTAGATCTCATATATGCAGGCATTCTTATAATACTTCCTTTCATTACGGAAAACCAGATTTATAAAGCTTTCTATAAGACTGGGTTTGGGGGTTATCATTACATTAGAGGTAAGCGAGCCTCAAGCGTGCTCAATGCTTGTCTGATCCTGAATGCTTGGCATTTGATTATGGGTAGCTGAGGAAGTTGGATGCAGCCCTAGGGAGTCCTGGAAACATGGATATAGCCATAGGCTGAATCATAATGCTTTTAAAAAAACAAAAAATGTCATACAGGCTGCCCATTTAAATTATCCTTTGGACAAGCCCCTTGAATACTCAAACTCTACCAATGGGGTACATGTGTTGTACTTTATATGAAAAAAATCTGTAGTCTGACAACTGCGCAGCGGTGGAGGTGGTGGTGGGCCGCTAAAACATGCTGCTGCCGTCATGCTATGGACTGGTGGGGAAAAAAATTCGCCCATTTTTGATTTAATTTACATGAATCAGAACTGCTGGGGGTTACCTGCTGATGATGATCAGCGGCAGCCGCTCAGTATGTTGGGGCTTTGTGATTGATTTTACCACTTTCTGTGAATAGTGATGATGAGGTCTGCAGGGAACTTGCAACAAGCTCTGTATGTAATGCATGAAGTCTTTTCTGTATTTGTGACAGAATTCTGTGGAATTGCCCTAATTCAGTCCGTGTGCCTGGGGCAGCACTAGCTGTACATACAGCATGGGTGTTTATAGGTGGTTTTTCGCACTACATATAGGGCAGTTTTCCTGGCTGCTCCTCCTTAAACCTATTGCTATCATTATTTTCTGTAGATCTCTGTCTTCTATTGAACTGCTGACTTATCTTGTGACTTAGGCTGCTGGGTAATGATGGCATATCCCAGACAAAACAGTGCTCAAGTCTGTTTATTTTCTTTCCTGACATAGTTGAAGCCCTCATAGGCTTCTACACTGTGTTAGTGCACAGGCCAAGGGTTATCCACTGGAGCTGTCAATTACACATTAAATGGGGATGTTATTACATTGTGAGTTCTCTAAGACTTCAATAAACTGCAAGTTTCAGATGTGGATGTATCCTTATTCATATAAACCACATTAGAAAAACCTGACCCATTATAAGTAACTGGGGTTCACAGGGCACCACATATGTACGTCTTGCAACAATTCCAGCACTTGTGGCTTTCATTGTTTTTAAAACTGATGTAAACAAAGCTTAATACAATAGTAATGATATGCCCTTTTATGACATAAACTCTTATGGTTTGTTTTGCAGGTGGGTGCGAGAGTTCTTGAACAATGACAACAAGGGCCTGGATGTTTTGGTGGAGTATCTCTCCTTTGCACAGTGTGCGGTTATGTAAGTATAGACTGCACCAGGCAGGAATACACATGGGAGAGAAGTAATAAGAGCTTAGGGTGGCCTATGGAGAAGGAAATCTCCACATGCTGCACACTAATAATGGCCATGATTCACTGTACAGTCGTGTCTCAGTGCTGAAGTAGAAGCATGTGTTCCAAATAACAGTTTTCACCCTGCACCGCCTTCCATCTGGAGCTGAGTTTGCAGTCGTCTATGTTTTGGTCCCAGCCATTCCAGCCATTGCACATTTTCAGTCTGGAAACCATTCTGCTGCTTTGTAGCTTTGCTTTATCCAGTCCTCTCTCTGCCCCCTGGCCGCTCAAGCTTCTTCTGTATCCCTTTGATGTAGGTTTGATTTTGATGGCCTGGAAAACGGGGAGGATGGCTTGGTTGAAAAGTCAAAATCGTGGAGCAGATCCATCGAGGATCTGCAGAATCCCAACGCCCTCCCTGCCCCTTTCACCAACGGCCTCGCTCGCTCTGCCCGCCAGTCTGTGCTCCGGTATGTATTTGTGTGCTAGCTCCTGATCCCTGCAGCCATCCTGCCAGTATGCCATGTTTGTGATTCTGCCATATCTGGTCCATTCATGAAAATGTGAGCAAGTAGCACCTAGAAATATAAAGGGTCCATCCCGAAGCTCCTAGCTTCTTATATTTTATTGTTGTCCTTCTATTGGTGGGTAGATTATATTATGATGTTCTATATTA
Source organism: Dendropsophus ebraccatus (assembly GCF_027789765.1). Taxonomy (NCBI): domain Eukaryota; kingdom Metazoa; phylum Chordata; class Amphibia; order Anura; family Hylidae; genus Dendropsophus; species Dendropsophus ebraccatus. The sequence goes on from NC_091458.1 coordinate 49,536,798, forward strand.
TCACGTTACATTATATTATCATGTTCTACAAAAATCATCCCTTCATTTGGATGCTGAACTGCAAAATCCCTATTGTCTTCATTGTATTCTTGCGTGGATGGATTCATCTCCCATCCAGTGACTAAATATTTCCCTATTTTTCATGCTGGTACGTGGGAACCACCATAGGTAGACCAATAAATTGTGGGGCTTGTAAGTTACATGTACCTAGAGTAGGTTACATATGGGTTTATATAATAAGCACAGTGCTTTTTAACCTCAATGGTAACAAGTGCATTTTGTAAAATAGATGCAGTTACTGCTTGTCCACTAATGTAGATTATATTGCCATTGTACGACCCCTTTTATTTTTTGGGTGTTACTGTCACAAGAAACCAACCACATTGTAATCATTACTTGCCATTGCTGGAGTGTTAATGCCATCAAAATGTCTTAACCAAAACTTTGCTATAATCTCATTTACCATTGTAGTCTTGTGTATCTAGAGAAGGCTGAAGCTTATGTCATGTGAATAGCCGACAAAGCCAGCAAGTCACTAAACGGTTATCAAATTGCTTTCTCCCAATAGCAGCTACAATACATTGCCAGGAAAGAAAGCTCTGAAAAACTCCAGGTTGGTCAGTCAGAAGGACGACGTACACGTGTGCATCATGTGCCTAAGGGCTATAATGAACTACCAGGTAAGGAAAATATAGTTATAAAATATGCTGCTGATTGATGTAAATTGATGTTGGGAGTCCTGGAAAACCTAGATACAGCTATAGGCTGGGTTCACACTACGTATATTTGTCAGTATTGTGGTCCTCATATTGCAACCAAAACCAGGAGTGGATTAAAAACACAGAAAGGCTCTGTCCACACAATGGTGAAATTGAGTGAATGGCCGCCATATAACAGTAAATAACGGCCATTATTTCAATATAACAGCAGTTGTTCTAAAATAACAGCAAATATTTGCCATTAAATGGCGGCCATCCACTCAATTACAACATTATGTGAACAGAGCCTTTCTGTGTTTTTAATCCACTCCTGGTTTTGGTTGCAATATGAGGACCACAATACTGATTGAAATATACGTAGTGTGAACCCAGCCTTAGGCTGTATCAATCATTTTCCTTGTAGTCCTAGGCCAGCATTTAAATTATCCAAACAAGCCTAGTCAAATGCCGTTTGGCAGCTTGCTCATTACTAATGGTTTAGACTCCCAGGACCGCTGCTGATCAGCTGATCGAAGGTATAGCTGCGCTCTCACTAGCTGACCAGACACAGCTCTGTGCATTTTGTTCTGGCTGTACCTGGGTTTGCAGCTCTCTCCTTCTGTGAGCGGATACTAAGCATAGGCAATTGTTTGTCTTACTCAACCCCTTTAAGAGATTTATTGCCCCCCCAAAAAAAACACAATATTGGATTGTGGTCCTAACTCTGAACGGATTACTTAAGTATATGAAAACTTTTTTCTTTTTGTATTCTAGTATGGCTTCAATCTGGTAATGTCTCATCCTCATGCGGTCAATGAAATCGCTCTTAGCTTGAACAACAAGAATCCAAGGTAACCTGCATTGTGCACATTGTCGTATTTTTACCTCCTGCATATTGCAGGAATGATTCTCTATGTCTTTCTCTACTGTAGTATGTTAATAGTTTTAATAATTATAAAAAATTCTTACCTCGAAATTAACCCTATTTTTTTTTTTACACTTAGGACTAAAGCTCTGGTCTTAGAACTACTGGCGGCTGTATGTCTTGTCCGAGGAGGACATGAAATCATTCTGTCTGCTTTTGACAACTTCAAAGAGGTAAGAATAGACATTCGGACAACAGATATTGCAAAGAGTGGTCAGTACAGAGAACCTTAAAGGAGAAGTCTGGCCCTGGCTAAGATCTGAAAGGGGGCGGAGGCGCACATAACCAATTCTCTCCCTGTGCCCGCGATCCATTGCGTGATTGGCCTCAAGACCCCCACCGAAAGGCGTTTTCCCCCCTAATTTTGTTGATTTCACAACTCTGTTGATGGACTGGCCGCTCAGCCAATCAGTGACTGCAGCGGTGCCCTGACCCATTCACTGACTGGCTGGGCGGCCAGTCCATAAACCAGGTTGTAACGACTGCTCTGGTGGAGATGCTGGAGCAGAAATTGGGAGAGGTGAGTTGACATAGTTTTTTATGTTCCCCTTCTACCCCTGCATTTTGGGAAAAAAATTACATGGACAGACTTCTCCTTTTATTACATTTATAGGCATACATTTTTATATTTAGGGTACAAACCCACTTGACGTATTTGCTGCGTGAATCAGTCCTAAAAATAAGCAGGCAAAACGCAGGTTGGCTTTATACAATTGTTCTGTGTTAAAATACGCAATTGCGTATTTTTGAAGCGTGAAGCTACATGCGTTTTTCGCACAGGTTGTTAACAACTGATGCTTTGCTAACAACAAGCTTCAAAAATACGCAATTGCGTATTTTAACACAGAACAATTGTATAAAGCCAACCTGCGTTTTGCCTGCTTATTTTTTAAGACTGATTCACGCAGCAAATACGTCAAGTGGGTTTGTACCCTAAGTGTTCACTTAGATTTTTTATTTTTTTTTATTTTACATCTCATAGAAATATGTCAAAAGTTCTGATTGGTGGGGATCTGGATGTACAGAAAGAGTCAGAAAAAGGGCACAGCTAAATGCTTCTGTTGCTGCATTAGATTGATCTAGTAGTAAATCTATATGGCCGAACTTATGCAGCGAAATTTGCGTCATAGTAAGACAAAGCTTTAATGAATCTGGTATATTCTATTCAGGTCTGTAAAGAAAAGCATCGCTTTGAGAAGTTGATGGAATATTTCAGGAATGAGGATAGCAACATAGATTTTATGGTAAGTGAAGAGATTTATCTCTGCTAAATATTCTTACTCCATTGAAGGTTAGTTTGTATGTGTTACTAAGCGGTCATCTCCACAGGTGGCATGTATGCAGTTCATTAACATCGTTGTCCATTCTGTGGAAGACATGAATTTCCGAGTACATCTTCAGTATGAGTTTACCAAGTTGGGCCTTGAAGAATTTCTAGAAGTAAGGATAAAAACCTTTTTTTTTCCGGGATGCATAGAAAAGAGGTTGAACCATAAAGTTCTTGCTTTGACATCTGACCTAAACTCTGATATTTTGTTCCCCAATAGAAGTCCAAGCACACAGAAAGTGAGAAACTCTTGGTTCAGATCCAGGCCTATCTGGACAACGTGTTTGATGTCGGGGGTCTCTTGGAAGATGCAGAGACTAAGAATGTGGCACTTGAGAAAGTGGAAGAGTTGGAGGAACATCTGTCTCATGTGAGTAAACTCAGGCTGCTTTCAATGGATACAGGGCTTCACCCTTTTAAATAAAAAACATCTCTATTTTGGTGCTTTTAGAGGAGACTTTACCAGGCTGGAGATATCTATCAGATTTTTGACCTATTGATAGATCGTAAGACATTGGGCTCCCATACCTAGGAATCCAAGCAGACAAAACCATGCCCCTATGTGAACACCAATATCTGGACAATGTTGCCAGTCAATCTCAGCAACATGGCATGCATATTGGCGAATACATTGTGGCGTGGTTTCGGCCATGATATATGAAAACATGACCTGAGTCCTATACATCACTGTCAATACATAGAATTGTCAGTGAATTTTCACAAGTAAAAGTCTCCCAGTTCTAGATGCCTTTGTCTGCTTAAATGTTTACTCCCTTCCACAGATTTTTTTTTTTTTTTTTTTTTTTATAAATTGTTTATTTTCAAGAGCTTTTTTATTTTTAACAGTATAAGAAAAAAAAATATGCAGAATATGTCAAACATTCAGTAGAAACAGTCATAACAATGGGCCACACGGCTGAGCAGAGAAGTATGTAAAAGAACATTTAGGGCCAGCCCTCCAGTACGGGCAGGGAACAGCCGACCCACTTACATCAATCAAGCAATCTAATCAAGTAAGCTATTAAACTGAACTGCAATATAGGGCTACCTATAGCCAAATAACTGGGGGGAGACAAGACAAGGACAAGACAGAGACATCACAGGAGACAAAGCGGGGAGGCAGGGAAAAGGAAAAACAACCTAATCATAAAGGCAGAGTACCCTCACAGATTCACGTTCGGTGCAACAGATCATAATAAACATCCCATAGTGTCCATATTTGCTCGCATTTCTCTATACGGTGTTCTTGTGCTGCAGTCATAAATTCCAGTCGTCTCACTTCCTGAATGCGATTGACTAGTTCAAGTGCTGATGGGATTAAAGTTTGCTTCCAGTATTTAGCAAGGAGACACTTGGCTGCGGTTAACACGTGGAGGAGTAGTCTGGCTGAAGGCTTCGACAGGGTTTTAGGTGGAAGATTCAGAATATATGTCATCGAGTCCAAAGGCACTACTGTTCCCAACACTACCGCCAACAGGCCCTGTATTCCCCTCCAGTATGGTTGAAGCTTAGGACAGTCCCAAAAAATGTGTTGGAGGGTCCCCACCCCTGTCGAGCATCTCCAACAAACCGATGGAGTGTCCGGGTAGAGGCGATGAAGAAGGTCAGGGGTGTGGTACCAAAAGAATATTATTTTGTACTGGTTTTCTTTAAAACCACAGATTATTTATTTTAATGAGACAACTTAATACTTGTTTTCTCTAGTCTGCTGTGCACCTAGGGGCGGGTAATGTGCTCTCAGGTGATATAGGTGTATCTCCAGGACTCAGGCTGAGCTTGCTCATTCTGGGATTGTTTTCGAGTGGCTTGTGTATAAGTGGAGTAATAGGCAGGAGTTTGAAGTCCTTGTAAGTACTTTTCTTTTTTACACTGGGATAAGGGATAGCAGGATCGGAGGGTTTCTTCAGTGCACAGTGTGCCATAGATACGCACGACTGGTGCAAGTGTGAATAACGCTGGAGCAGATATCAGCATATTGCCCATCTATAAGCACACATTAGAGATCTGGAGGATGCAACACTAAGGGCTATTGATAAAGAGTACACTGCTCACTGAAGAAACAAATAGAAGGGTAGATATGGAGGATGGAGGGATGGATTAGGGGGGCCAAAATGGCTTGGTTAATGTAGTTAGAGGGACTGAAAAGGACTTCAAGAAAATGAAGGTCTTTACTGTCTCCAGGCCTCCAAGGATAATGATGTGAGGATGCTTTGACACCTGGTACTGGAAGAACACATTGATGTACTTGGTATTGTTGAGACATTGCTAGACCCATCACGTAACTGGGCCTTTCATGGCGATCAGGGAAGGAGGAGGAATCTCTCTGTATATTAGAAATGGTATGAAAGCAAGTGTGAAGGATGCAGTAGTGTTTGTGAGGAAGTGAAGTCTTTGTCGGTAGAATTACGACTGAAAAGAATCTGCAAATTCTAAACCTTTGACATTCATTTCGGATCAAAGCTGAGGTAATGTAAGGTTTTAGCAGCACTGGTGGTCCCTTGTGTTTCTGATCACGGTAGGATGTCTGCCGGTTATTGGTATGGAGAAAGTCCAACAGCATTCAGGAGGTTCTTTCCAAAAAGTTAATTGGACACCAAGTCTACATGGTGTCCAATAAAGTTTTTGGATTCATTTTGGATCAGTCTTTAAAATTGGCAGCTGCTACTATCAACCTTACATTAGCCTTGCAAATCTCCATTGTTCAATAAAACCTAGGAAGCCTTAGTGCCATACATGACTTTTCAGGAGTTTGGACCCAGCCAAATCTGACAGCCAATTCAAACGATTTTAGGGACTGTGAGTGGCCACGGGTATGGTTGACATCACAGAGATGTCCCCATAGACATGCAATTCTCAGTGAACCAGTCAATAGCAATCATACTCTGAGAACAGGGATGGACAAAAGGTTGCAGAATCCAGCCAGCTACTTTGGTTTGCTATTTTTTTTTTTACCATATGATGAGATAGCTTGGAACAGTACCATAGTGGTGTGAATGTATTATTCAGAGTTGTAGATTACAACACTTCACATGTGAAAGTGAAAGATGTGTGCGCCTGATCTCATTCTTCCCCTTTGGCATGTTTGGAAAACTTTTAGGGGGTTTTTCCCTTATCTTGCCTGAGAAGAAAAAAAATTAAATCCTTTTGGTTTCGACTTTCGATGAGGGAGAACGGTTCTGACCGTGGCAGCATTAGGTAGACATTGTGGACATTGTACATCTAACTATTGAAGCCATGATTTTCCACCAGATGACTGAGAAGCTGCTGGACTTGGAGAATGAGAACATGATGCGGGTGGCAGAACTTGAGAAAACCCTGTTACAGCGGGAAAAGGACCTGGATCTCATGAGGGTGAGACGCATATGATGTATTTTAGGTTACGACTTGTATAAATAATGTAACTTTACTATATACTGTAGGGTTATATTTTATCCACATCTTGTCTATTTCTGTGTCCATGATTGTGCAATATGAGTGCTAGGAATTCCTTACAATGTTTACAACGTCTAATTCCTGTAAACCGTACTGATATATGCGTTCTTATACAAGTATAATTTAGAATGCAACCTACATTGGAATTTAGCACAACCGATGTCCTCCATGGCATCTTTACAGTCACAATACATTCTTGGTCTCGGCCTACACATAAGAAAGATAATTTGATAATTGGTTGTGTATCACTATGAACCAGTACTGAATAAATACTTAGCCATTAATGCCAATCAATTTCTTCAGGAGACGTATGAGAAAACAACCCACCAGGTAAACACACTAAGGAAAATCGTCAAAGAAAAGGAAGAAGCCGTTCAGCATCTGCGCCAGCTGGAACAGGCCAATGCATTGCAGCAGCAGAAACTGGGGTCTGCCGGCATGGTGCTTCCACCTATTGGGGTTTCTGATGGAGACATGTCCTTGATCGCTGACTTCCCACCACCTCCGCCACCACCGCCTGCTCCTGCACCGACTCCTGTAGCTCCGCCTCCACCCCCGCCACCTCCTCCTCCGCCTCCACCACCCCCTCCACTTATGCAAAGTAAGAGTGTAATTCCAGTAAAACTTATGCATTCCATATAAATAATAGTTGTGATTCCGCTCCTATCAGATATCATAAATACTAGCATATTAAATCATCCTAGTAAAAAAGGGTCAGTGGTGGAAAAAGGTGTTTTTTCCATATTAACAAGAACGGATCTACATGTTGCAAAACACATCAAACATATCAGATCAATTCTTTCCACTAGACAGTTCATACTCTAGTTTGACACCTGTCAGATTTTTCAGAGGACCTGCAGCATTTCCGTAACAGAATCTACAACTTTTACAGTGAGGAAAATCTGCAATGGATCAGACAACTATTGACATGCTTGGTATTTCATATCAGCACCATGGGTCCATTTTAATTGTAATTTTCACTTACTTTGCTGGTGTTGTAAATGCATAGATTTTTGGGTGGAAGACTTTCCCTAAGAAGCTACTATTTTAAAACATCAGGCGCAGTCACGTGAATCCCCATTCTAGGACCTACAACCTTATTTATTTTCCTTGGTGTTTTTAGTCAGATTACTAATACAGAACCACTGATACATCTTGAGCCTATGTTCACACTGCGTATGAATCCGTAGTGCGAACCGTGAATATACGCACGTAGTTTTGAGGTTGATGCGTTCGCTTGAAAGTATACGATATACGCCCGCACAATGCACACTACGTATGAGCTTACGGCAGGATCGTATACGGCGCCATGAAAAATGAACAAGACCATTGTTTGAGGATGGAAATGTTGAAACTCACGGCCGTGGATTTCCATGCGGCCCCGTACGAAGTACTTATTTCAGCCAAATTGAACTTGATTTTTCGATCCAAAAGGTTCTGTGTGGTTTACGGGGTTGGGCGAAGATTTCCAAGTAAATGACCTGCCTCAGATCACTTCGAAACAAGCTAGGGAAGCATAACTGTACTGCGGGCGTATGTTCGCGGTTCGTACGCATCCGCCTGCATGTCTACTTTTCCCACGCCCGTAGTTTCAGCCGCACATGTACGGCGGCGTACGAACTCGGGATGGATTCATACGCAGTGTGAACATAGCCTAATAGAATACTCAAAGTGGCTTCCATTATAGTTGTATTCATCTCAATGGCTTGAGATGACAAAGAAAAGAATCACCTTGTATAATACACCAAATTAGGGAATCTTTTTAGAAGACTGTGACCCCATTTTTTATACAGTTCGACCAGTGTGACTATTGTAATAATATGATAGAACATCTAATATTAGCTTATAAAAAGTTCATCTAATATTAGCTCATGAAAAATATTAGCTCTGATGTCATTCTGTGGATATGTTTTATCTGAACTTTGTGTCTCATTGTGTGCACTAGATAAATGTCCGCCCCCACCGCCGCTTCCATCCTCCTGTCCTGTCATCATTACAACTGGATTATCTGGTAAGTGCTACAGCAAGAGTGCTGAATTTTTACAGTATATGCTTTGTGTCATACTGATCTAACTATATGGCTAACCTTAACATTCCTATGGCAGCCATCCGGATCAAGAAACCAATCAAAACAAAATTCCGCTTGCCTGTGTTTAACTGGACGGCACTGAAGCCCAATCAGATCAGTGGGACAGTGTTTAGCGATCTGGATGACGAGCGCATTTTACAGGTAAAAAACTTTTCCATAGAATTTCCTACTACTGCCATTTTATTATATGTATTTATTCAGGCATGTAATATTTGTATGATTCTCTCGTATAATAAACAATGGAGCAGCTTTAAATTACAGCTACCCAATCATTTTGTCTTTGGAGAGATAAGCCACTGCCATAAGAGCCAAGCAGCATCTTACCCCCCACTTTTACATGTATAGGGGGACTAGGAAAAATAGTTGGTGGCCAAATGAGAGTTCAGCCAGCGACTTTTTATATGTGTGGACACCTTTACCTGGATTCATTTTCTAGAGTCAAGATTATATTGTATTTTATTTCCAAATTAATATTCCTCTCAACTTCCCAGAACCATAGTCATTTAATAATTTCTGATTGAATGAAATAGAAGTGTGTTTATGGGCTTCACTTGTCTAAGGTTGTGTTATGTCTCTTGTAGGATTTGGATATGGATAAATTTGAAGAGATCTTCAAAACAAAAGCACAGGGAGCCGCCATGGACCTGACCTGCTCCAAGAACAAATCTTCTCAAAAATCCATTAGCAAAGTGACTCTTCTTGAAGCCAACCGAGCCAAGAACTTGGCCATCACTCTGCGAAAAGCTGGAAGGTCAACAGAGGAGATTTGCAAAGCCATCCAAACGTAGGTTTATCACCCTAGGTATTGGCTGGGCTGTCACATGACTAATTTACTGCAGAGGTTCCATTCCCCAAATTCATTGCAATTTCAACATTTTAAAATTCTCACCCTCACGTCACGTAAAAAGTCATGCAGCCCTTCATATTCATCATTGCCGGTTTCATCAGCTGTTTATACAGAGCGATGTACAGTCTATAATGATAAAGAAAAGGGACACATAAAAAATGCGATCAGCCGACAACGTTTGCTTGTTAGTCTGCTGATCGCTGAACCTTTTACACAGACTATTTATTGGGATCACATTATGGGCGTGTAAAATGGCCCTCAGCTTCATGTTGTTAAATAGGAATCTAAAACCGTTCTATATATAACATATTTTCTAAAAACAGATCCATAAAGTAATTAACTTGTTTTCACTTCCTTGCAGGTTCGACTTGCGGACAATCCCTGTGGATTTTGTGGAGTGTCTGGTGCGTTTCCTTCCCACAGAAGCAGAAGTGAAGTTACTGAGGCAGTATGAGAGGGAGAGGAAGCCTCTGGAGGACCTATCTGATGAAGACCGATTTATGATGCTCTTCAGTAAAGTGGAGCGTCTCTCCCAGAGAATGTCCATCATGACCTTCATGGGCAACTTCAATGAGAACCTGCAGCTGCTTACACCGGTATGAATTTGTTTACATGACAACATATTACAGCACTCTCTTTTATTTCCTTGGTCACTGTTGGTTATGCTAAAGGCAGAGGACACACAAGGACCCTTTAGTAATACATTGCTTTTTGCTTTATCTTATAACATAATCCTTTCACACTTGAGGTGTACAGTTTCTTCAGTCTCCAGTATTCTTGGGGCCCTATTACAAAGGCTGATTCGGCAGATTCTCTCTCCATGTAATAAAGACAATGATCAACTGATGACAATGATCATCGACTGATTTTGTGTTTAGGTCCTAACCTAAAATCATCGGCTGCCCACCGCTTATCTCTACGTGTAATAGGGATGCGTGGCCGACGGCTGACGATTGTAAAAAAAAAAATAAAGTTCATACATACCTGTCCACGCTTCCCAGTGCTTCTCCCTGCTCTCCGGTACCTTTCTGTCGTCTATCTTTTGCCGCCTGTGGCCAGTGATTGGCTGAGCTCTGCAGTTCCACAGGCGGCAGCTGGCAGAAGACAGGAAGGTACTGGGGAGAGGGCAGAAGCATCGATGAGTGTGGACAGATATGTATGAATTTTATTATTCTCCACTTTTAAAGCAAGGGCTGTACGGACATTGCCGATGTCCGTGCAGCCCTTGCTGCGCAATAGTCAAGCAGTGTATGGGCTCAGTAAGTGAGCGTCGATCTTGCAGATCTTACATTAAGCCATTGGGCCCTGTAATACGCCCTTTAGGCCTTGTTTGCATCTGTCTTGGTGGCTTTAGTAGGGAACTACTGTCACAGACTGGACAAGAAAAACAATGCTGTCTAAAACTGTGTACACTGCAGCAGAAGCTGATAGATGCCATTAAGTCCAGCAGTTACTGTTGGTGTCTACACTGCACTGAGAGTAACCATGATGCAGATATAAACAGAACCTAAGATACAAGATTATAGTGCTGGATTGTAATATATTAACTATAAATTAAGGATCTTTAGATCAGAATGAAAGCTGGCATTTATCTGAGGTCTGTATTTTACACTACAATGAGATGTGTATAATGCTGTAAGCCTCAGTTTGTTGTATGCCCATCTGACACATTCTCTAACATTTCAGCAACTTAACGCAGTGATTGCAGCGTCTGCTTCCGTCAAGTCATCTCCGAAGTTGAAACAAATGCTGGAGGTGGGTGAGAGCCTAAGGATGAGGTGTAAACTTTATTAAACACTTTGTGATACAGTCAGATATGGTCAGAGCTTACTCCTCTTTGTCTTCCTTCTGTTCAGATTATCCTCGCTTTAGGCAATTACATGAACAGCAGCAAAAGAGGATCCGTGTACGGGTTCAAACTACAGAGCTTGGACTTGGTAAGATTGAATTATCACTCAAGATCTTGTTAAAAGGAGTCAACTATCATATAATATTCTGATATCAATAATTTGTTCGCTCTAGCTTCAAGACACAAAGTCAACAGACAGGAAAATGACCTTGTTAAACTATATCGCATTGATCTGCAAGGAGAAGTATCCTGAAGTGGCCACCTTCTACAATGAGCTTCACTTTGTGGAGAAGGCAGCAGCAGGTGAGGGCATCGGGCATGATATTGAAGATCAAAGGGGCATCATCTCTAGAATAAGAAGAAAACATTTTTTTTTAATGTATTTTTATTATTTATCTATAAGTCTAGTTACATACAACCTCACAAGTAATTGTATTGTTCTTCATACATGTATTATGTAACTGTGGCTGCTTTGATCTCCGTACATATTTTCTCTACTGTTTGTGAAATGAAGACTTGCTTAGGGGCTTTTGTATAACAATGAGATCACATTTTTGTTTGCTTTCTATTATATCCATGTTGTGTAGCGTATTTGGCTTATCTCTCAGAGTTGCCCGAGGTCTACAGAAATGTTTTGTCACAGTAGACCCTTGATCGGGATAAGCCGGGTTTTACTTATTTATTTTTTTAAAGGGGCTGTCTAGAAGAAAAACAATCCTAAAGTGTTACAGTTAATCCTAAAGTCATATGCTAGGCTGCATACAGTTGTTCTATGGAGTCTTTACAGCTTGTTATGTAGACAGGGACAGGATCAGTCATTAAATTATCATTAGAGGTAGGGAGAGTGTAGATTGTCATACATATCAGATGAATCATGGACGATTTAGCCGACATGAAAGGGTTTGGCCGACCATCTCTTTGATTGTACTACTGGAGGCCTAGGTAAGGCAGGATAACAACAAGGCAGTTGTCTAATGGTTGGGGGCCCTGCCTGTCCACTGTTCACAAGAATGGCTGTCATGTCTTCCTAATTATTGGAACAGTAATCGGCATGCACACTGCCACTCTGTTCAGCTGTATAGGCCTGATGGAGATCGCCGAGTGCTGTACTACATCTCCAGCTCCATGTTAGTCCATGTTAGTCCAACATTCATCCCCAGCTGTTTTATAAGGTTGGATGGGGTAGTAGTGACTGTGGCTCCATTCAGATGGAGGACATGAGATGACCACATGTGCGTTCAGGTCCAGATTTGGAGAACTCTGCAGTCAGACTGTACTGTATAGTGTGAGGAACCTCTGCCTTTGACAGGAGTCCCTTCTCCTCTTCATACTTTGTGTGGGCTATTACAGCACAATCAGGGCCCTTCTTAATCTGAAATGAATCTTGACACATTTACCAAATCAGATTCTAGACTAATCTCAGGGGATTTGAAAATCTTTATTCATCACCTCTCCTGTAGATAGGGCATAAGTCTTTTTTGGGTAAAAAAACCCCTTTAAGCCTGTTCTTGTAAATATGGTCTGTCTAAGTAATACAGGATTTTTCTAATTGTCCCTCTTATATTAGGCTGTTCAACATCTGTGGCGCTGAAGTAACCAGGCCTTACTCCTTACTCTATTTGTGTTTCCAGTGTCTTTAGAAAATGTCCTATTGGATGTCAGGGAGTTGGGGAAGGGAATGGACTTGATCCGCAAGGAGAGCAGCCACCATGATAACAGTGTATTGAAGAGTTTTGTGAGCACTAATGAAGGAAAACTAGACAAGCTTCAGAAGGACGCCCGGACTGCGGAGGTAAGCACCTCAGGGAAAGGTAACAATGCTAGTTGTTGACATGTATTAGATTGTAAATGATTTCCTTGTGTAGAAGAGCAGGAGTCAGTCTGTGTCTGGTCACATCTTGCTCACTTCTTGTGCACATTATGTCTGCCATAGATCACATAATATATAGCATATGGAGGGATGAGAGTCTCCTGCTTAAGCCTATGCTTGGAAGAATGCACCAAGGTTGGCACAGTGGCATCTGCTGTAATGACCATCAATGAAAATGAAGGCATTGCCCTCAGTGTTGCCCTAATTTTCCCAACACATGTGACTTATTGTGCCTTTGGCTGTACACTGGTTTTTAGTTCTTTCCTAATATAATTGTTGCAGATCTGAATCATTCTGTAGCTTTTTTCAGCCTGCCTCGCTCAGTATCCACAGTGGAGTCAGACTGTTTCCCTATACTAGCTATAATATTACCAGTCTGTGCAGGTGCCTATAGCTGTCTTTGCTTTTACTTGCATTCTGTACTTTATGCTCTCTTTTTAGTTTCACTAGACACAATGACAGCCACTGTACTAGATACACCCCTCTCATGTGGGAATTGCTGGAGAAATTTTTTTTTTTTACTTACTTGTTTGCCATTGTCTTTTTCATAAATACCAACAAAGTAATGTAGCTGTTTATGGTTTACCCAGAGTGTCCATATTGTCTGGGACTCTATAACACCGAGTCCGCTTCTTTTGCCTTCTACCATTTTTTGAGTTGTGTGTATTGTTTTCCTCCATCAGCTGTTTTTTCCTGCTTTATTTGACCGCTCTGTCTGGGTATTTATAGCAATCTGTCCCACTGTGATTCCACCCTCCCACCCTTCCCTCCTCTGTGCCTGCAGGAAGCATAGACTTGTGAAGTTCTATGTGCTCTTAGAAGAGAACAGTATCTCCAGATCTCTTCTTTTTCTCCTCTGCAGGAAGCGTACGCAGCTGTGGTGCATTACTTTGGAGAAAATCCAAAGACAACGCCGCCCTCTGTTTTCTTTCCCGTGTTCGCCAGATTCATCAAATCCTATAAGGTACAGAAATTAACCTTGTGTCGTAGACTTGTGTGTAAGCATGTTGGACGCTGCAGAGGCACCTGTGAGTTTAATGTGTGTCCTCAAAACCCAGAAGAAAAGGCTCTTTCCTGTGATTGTTCCAGCAGGAAAAGGTCCTTTTGGGTGTGGTCCCCGCACAGTAACAGCGTAACCGCTTTACTCATTGAGTGGGACAGCATTCAGTAAACGCACTGCACAAGAGAGAACATAGAAACTAATAGAAACTACACCCTGGTCCATTGATAACGCTATTCCAGAGTGCATGTAGTGTGTAGAAGGAGGCGAAGACTCTCAAATCCCAGACACTGCTTACATAAATCTATCCTTACACATGTTGTCGATGGAGCACATCTCATGTAATCGTAACCTTACGAGATGTAGTCTACAGAAGGAATTTACCCAGAATGGAATCCATCTGAAAATCTGTGTGAACGTGCCCTCATAATGTAAAGAATGGCATCACAGGGTTTTTCTGTGAATTTGCTGCACTCAGCCGCTTCATATTATATGAGCGTAGACCAATAAATCAGTGTATGAAAAACTAGGATTATGTTAACAGTAATAAATGTTTGCTCCTACTTAAAAGTCCAGGTCTGGTTTAGCTTTGCAGCCATGCCCTTACAGAAAAGAGAAGGATAAGGGCTCTATGGGACTTTCTGTGTTGGTGGTGTAAATGGTTTACAATGCTTTATTTTCTAAATAGGAAGCTGAACAAGAGAATGAGATGCGGAAGAAGCAGGAGGAGGTACTAAGGGAGAAATTACTAGCTCAGGAGGCAAAGAAGATGGATCCTAAGGTATATAGTACTAGGAGAATATTCTCTGTTTATATGCATAAGGCAGCCATGTATTGTTATATTCCCTCAGTGGCCAACTCAACAAGTTGTTTATTCCTTCTTTAGTCTCCAATGCAAAAAAATAAGCGTCAGCAACAAGACTTGATAGCTGAGCTGCGAAGGCGGCAGGCCAAGGACCACCGCCCTGTGTATGAAGGAAAGGATGGAACCATTGAAGATATAATCACAGGTGGGTTTCTTCTACAGGTGAAATTCTGTGCATTATTTTTCCAACAGCAATCTGAGACATCCCATGGAGTTATAGCCGCATCTTACCACACTCATGGGGATGCCTTCTCCTTGTAATGAGACCTTTTGGAATTGCCTGTATTTGACTATATATGTATATCTCTCTGTCTCCCCAACCCACATTGATGACTGCAGTCCTGAAGAGTGTCCCATTCACAGCCAGAACAGCTAAGAGAGGCTCTCGGTTCTTCTGTGATACATCCCTTTTTGAGGATTCAAACTGTTAAGCCCTGTGCCTTTAAATAAAGAGTATGTAAAGGTACTTGCACCCTCCTACTGCATGCATTGTCGCCTCCCTTGTTCAGCCGTGGACGGCTCTATCGGACAACGCTGGAATGCATGCACACACTCTATGCTTTAACCTTGTAGTCACTCTACTAATAATCTGCAATGCACCTGACTGCATGTTATTCTCATGTCTGGATATTTACGTTTCTAGTGTTCTGCAGCCATCTCATCTATATGTAATATTCCATGGGTATGTTACATATATACTAAGCTTTACTCCTTCAGAAATGTAAAGCACAAGCAGGCTGTGGGAAGATGTTGCTTTTTTTTGTACCCACAAATATACAGGGTGTTTGTTAAACAAATGGTCTCTTCGGGCTGTGGCAGGCCTGTAAGCACTTGTGCATGTTACCCAGGTACCCAGCTCCCCTGCCTATTGTGCTTCTACAGGATATTGCCTGGCATTTCGGTGGTGACCATAAAGGATGACAACTCTCCGCACGCTGTATACCTGAACTCATATCATAGTGTCCTCCTCACTACTCATTTTCTTGACATTAAGACCAGGATTGACGGTCTTCAAATATATATATATATACATGTTTTATTTTATCTCTCAGATTAGCCCCAGGAAGATTCATCTCTAGTATCCCTCCTATTGCAGAGGGTAAGACATTGTCCAGAGACAGCTAAATGTGCATCAGCTAATGCAGGCTATGCTGCTTCTGCTTGAGGAGAAGGATGATCCGTGTAATAAGTCTGTGTTTATTGCATCTTGCACCGTGGTACCACGTACAAGTCCATTTATTCAGATTAGTGCCACTACAGTATAACTCCAAAGGTAATAGACCTAGATAGGGTATAAATAGAGCAGGCTTATGATATAGAGTGAACTCTCTGTGACAAGCGGGTGTTCAGACTCCCAGTGATTGCTAGAACGAGTCGGGACTTCTCTTGGGAGTTCTCTCTTCCTCTCTCTGCAGGAAACAGACTCTAAAGTAACTCTATGGAACCTGTTTCTGGGAGAGAAGGGCTTAGCTGAGTGCTTCTCCCTGTTCATTCCATTAATCAGTCAGGGTCTGAATAACCAGATCCCAACCAGTCAAAACATTTGACTTGTCTCTGGGACATGTTCAAAGTTTTAAGTGACAGGATATAACACTTAAAGCTAGAATAGTCTACAGCAATGCATCAGAAGTACCACATATCAGTCAGATGGCGCTGAAGCTGCTGCACAGAATTATATTGCTGGACTAACTTGCTGGCTTTGCAGAAAATGTTACAACTAATGCCCCAGTATCTATGCCCATCATACAGGTCAGTATATATGACTAGGAAGGAGGCTGAGATTTGCTTGTCATTGTATTTCTCATTCCCTCCCCACACGAGCACATACTGGGTAACCGCCACTAACTGCTTCCGCCCATCTGCTTTTCTCCATCTTGCTAAAGTAGTTTTCTTTAATTCATCCGCTCTCACTTTCCATCTTGCAGACCTCCGCAATCAGCCCTTCAGAAGAGCAGACGCAGTCCTCCGGCATGCCTGGCGACGGATCTAGCACTTCCAAGAATAAGAAGTTGTGCTGGGCTTTGCTGTGTATTGCCCTGTGAGGCGATAGAACTTAAGCAGTTTACTCTGCACTCTTCCCTCCACTCCACATTTTAAGGGAAACGAAGAAGCCGGGACACTTTACAGAGGAAAAAAAAAGTGCCTTATTGCAACAGTATTATAGAACTATTTTTTTTCTTTTACTATTTATATATTTTTTTAATGTTTTACTGTTAAAAATGTAAATATTTTGTAATATTCTTTGCTGTATCGGCTGCTGTGGGCAATATTTGTTGCAAAAAAGAAAGTGCCTTGTCAGTGTAAGAAATTTTTATTTTTTTGCAGATGGATAGTCTGAACACTAAAGTTATGCACCGACTGAGGCGTTGGGTAGTGCAGGGGTTGGCCATGTCATCGGTTCTCTTTTCATGGCTGTGATCAGGTCAATAGAAGCAGTTTTACATCGCCCTAGAAATAAGTAATGGTTATTTAGGGTGGTTACCAAAAAAAAAAAAAGATGAGAAATTGCTGAGATTGCTCGAGAAAGTTGCAAGGTGACCAGTGAAGTGGTAGTGTGGGAAGTAGGTAGAGGTAAAAAGTCACATGAAGATCGAAAGGGAATGATATTAGTAAGTAGCAGTGGTGCAGACACAGATGTATTGAAAAGCCATTCCTTCTGTTTCTGCTTTATTGTAAATGCAGTTCATGCAGTCATCCCCAACCTGTGGCTGTCCCGCTGTTGTGAAACTAAAACTAAGACTCCCATCAGGTTGGGGAATACTAGCATGGTTGTCCATGAATGTTTCGATGAGGATTTGGCTCACGCTTGCTTTATGTGTCATATTGTCTGCATATCTGTACTGTTGTTGGAGATGTCCACTTTACTATCATATTGTAGCATTAACTACAAGAGTTATACTACAACTGCAACACAACAGTCCCAGGAAATACATCTGAGATGGAAGTTGGGTTGGGTTGTGGCCACTTAGGGGTCGCAATGCGATCCCATTTAGTGACCTTAGTTACTTCTCAGCTCGACATTGCATTTATGGTTGCAGGACTCTTGTTGCAGCTGAAATTGTTGTGTAGCCCCAGCCTTAAAGGGGTAGTCCAATTTAAGTAAACTTATCGCCTAGCCAGCATCAGAACAGGGCCATACTCCTTTATTTTGAATAGAGTGGTGAGTCGGTGGTCCATTCATTGTCTCTGGAGCTGCCAGAGATAACGGAGTACAATGCTCAGCTACCTTCGGCATCTCCTATAGAGAATCAATCGACCTGCAATGTGCATGGCCACCTGCCGTTAAAAAATAAAGGAGTGACCCAGGGCCCTATTCTGGAAGTTGTGAAGGGTGTAGTGGTTGGACCTCCTCACACTTCATGGAGGAAATCTCTCCACAGGATAAGTTAACTTGTTGGAATACCCCTTTAAACAATCACTTTTCCCAACAATGGTGTATTTCATTCCGGGAACCCATACTAGGCACAGAAGCAATGCTAACAAGGTTTAGTAAACTGGACATCTATCCTTATCCTTTCCACTATGCACAGATCCTACACAGTCAGTGATATTTCCAGTCTGCACACATTTTTATTATTATATATCGAAATATATATATTTGTATTTTAGCTATAGATGAACTGAGTATCTAACAGTGTTGTCCCATTCCTACCCATACATACTTCACAATGAAGTTTTTTTTATATATTTCAGGTAGGTTTGGGATATTGTTACAATTTGATGTTGCTACCCTACATCTGTGTCTAGGGGGCAGTAGCGTGCCCTGTTTTTAATTTTGGTAAAGATAATTTATTTCTAAATTTGTCCAAATCTGGAGCTTTATATGTACAGTCTTGGCACACAGGATCTGATCTGTTATTTGCCTGGACAACAGGCGGTCAGCGACACTAATGCCAAAGTCTTCTCTTCGGTTTGCTCAGTTCATGAAAAGATTTGTATTTTTTAATATAGCGCTAAGCAAGAGGTATTTTAATAGATGAGGAAAAAAAAGGGGGCTCCAACTTTAAGTGACGCATTTTGCTATTTGAGAGAGTGAAGAGCCGCAGGTTGTAGGGAAGCAGCGATATGTTGCATATGGGCCAAAGTCCCTGGACGTACAGTTCACGTCCGATATCTCAGAATCTGTGACATTCCATATTTGTGTCATGTTGAATGGCCTTTCACTCTATTAGTTGCTTTATCACGTTCTGTTTTGTCAAGCTTTTAGCAGGTATGTGTCATATGTCAGAGCATATAAAGTGAGGAAACCTTCCTATCACTCTCATTACATATACTGGTATATGGGTGAACTTAGGGACCAAACCCAGCTGACTGGACTAAAGATGATGACAGAGCTTTTCTTCTGTGGTAGAAGCCATATAGACATGCACCTTACGCATCAGCTAGACAATCTACTAGCTTTTAGGACGACCATATCCAACAGTTCTCCCTACATACTGTGTTATCATAAGCTATTTGCTATCAGGATTTATTAAACATTTCACTTGGCATCATCTCTGCGGGCAGAACCTTGTTCCAGAAACGACTGCTGTGACGATTGTAACTCACTAGTACATGGCCAAGCCAGAGGGGCCAACGGCAAGCTATACCTAATTCTTATCCAGTCTGTATTGTAACCATTCCATGGTATTTAACTGTTGTGCATATAAAATACATTCCCAGCCTCCTTCATTGCTAGAAGCTGGTGGCATTGTGGTGGCCGAGCTCTGGCTATGGAGGAGGTTCCAGTGCCTTCTCTCTGTGTATTAATCTTGTACAGTATGTTAGATGCCAGTCTGTTACAAGTCATTTTTTTCACTCATGGTCAGATGTCAGGAAACTATTTAGCGCTCTCTTATGTTATTGTGTTTTATTTGGTTGACAATAAATGTGCAGAGCCCTATTGTGAGCGTCTGTGTCCTGCTGGCTGTGTGCATCTTAATCCACATCATTATCATATACACAGATACATCTACAAAGGATCATTGCTTCCATTGTGGTACAATCAGGATAAGAATGATCTGTTCTGGATAAGGACCTGGTGCAGTATCCAGTAGGCAGCAGCTGGTGGTCATTGAGTAAAAATATGGAGGAGGTGGAAGCATTTAGACACCCAGGTTTCTAACACAAGAGAACAACTTACCCTGCCGTTAAAGGTCTTGCATAGCTGTAGCACCTTCTATAATGTCACATGCTGTGAAGGGGGCACACAGCAAATTCCAACCAACTGGCCTTAAATGAAATCAGTGTGTGTGTTGGTGTAGTAGAGCTGTGTGTATGTATAGTGTAGCAGTGTGGAGTGGGTATAATTTGTGCTGATGTGTGTGGGTATAATTTGTGCTGATGTGTATGTGTAAGTAATTAGGAGCCAATGATTGATTTAAGAAAGATATGCTGCGTTTACACAGAACGATTATCGCTCGAATTTTCGCAATAACGATCGCATTTGAGCGATAATCGTTCCGTGTAAACACAGCAAGCGATGAGCGAAAAATCGTTCATTTTGATCTTTCAACATGTTGTTAAACCATCGTTCGTCATTCGCTAAAAATTCGCAGATCGCTTTGTGTAAACAGTCTTCGTGTAAACAGATTCACCCTATGTAAAAGATGGGCTTAAAGCGTAACTGTCATATTTTTTTTTTTTTTTATTGCAGAAATCAGTAGTATAAGCGATTTTAAGAAACTCTGTAATAGGTTTCATCAGCCAAAAAAGCCTCTTTCTGTACTCAAGAAGCAATCTCCCAGCCTCCCCCCTGACTTCTTATCTGTGCATTATCAGGCAAACATGTCTTCATTACAGAGAAGCCAGTGAAGATGGGCTCTGCTCTCTCCATTGTAAGCCTATAAAGGGGGGAGGGGCTGAGGGAGATGAGGGAGCAGGAAGAGGTGACATGATGGTCAGCTGCTTGTAGACTCTCTGGGCACCTAAACCGCAGGATTCTGGGGTCAGAAAGGTCAGTGCTTATCTATGAACTTACTGAGAGAAGATTGCAGGGTGTTGTGCTGTGCAGGACTGCTCCGTGCTCAGTCACTCCTAACAGCCCCTCCCCTCTCCATAGCCACATAATGGACACAGGAATCCTGCTTCATCTGATGTGAGGGGGGAGGCTGGGAGATTGCTTTTTCAGTACAGAAGGAAACTCTTTTAGTACATAAAACCTATTACAGAGTTTCTTAAAATCGCTTGAACTGTTGATATGTAATGTTTTCAGAAAAATGACCCTGAAATGACAGTTACGCTTTAAGCGATCTTAAAAACGATCGCAATAACTATTTTTCTTACAAATCTTCTAACGATTTTTTCCATCTAAACGCTGATCGTTATAAAAACCAAATCGTTGCTTCAAAATCGTTAATCGTTCGATTGGGCGAATTATTGTTCTGTGTAAACCCAGCAATAGAGCCGAACATTAGTAGATTAATTGCAGGTTCATCCCTCTGTTTAGTTTTCTTTTATTAATGTTCTTTTATGTGTAATGCGAATTACTTTAACAATTACTACGGTTGATTTCAAAAAGTCATTTTAACATTTCAAGGTTTCTTATTTGTATTTAGGAAGATTTCTTCTTAGTTCTTACTAGGATTAGGAAGATTTTATGAGGATTATTACATAATGAAAGAAGGATGATGCAAGTGTAAAGCATCATTCAGTGACCACAGAGCTTCCCAGTTGCTCCTATGTGGATAGGGCTTCCAAAAAGTAGTGAAGTAAGTGCAAAGTGTGTAGAAAGTTAATAAAAGGGAAATTGCATGTCCACACCCTATTACTCACTATGCATTAGATGGCAGTCAAAATTTCTAAAGCACCAGATATCTTTTAAAAAATATCTTCTTTTTTTTTTTTTTAGTGTACAGTGTATACAGTACACAAAACAATGTAGGGCTGGGCTCTGGCTTGGCTTTATTTTGTTCAAATTCCCACCCACAATATAAAATATCATAAAAATTGTATAAATAAAATCAATTATCAAAGTACCTGACATTGCCTTGCTCCTATCAGATCACCTGAGATACCCATAAGTTTTTATAAATGATAGTGATTCTTTAAGCCATAAATGAGAACCTACCTAGTAGGAGCAGAAAAGCGAAGATAATGGCGTGATCACTACTTACTTCTCAGCCATTAACGGTGCCCAGTGGATCCTATTGACTTTGGGGTCTAGCATTTTATAGGACAAAACAGTGCAGCATGCTATGCTGTTTTGTCCATTATATTTGATGGAACCAGTAACATGGATGTGAACAGAGCTGAGAGTTATAGGTAATGAATTTGTCTTTCTGGTTATAGCTCCGCTGTTTCTCCTTCAGACCTCCTTATACCTGATATAGGAATGTTTGTGATGCTGGAGATCTGGATGAAAGGGTTGCTTGTCCCTCAGTCACCTGGGCTGTACTCTAATATCTTCCCCTCCTTCTTATTTCAGATGTTACTACAAGGGTCAATGAATGGCTTATCTGTAGCATTACTGGGCTTCCTTACAACTTCATCTATTATAGGGCTGTAAAGGAATGTCTCACGTAGAACTATTTTATTTTTAATATGAAATCAGTTGTCCGCTTTGCATAGTAATGTTCTTTCATAGTGGGAGCTGCTCATATACTGGGGGCCCAAGAGGAAAGCTCTCCTCTGTGACGTCTATATATGTTCCCAATAGTGACTGAGCCCACATTTTACAAGCACCTTGATATATAGTTTTTTTTTAGCTATAAGATGTATGAGAACTTTGAATTTATCAATTAACAGCTATCTCTATAGGCACACTCAATGGGAAGGCTGTCAATAAGTAAGGGTGGTGCACTGGACTTAAAGGGGAACTCCAGGCAGCCTTGTTAAAAAAAAACAAAAAAAAAAACTTCCAAATACCTATGTTCCCCATGACACTCTTAGGGCCCTATTCCACCGGACGATTATCGTTAGCATAATCGTTAACGATTAACAATCTCAAACGACCGCTATTGCGAAAGACCTGAAAACGTTCACTCATTTCCATGGAATGATAATCGTTACTTATGATCGTAATTGCGATCGTTTTTCTTCGCTATTTATTCGCTATTGCGTTCGTATCTATTGCGAGCGACCAAACAATGTCTTATTCAATGCGAACGATTTGCGAACGAGCAACGATAAAAATAGGTCCAGGTCTTATAAAGCGATCAACAATTTCTCGTTCGGTCGTTAATCGTTAACTGCATTTCAACCGAACGATTGTCGTTTAGATCCGAATGATTTAACGATAATCTGAAAGATAATCGTCTGGTGGAATAGGGCCCTTAATGTGGTTTTACAGTAGTCCCACTCCTCTGATGCAGTTTTCTACCTACTCAGTCTCTCTTGATGTTCCTCTTCCCGTTCACTGCTATCAGACTACATTTCCCCTTAGGGCCTTATTCCACCGGACAATTATCGTTTGCATGATCGTTAACGATTAACGATCTCAAACGTCCACTATTGCGAAAGACCTGAAAACGTTCACTCATTTCAATGGAACGATAATCGTTACTTATGATCGTAATTGCGATCGTTTTTCTTCGCTATTTCTTCGCTATTGCGTTCGTATCTATTGCGAACGACCGAACGATGCCTTATTCAATGCGAATGTTTTGCGAACGAGCAACTATAAAAATAGGTCCAGGTCTTATAAAGCGATCAACGATTTCTCGTTCGGTCGTTAATCGTTAACTGCATTTCAACCGAACGATTATCGTCTAGATTTGAACAATTTAACGATAATCTGAACGATAATCGTCCGGTGGAGTAGGGCCCTTATGCCCCTATTCCACGAGTCGTTTGGAGGAGCAAACGAGCGCTATTAGCGCTCATTTGCTCCTCGTTCCCCGCTCGCTGCCGCCACTATTCAATGCGGCTGCAGCGAGCGGGTGAGTGCGGGAGGGGCTGCTCGGAGGATCGCTGATCGTCTGGGCAGCCCATAGGATACAGCAGCGCCTGCTGCCGATGCTCCTATTCAACGGAGCGACGGCAGCAGATCGCTGCTATATCAGTCGCTTGTTTTTCAACATGTTGAAAAACAAGCGACTGCAATGATCAGCCGACATGAACGATGTCGGCTGATTGTTGCACTCTATTCCACGGGACGAATATCGTTCGTAGCGGCCGATATCGGCCGAATACGAACGATATTGCTTCTTTAAACGACCCGTGGAATAGGGGCTTAAGTCTTTACCATGTGCACTCAGAATGTCCTGTTTCTCCCACTCCCATAATCCCTCAAGTCTGCAAATTGAATGTGCTACAGTGGTTACATGATCTTTGTCTCAAAAGGAAGGGGGGGGCAGCAGAGGTAGCAGGAGACAGAGTGGATTGCAGGGAGGCCAGTATTCTTCACTTCTTCAATGTCTATCACCTACCAGTGTACCGCACAGACACGGTAATACATTATATAGGGAGATCAATAAAACTTTCATAGCTGTATTTTTAAAGAGAAAATATTTTTTATATCCGGAGTTCTCCTTTAAAGCAGACCTGTCAGCAGGAAAATAGAGGTGTAAATAAGCCAATGACTAGGGCTTCTCATCATGATTC
Source organism: Dendropsophus ebraccatus (assembly GCF_027789765.1). NCBI lineage: Eukaryota > Metazoa > Chordata > Amphibia > Anura > Hylidae > Dendropsophus > Dendropsophus ebraccatus. Next base: position 49,561,222 of record NC_091458.1, read on the forward strand.
TGGGCAACAGAGCCCAGGTAATCCCAGCTTATGTCCACTTTATCTAGTGGGCCAGTCAAATGGGAAAGGTGGATGCAAGCGAATACAGAGGTGGTGAATAAGAGGGTTTGTCTTACCTGTGTTTTTAGCATGTTTGAGGATACACCCCCTCCTTACAGAGTTAGGCTATGTTCACACTACGTAAAACTACGGCCGTTGTTGCCGATGGCAACAACGGCCGTAGTTTTTGTGCAGCGGAACACAGCCTATTAAGCAATGGGATCCCGGCCGGAGCGTACACACATTGTATACGCTCTGGCCAGGATCTGTGCGGCCCCGCAAATAACTGACAGGTCAGTTTTCTGCGGCCGGAATTCAGTGAATTCCGGCCGCAGAAAGACCCAACAGTTCACACAGTGAAGCGAGCGGCTCCGGACACTCGCTTCACTGTGTGCTATGGTAAGCTCTGATGCGGGCGCATCCATCAGAGCTTTGCGGCCGGAAAGATCATCCGAAAAAGATGATCCGGCCAGAGACCGGCCGTTCCGTGACCCGGCCGAGCTCTTACGTAGTGTGAACATAGCCTTAGGTTGCATTCCCACGTTCCGTGGAATGCATGTACTGGAGTCCCCTGCGCCTGGACAGCATCTGTAATTAGATGCTGGGAACAGGGGAACTGTATTCATAGGAGCCACGTTGTAATGAAGCAGCCGCGCGGTGCTGTTACTACAGTGCGGCGCTTATGAATACAGTTTCCCCGCTCCTAGTATCTAATTACAGATGCTGTCCAGGCGCGGGGGGAATCCGGTACATGCATTCCACGTCCGTGTTCCGTTAGGAACACAGAACGTGGGAATGCAGTCTAAGGCCATGTTCACGTAGCGTAAGACACCAGCCATTCTGTTACCCAGCCGGTGTGGCCACTAGCGATCCCAGCCGCAGTGTATACACTCCGGCCGGGATTCCCTCTAGCTGCAGCACAATGTAAGTTAAAGGGGTTATCCAGTGCTACAAAAACATGACCACTTTCTTTCAGAGACAACACAACTATTGTCTCCAGTTCAGGTGCAGTTTGCAATTAAAAGGGGTTATCCAGCGCTACAAAAACATGGACACTTTTTCCCTTCTTTTGCCTCCAGTTCAGGTGGGGTTTGCAATTAAGCTGCATTTACTTAAATGGAACTGAGTTTGAAATCCCACCCAATCTGGAGACAAGAGAGGGGGAAAAGTGGCCATGTTTTTGTAGCGCCGGATAACCCCCCCTAAAGCTCCATTCACTTCAATGGAACTGAGCAGTAAAAACTCGCCCAAGCTGAAGACAAGAGTGGAACTGTCTCTGGAAGAAAGTGGCCATGTTTTTGTAACGCTGGATAATCCCTTTAAGTATTAATCACGTCCGTGTAGCAAATCGGCAACAACCGTGATTAATATTTAACTTACGTTGCGTGAACATGGCCTAAAAAAAAGATTTATATTTTAGAACTGGAAACAAATGGACTACGGTGAATCCTGGTGACTAGCCTTATCTAGCCCCCAAATAGTGCTTATTTACACCTGTTTTCTTGCTGACAGCTCCTCTTTGGTTCCAGAGTGTGCAGACATGTAAATCAATAAAATCTAATGTATATCTTTTCCCACAAATCTATACATTAATCTGATCAGCTCCTCCGGTCCCCGTGTATTGACAACAAAGTGCTCAAAATGACAGGTTCCTTTCAAATGGGCATGGTCATTTAAAAAAAATAAATAATTTTGTTGTAGAGAGCTTGTTTTCATCAGACCCTGACTGATCACTAGAACAAGTCAGGAGAAGTGTGCGCCAAGTGCGTTCTCTCTAGCTAATTGAGATGGACTTCTATTGTAGGTCTATAAGACCATCGTGGTGGTGAGCACAGAACGATGGCAAGGACACGCTTAGCCATGTACTTCTCTCCCTGCTGGTTTTAGGGATTAGAGAATATTTAACTTGATCAAGCATTATATCTGAAGCGGCTCACACGTCTACAATGTGACAAAAGTGACGGGTACATTTTAGTGCAAGACGCACAATAGCAGATGCTCACCACAATATTTAGTGCTTAGCAAATATCCCCAACATTTTCTATAAATCAGATGAAAGTGCAATGGATGTAATTCCAGCTTTCATGACCATGTAAAATGTGGACACAGAAATACAGCAACCCACCCCCAGTTTCATAGTTTCTGTACTGGAACAGTTATTACCTGATGTAATACACCATATGTAATAGGTATGTTTTAAGAATGTTCCAATAGAGCAAGAGATTTAATGGAACTGCAGGGAGCTGCCAGATTTCACCTTGTACACAATGCATTGTTACTTTGTTTTCCCACCAAGAGTTTTGTAAGATATTTTCTAACAGATACTGACCTCTGGTGGCCAATCACTGAAATACAGCCAGGAGCTGTGGAAATCACATGACACCGTCTCTGGTAATAGTGTTCAAGGGAACATGTCAGCAGCTTTTTACAATGAAGCTGGATGATGTAGGTCATTTAATACCCATTTTATACATATGAGCGATATGTGTGTCTGAGTAATATGTTGTTAGATTATTTAACTTTGTTTGCTGCTGATGTTGTATGTAAATGAAGTACCTGGAGTAATTGGGATGTTAAACAACAGGATCTCTCTGCATTCATCCCCCCCCCCCGCTGCAAGCATGCCTTCTGTATGATGAGTGACAGCTGATGTAACAGCAGGGATGGAAGGCAGAGGTTGCGATTTCATGTTGCCTTTATTATTTAGACACAATGCCATAAAATTCCTAGCCACTATGTCTGGCAATGCAGCTCAGTCCTATTAACTTAAAAGGAACAAAGTTGCAGTACCCTGCAATACCAGGTGCAGCCACTACAAAATAAATGGTGCTGTGTTCTACATAATGAAAAAGATTGGGTGCTTTATTTTAAGGGAGCAGAACAGGTAAGACATTTTTTTGTTCCCCAGACAATCCACTTCCTCCATATAGCAGTCTCAGGAGTAAAGCAGTTTTTTGGTTACAAGAATCAGGTTTAATTCTAAATGTGTACAGTCTGCTGTATTTGTGTGAATGATCTGGGGAAAAGAGATTATGCCAAAATGTTCCTCCATCCCTCAAATGTGATGTCATAGAAACGTTGTAATAATAGGATATCCTTGGGCCCCTGTGCCTGCAGGGCCTCTGTGTAGCTCCACAGTCTGCAGTTGTGGCTGCCCCCTGTCTGTACTGTGTTACTACTACATCTGACTTTGTCAGAGATTGGGGTGGAAACCAGTATAATAATTCCACTAGAAGCCAATGTTACTCTGTTCTTCTACAGCAAAGGCAGAAACTATGCACAAGATCCTTGATGGACATGCAATGATCATACTTGCTGCTTTATACTATAAAGACGCTGCAATAAAGTTTTCTTTGGCTTTTTTTTAATAAACATTTTCCACTATAGAACATATGGTCAATCTGAACCTTATCGGGGCTGTACAGTGACAATGACTAGTTGTGTACAAGCCTCACATTATTTGCAGAACAGAATAAGGGTGGGCTCACACTGAGCAATCCGGGCTGATAACGTCGCAGATTCTGCTGCTTGTACCCGCGTGCATCACCACCCGTGCCATAGACTCGAATCTATGGTCGGTTGAATTCCGCTGCCTGCCCAAAGAATAGACTTGTCAATAGAATGGAGTCTATGGCACGGGCGGAGATTCATGTGAGCGGGGACGAGCAACGGAATCCGCCTGGATTCCTCAGGGTGAACCCACCCTTAAAGTAGAAGTCCGGCAAGACCTGTTTTTTTTTCTAGCAAGTACTGGGAAAGGGGAGGATAAAAGAAATAATGTGCTCTTACCTCCCCTGCTCTGGTGCTAGTGGCCACATCCTGCCGGTCCGGTCCCTGGGTCCCCAGCCCCTTCCTGGTCTGAACGGGTACCCGGATTATGACGTGTGAGGTCCACTCAGCCAGTCAGCAGCTGTAGTGGGCTCCCACTTTGGCCGCTGACTGGCTGAGCAGACCTCACACATCACGATTCGAGTCCCTGCTCAGACCAGGAAGCGGCCAGGGACTGGAGTGGAAGTACGCGGCCACCAGCATTTGAGCGGGGAAGTAAGAGCTTGTTATTTATCCTGCCTGCCACTTGGGTTTGGTCGGACTTCTCCATTAAAGTAGTTGTCTGGGCTTAGTAAAAGGGTCCACTTTTCATTAAAAAAAAAAGTGTAAGGAACCATTTACATGTCTGCAATATATACAGACTGTATACTGCAGACCAGAACTCAGAATTCCCAGCATCCTTCAAAATGAAGCCAGGAGCTCCGAAACAGTACAGCATGAGTGAAAATGTAAACCGTTTCAGAGCTCCTGGCTTCATTATGAAGGATGCTGGGAATTCCAAGTTCTGGTCCGCAGAATACAGTATGTGCACAGACCATATAGTGCAGATGTGTAAATGGCCAATAATTCTTCTATGGGCTGTGTCTGGTAAAAGAGCCCCATAAAACCATTATTCACCTCTCTGATCCTGCAGTGATCAAGCACAGTCTTTTTTTTCCTAATTCTGGACAACTTCAATGCACATTGAAAATTATGTCTAAAAACTAGTAGAAATGATGAATGGTGATGCTGCTAATGGCAACCAATCAGATTTTGGCTCATGTGTCACAAATGAAAAGAAGCCTTTGCTTAGTGACCAAGGAGCAGCACCCCATTTCTATTCTGGACTGTCTTTTATACAGACATTCAGTGCACACTTATATAGAACCAAACCTGTCAGCCCAAACAAATAAAACACATGATGGTGAGAGCGCTCCGGTGTGGGGGAAGCCAAATCTATCTACTGATCATCATCCAGCTGCTGGAGTAAACATCGCCGCCTCTTCTCCAGTTCTCCTTCACTGAGCTCGCTCTCTGATGTGTCCCAGCCTGTCTGAAACATAGACAGCAATGAAAAACAGAAAGATGGGCCACATTAAAGAACCGGACACATGACTGCCATACAGACACACAATGCAAAAGGGACAAAAAAGGAAGCATGTATGAGAAGGCCCTATACAAGTCCACTGCAGGTACATGACAAGTCTGTGTATATACAATGATCTATACACAGTGGAGGACATTTATGAAGTCCGGTGTTTTTTACGCCGGGCTTACAAATGTCCCCGGAGCTCAGGGGATTTATGTAGAGGCGCATTGCCTCTACATAAATCCTGATCGCATGGAGCCCGTCCGTTCGAAGATTTTGAAACCTACGCCAGGTTTCAGTGACCTTTTTCCACCAGAAAAATGATAAATGCGGCGCACGCAGAGGCTGTGCCCCCCTCAGTGTGCTGCTGCACCCCCCTCTTCACCCCACTGGTGAAGGTGACGCAGATGCTAACAAAATATTCGCAAAAATAACCTTTGGGAATATTTTGACGCCAATCTGCCCTACCTGCGCCAAAAAAAAGACATTTACCTTTTCATACATGTCCCCCAATATACACATATAAACACACATCTCATCTATATACAATCACTACTACATCCAATTTTCAAAGCTCGGAGCCTCCTTGTCCACTTGATCACATGAGCCACTGTTCCCTCCTCCTGTGTCTACAATCCCCGAGTGGTTCTGACACCAAATACATTTTTCTTTTTTAACTTAAAGTGACACTGTCACCCCCTTTTTGCATTCTGACTTCTCTACACAGGTATAATGGGTAAATTTACCATTTTTATTACCTTATTTCATATCATACGTCATGATGCTTGTTCAAGCAAAGAGTGATCTTTTATCAACTGCAGATTGTGCTAAATGGGCGGCGCCACCATTGTCCCCGCCCCTCCATGACATCATAGGCACATAGGCCCTGCCGCTTCGCCATTGGAACGGGCTGGCCTAAAGGTCTAGGCCCCACCCCCTCTAGGTGGGCCCATACCAATGGGCGTTAAGGGGGTGGGACCTATGTGCCAATGGCGTCACAGAGGGGTGGGGCCAACAGTGGTGCTGTGGGTGTGGCTAAGTGGCACTGTTGCTGTGAAGCCCCGCCCACTTAGCACAATCTGCAGATCAAAAAGATCACTTTTCACTTAAACAAGCACCATGACATATGATATAAAAGAACATGAAAACTGCTACATTTACCCTTTACACCTGTGTAGAGAAGTCAGAATGAAAAAAGGGGGTGACAGTGTCACTTTAAAGAAAAAGGAGGGTGATTTGAACTATTAGGGGCTTTTTTTCAAATTTTTAAGCACTGACTTTTTTTCCATACATTTTAAGTTTCCCATGGGGACTATTATAAGCAATCATTAGATTCATCTGCCCTCTAAATTCCAAATATACATTATAATAAAGTAAGGGACAGATAAAGAGGAGTTAGAACGCAGGATCTGATTACGCAGGGTTTGTTGTTGATTTGTTTGTTACCATGACAACACATAGTTCTGCAGAGACGCTATAAGACTCAGAAGGGTAGACTTTTTTTTAATCAAGACCTATTGCAAAGTTGCTTCATTCTAAATATTAATATGTCAGCGTAATTTCTAAAAACGATTTTTGGCACCTCGTCCAGACATGCTAAAAGTTTAGATCACATTTTCAATAAAAAGATTTTGGAAAGAAAAAAAAAGTTTAGATCAAATCAGGTCTTAGTCCTGACACCCATTCTGAAGGTATAACCGGATGAGGTGCATTGGTCGAAAACTTAACTCCCCTGATTCCTGTCAATCTAAAACATTAGAGACAGGGTCCATTATAAGTCTATGGAACCCAACCTGTAATCAGTCAGATGGGGTGACCAGCCAGGGAGTGAAGCTTGCAGACATATGCTTCTCCTGGCTATAACTTAAGATTGTCGAGACCTGTTGCCGTATAAACACACTTATAAATGCAGTAGTTTGTTATATAAGACACATGATGAATGTCAAGGTTGTCCCCTATAAACACTCACTTTCTCCTTCCGCAAGGCCTGTTTTAGTGATCTGCGGTTGTCTGCAGACTCTGTCTCTTGCTCATGGTCTCTGTCTTTCACTCTCTCTTTCATCTGTTCACTGTCTTGATCTCGTTCTCTCTTACTCCTCTCTTTTTCCTTCTCTGCTTCACTCTCAGGACTGTTCTAAAAGGGAAACTATGTTTCATTGTTCACTTCTCTTCTGTTACAGACCACTACAAAGCATCTTCTCAGGAAAGCCTTTGTGCAGACTCACCGATTTGTGTCTCTTTTTCTTATTCTTCTTCTTCTGCCTCTTGGATTTCTTGGAGCTATGTTCTAGGCAAAAATAAAGACAAGGCAAATGAAATCTCTGACAAGACAGCCACATCAAAGGACACCGCAGAGGTACAAACCATACCCGAGTCACCTGATGATGAGATTTCAGACCCGGACTCTGAATGGTTTCTCTTTTTTCTTTTTTGTGAGCGATGTAGGTGATTTTCCTCTTCTGTCTCTGATGTCTTAAAATAATGAAAAAAAAAATATCATTTGAGGAAGAACTTAAAACAATATAAAAAGGTACTTGAAGTTTTCAAATGCTGTCAAGAAATAGCTAAGTGCTCTAGTACTAGTTGTTACTAAGCCAAAGTCTGTATAGGCCGTGTTCACATTTGTGCTATGAGTCTAAGGGTCCTAGTACATGGAGCGATAGCTCGGTCTAATAATGACAACAATCAGCCAAAAACAGTTTAAAATCATTGGCCGCACATAGCTATGTGTAATAGCAATGTGTGGCCAATGGCTGAAGAATGTGCAAAGAAAATAATAAGGTTATAAACTCTTCTGTCCACACTCCCCAGTGTCCTTTTGGCTTCTTCCCGCTCATCACAGCCACTGCTGGCACATCTGAAGCTGTCTGTGCATTGACAGTACCGATCATGTGAACGAAGCGGCAGAGGAGACCATGGCAAAAGCTACCCTCTCCCGGCTCTGTGTCATATGATATCAGACTTACATAGGCAATCAGACAGAGCTCTACTGATCATGTGACGTAGAGCCAGGAGAGAATCACGCTCAGCGCAGTCTTCTCCCGCCTCGTTCTCCTGATCAGTACAAGTATGAACACTCGGACCCGAACCGATCAAACCTTTGACATGTCTCTATGGGGAGTATGTCAAGAGGGCTTGATGACTGAAAAATGGAATTGTGTAAAAGTGTAAAAGGCCTTTTAAACTGGCCAATTATCATGCAAAAAATCAATTAAATTAATTTAAATAGTAATCTTCTGGTATAAACACGACAACGCTCAAACGACAAATGAAAATTCATTTGAGCTGACCTCAAAATCATTGTTAATTGTTCTCAAGTCTTTCAGTCTAAACATTCATCTTCATTCATAGATATGAATGCAATTACGAACATAATATGATCGTATTGATGACTTTTCATATTGATTTATCTTCTCGTCCAAACACCAATCATTTAAAAAAAAAAAAAAATCATTGTCTGTTGTCATTCACTAAACGAGCGCTTAAGCGACTTATCTGTTCATGTAAATGGTCTGTTGATTTTATTCAGATGTCATTTAGTACAACCAATAATTTAGGAGATACAATGATCAATGACAGTATGTGTGATCATCATTAAAGTGTGTCCTCTCACAAAGCATCATTCTGAGCTTTACTATTATATATTTATCTGAGTAAACTGGTTACAGATCTGGTTGGGTTAGTGTTCAGCTCACATATCTATTTATGTCATTCTAACCTCGGTGAGCCTCCATAATGCTTACAGACAGGTGCTTAAGCTGGTGACATGTCATTTCTTAGCATAAGAACCCAACACCAAGATTACTAACAGATGTGACTGCATGTCTGGGCTTCTTTTCTCTTTTTTTGATCTCCTTAGTGTTCAGTTTACTCAAAATACAGAACCCCGCATTATGCTGTTCCCACCTCAAGAAGTGTACACTGATTTTATTAACCGAGGGTAAATAAAGGAGGAAGACCCACTTTTTCCGATGTCTGTGACACAAGGGCTTCATAAATATTTTATTTCACCTGATTATTGGGTTAGAGACACTTCTCCATTTAAAAATAATGCCAACTCACCTTTTCTAGTGCTCCAGCAGTATCCCATGTAGAGATGTCTGGAATCTTCTTCCTCCCCCACTCTGCGGGGCTGGGTGACTGAGAATGCTTACGGTGGTGCTTCTTTGATTTTTTGGAGTGTTTCTTGCCCTTGAAATGATGATGCTGGCATTCATTCTGCAAAAAAGAAGAAAATCAGGAGATTTAAAACTGAATAAAGAAAATAATATTCCCTAAAGGGGTTAATCAAACAAAAGATGCAAATGTTATAAAATTAAAAAAGGGAAGATTACTTACAGGGAATTTATTTTATTATCTTCCCTTTCACTAGCACTAGCTTAATTTCCTGAATTCTCGGACAGCCGCTTTAAAGGGAATCTGTCAGCTGCAATTCAGATTCCAAACTGCTGACACTATTAGATAGCCGTTAGGTCAAGGAGACACATGAAACCTATCATATATCTGTCTGTGATTCCATAACATAAAAAAATTATTTTATTTTTCAATGCAAAGAGTCAGAGTCTTCCCCAAGATACTGAACTGCTGCAGTGTATCTGTCATTTAATTTTTTTGGCAAAAATCAATAGTACAAGAGATTTTAAGAAACTCTGTAATAGGATTTTTTTAGGCAAAAGAAGCCTATTTTTGTACTCAAAAAGCTGTTTTTCAGCTTCCCCCCTCACTTCTTATCTGTGCATTATTAGGCAAAGCTGTCTTTACTACAGAGGAGCAAAGTGAAGACGGGTTTGCTGAGTCTATTATAACCTATGGAGGGGGGAGGGGTCAAGGGGGATGAGTGAGCAGGGAGAGCAGAGAAGCAGCCTAGCCATTTGGAGACTAGATAAAACCCTGGATTTAAGGGTCAATAAAGTCAGTGCTTATCTTGGAACTTGTAAAACAAACTCACCCCCCCCCCAACCCCTCCCCTCTCCATAGAGCATAATGGACACCGAAATCCTGCTTCTTCTGAGGTGAGGGGGGAGGTAGGAAGACAGCTTTTTAGTACAGAAGGAAACTCTTTTGCTTAATAAAACCTATTACAGAGTTTCTTAAAATCGCTTGATATTTACTGGCTTCTGAAAAGTGACATTTAAATGACAGTTAAGCTTTAACACCTCCTTGCCCCCCTTCCAACCCTGATCTTGCTTGATTGCCAGTCAGCTAGATGCTGAGCCCTGACTGTCAATCAGACAGGGATAGATATTTCAACATCCTGGAAGCATAGCTGGATGTATCAAAGGTATCATATGTCTTCTTGACCTAACCGTGTCTGCTGTTTGGAACCTGAATTGCTGCTGAAAGATTTTATTTAATGTATAAGTAAATAAATAAGAACCACATCATGTTAATATATAGAAGGGCCACAGCCTACTCAAAGAAACATTTACAGATGTATGTAGGTGTGACATTTTAGCATTCGTCATGTGTATGGGCCCAGGGATCCTGAGGCGTTCAGTTGTTAGGTATAATAATATAATAACTGACTATTAAGGGGTGAGATATGTTATCTATCACAATACGGGACAATTGTAAGATAGAGAACAGCATGCTACACGTGGTTCTGTAGCCACTGGTTGGAAACCACTAGGCTATAAGAACAGATCTCTATAAGCTGTAGCTGCAGTGCCTAAGTCATACACAATACTTTACATATTTCAGCAATTGTTTCATATGGACATGAAGTTAACATCCACGTCCACACTGCAGTAACACCCCCGTTCAGATGTATCAAATGGTCACAAGTGAAGGTATCCTTATATTGGTGGTTTAAGTTAATGTATTCAATTATAATGTTTAGTAATTGTAATACAATTGAGATGACTGATTTTTAAATATTTCCTTTATTTTAGGACTCCCATACACATGTATGGCTTTGTCAGGTGCCATATGTATAAAGCTATTCTCCCCTGAATAATGCACCTCTATGGGAACCCTATAATGGAACCCTATAATGGCTCCTCACAGAAGGTAGCCATAATAAGGCCATGAACATGAGGCCTAAGAGTCATTTTCTTTGATCATTCTCATTCAATACAATATGAAAAACATCTAAATACCATTAATAGTCTCTATGCATGGTAACAAATACATAATGATAATGTTCTTTGTAGAACCAAAATAGAACACAGAAATACATGCACATAGGAAGTCATGGTCCAACCTCAACAGACAGCATAAACTCCTTGAACAGACGGATCCTTTCTGATTCCACTGTAATCTGGTCAAAAGCACTGTCACCAACAAAACGTTCTCGTACCTGTACAAACATATGTAGGATCTCACTTACAAAGTCTAGAAACTTGAGGCATTATGGTCAGGCTGAATTTAGTGACCAGACAGCAAATAATAAAAAGCAACCTGGCCAGAAGAATATTCACTATTCATGTACAGTATCTGTATAATGTTCAGGTCCAATACTAGAGATGAGCGAACTTACACTAAGTCCAAGTTTGCGCAAACTTAGTGTAAGCTTCTCATCTCTACCCACTATTAATCATTAGACAGCATCGCTCACTCAGATAGAAATAAATCCTGAGCTCATTTAATCTACATTTATCTTATGTCTCCTATATTATAGGTAACATCCAAAATGGCCACCATCCAAAATCTTGAAGGCAACCACTAAATGGCCAATCTACCTAGACATGCAGTAGTACTTACCGCTGTAGGTCTGGTGGCAGTAGTCTTCATCAGGTCGTGCTCTATCTCCTCTCCCTATCACTATTATTGCAGTAGATATGGGGCCATGCACGGACATAAGTGTGAGTGCTGATCAGCCCTCATTTGCAGTGCCTTTAGATGGCACGATTAACTGCGCTGCCGCACCACCTGGATGATCACTACTACTCTGAAGGTAATTGAATAAATCTGTGAGTCAGGCGCACAATTTGGTGACATATCAGTTTCTACCCATTCACTGCTTACATCATCCCAACTGCTCTCTAATTCCAGAGGTGGAGCCGCCTGCTTCAACATGCTTTTAAATGCCGCTTCTTTCCTTCTAAACTTGCGCGCTTCTTCCTTTCCTCGCTCCCGTTCCCGTGCCTCAGCTTTCTCCAGCAGCTAAAACAAACGAAGAGTTAAAGGGGTATACCATTCACTCATAACTTTTCATATGTTTCTGCCCCCAGTAAGACTAATACAACTTCTTCCATACTTGTTACTGGATATTCAGTCTCCTCCCCAAGTTCTGAGCTGCTGAAGGCACAGAAAACTGTGTGAGAGCTCTTCTCTCCTTCTCCCCCTCCATTCCGAGATTGGCTGATGAAAACAAGTCCCTATCTGCAACTTTGTAATGCCGGGAGGATTAATCACAGCAACTTGGCTTTAGATTAACCCTCCCAGCATTACAATGAAGCTACAAGTTGTAGGTAAAGCTAGACAGGGACTTGTTTACATCAGCCGTCTCAGAAGGGAGGAGGGGGAGACGGAGAGAAAGGCTCACACAAAGGTTGTTGTGTCTTCAGCGGAAAGCAGCAGCTCAGAACTGGGAGAAGGAGACTGAATAGATAATAACAAGTATGGAAGGAATTGTTAGTCTCACCATGGGCAGCAACATATGAAAAGTTATGTTTGAGTAGAATACCCCTTTAACTACGAATATGTTGAGTGCCTTTTCATCTTTTCCCTTCAGCGCAGTCTGTCCTTCAGTGACACTTACACTATTAAATGTTAACTTGATATTTCCTGCGTCAAGTGTAGCCGCTCGCTTGTCAAAACTGATAATGTGTGCAAAGTCTTCAAATGTAGTATTCACCTCAACGCTGAAGTTACGATCCTGTTTTAGGAAAAAAACACAATGAAAAGGTCACAGAATAGATGTAGTCTGCTTACTACTGCTCTTTTATATCATTTCAAAATATGGTAAAACATCATTAACTAAAGGTATCTGTCACCAGCTAACACCCCATTAAAGTTTACTGACGGGAATGCGGCAACACAACAACACACAAGTAGCTGCTCCTTACAGCTAGTTTGTTATGCTCACCTTCAGAATATCTTTTATGATCTTTTTCTCATCATGGAATCGAGCCTTCAGATCTTCCACATAAAACTTAAACAAATCAAGTGGAGTAGACCCTGAAATAGAACAGAAGACATCAATAATTGGCCCTACAAATACCATCTTCTAGATACGTCCACCGACATAACAGTTATCAACCTGTCACAATGAAAATGCAGCGCAGTGTGCAGGCGGCAGGTTATAGAGCAGGAGGAACTGAGCAGACTGCAATATATTGAATTGATAGAAAAGTTCTGGGATAACTTGCCATTTATTCATTAAATCCCTTCTAATTAAGTAGTCATGTGGGCGGTGCTACTCGATGACTGACAGCTCTCTCTCTCTCTATATATATATATATATACACACACATTTATACAGATAGATATCAATCACTGTGTAGGACCACCCACATGACTACCTAACCCAGAATAGGCAGCAATCTAGGTATTTTGGAGGCTTTCCTATAAAACTATAAATTTATCCGCTCAGCTTCTCATGCTCTATAACAGGGATGGGGAACCTTTGGCCCTCTAGCTGTTGCAAAACTACAATTCCCATCATGCCTGGACAGCCAAAGCTTTAGCTTTGGCTGTCCAGGCATGATAGGAATTGTAGTTTTGCAACAGCTGGAGGGACGAAGGTTCCCCATCCCTGCTCTATAACATGCTGCCTCCACATTAGATTGAATGTGATCTCCAGGCTAATGGAATTGAACAGCATTGCCCTTAAGATAAATCATTCCTACTTCTCAACAAATACTCTAATGGCAGAAAGAAATAATGGTGACTTTTTATCCACCATGTATCTTAGTAAGAGGGGGCATGGCCTTTCACACCCCTGCAAACTTACTTATATTTATGCCAAAATTCAGCTCATATATCTAATAGATTTCAAGGTATAGTGGACAAACAGTAAGAATGATGTGCCAATTGTATTGAAAGTCTTGAAATTCTTGATAAATCTGGTGCATCTTGGTCAAGTACAGATTCCCATTAGACCGCTATATAAAATGATAGTCATGATAAATTCCCTATCTCTGTTTATGGGCATCTCTGTATATAATAATCTTTATATTAGTAGTTATCCGTTACAAGGAGCCCTAAAGGTGAGCTAACCTGGTGTACCCATGATACAAACTTTCTCTTTTTTTTTTTTAAAGGGATTAGAAAAGCACAGCTGCCTTTTCTTAAGAACAGCACCACCCCTGTCCTCAGGTTGTGTGTGGTATTCAAACTCAGCTCCATTCAATTGAATGACATTGAGCTGCTAAACCACACCCACACTAAGGGCAAGAATGGTAACTTCTTTAGGACACGACGGTATCATAAAATTTGAGATAGTATATGGAAGAAAAGACAATAGATATGCCACTGACTAACCAAGGCTTAATTAAGTTATCTTACGGTTTACTTCCTAGTCTGTGATATATGCATATTACCTTGCTTTTAACCAGTAGGAATTAAATACCTCCCACTACACATTAGCCACTAAGTAAGAAGACTTAATTCCTAAAAGAAGAATGCAAGGGTAAAGAGAATTACCTGTCTGTCCTAGCATGTTAGAAAAGCGAGTGTCAGTGCTTACTGACGGGTACAGCTCCATCCAAGTAGACATGGAGTGTAACTGACCGGTTTCATGCAGCTCATCAAGGAAAACCTGGAAGAAGGACATGCAGGAGAATAGTAATTTATAGTTGTTACAATTGCTGAAGGCTATCTGTAGAATACTTAAAGGGATTTTTCCATCTAACACATTTATAGTATATTCACAGTACGGGCTGGATAATCTTTACCCCAGCTGAATTCGGATGTTACAACAGCCGTAATTACTACGGTACTTACGTAGTGTGAAAATGGCCTAAGACTTATTCAGGATGTACCTGGAAAGATTCACGATTTTTACGTTGCTGTCGCCTTTCACGCAGTCTACTTTTTTCCTTTTCCTCGGCTTCGTCTTTTTCCAGAGCTCGGATATGTTCCTCAAAGCAAATGAGCGCATCTTCCTTATCCATATCTAGAAAAAAATCAATACCAGGTGACTGCACCTAGCATTTACAAAATAATAACTAACTTAGCCAGTGTCTAAAGAACCAACCACTGTTAAATGCTTCCATTATATACTCACTCTGCAGTTCTTCATCCTCCGCAAACATTGGGTTATCCATTAGGTACTGCTGGGCCTCTGACCATGTTGTCTGGAAGCTGACATTGCTCATATTATCCAAGATATTTTTCAGGGCTTGAACATTACGTTTCCTCAGCTGCTTTGCTTGTTCCTAGGTTAGATGTAAAATAAATTTAGCTCAAAACTTGTCTTGTACGGCTCCTCTGCATGTTTTTTTTATTCTTTATTTATTAACGAACAGAAGAGACAAAATGAAAGCAAGAAGAATAGACCCCTCTGTACAATAACAAGACGAGCAGGGGAAATCATTGCAGTAATCCAAAAACAAATAGAATCATCCCCATAACACCTATTACTTTACAAAGTAAGGTGGTTACAGAGGCTACATGTACAGTAGTGGTTAAGGAGTTTCAGCTATGAGTTTCTCACAGTAAAACCTAGGAGGATAAAAAGTGTAGCAATTGGGTGATCCTTTGTTTCAGAAAGGGCTGTCATGTCTTTCTATGTGGCACCCATTTGAAAATGGCATACACGAAATGGGTTGGCTTTAGCGGGGATGTTAAAAACAGGCGCAAATAGGGAAGGGATGCTGGTAAAAGACTGTTCTTGTGTAATTCATGGCTTGATTTTTGTGTTATCCCCATTTTGCCATCCCTATTATATCGGGAGGGAAAGAAAGGCGCATCTCCCCAAAAACAAAAGGGATGGGCAGTTGAAATCCAAAATGTCTGATTCTTTTCTCCTCTGACATCATCTGTTGGGAAGTCAAGAGGTCCTATACTCATAAGACTGGCTAGTCTTGCCGAGATCAGGAGGTTGGTCAACTTTTTACTGATGTGTATGGAGGCCTTTTGTAGGAAAAACACTGCACCACTAGTCAAAGGTAAAACGCAGTACAAACAATAAAAACAGTAATTTTTTTGCTTGTCCAGAACACAACAAAAAAAGATCTGGATTACAAAATACCACCCAAAAAAAACACAAAGTTCATGTTTTGTTTTGTTTTTACACCACCCTACCTCCCAAAATAACATAAATGCTACTTTTTAGGAAGAAAACAAGGATATTCTGATCTGATTTAGGATCAACCCAAAGAATTATCTTCAACAGGTGCTAATAAGATTAATTTTTATAAGAATGTCGGTATTGATAATTCTGAATGGCGTCAGGACATGGCTGTATTTTTGTAAAATTATGGAGGGAAACCACTCTTGAAAATAGCTTAAAGAGTAAAAGAAATACCGAAAAAAGCCACTAAGGTAAAAAATACTTACTTTTTCTTTTTTTGCAAGAAAGACGAGTACATCATCATAGATTTCTTTGCGATCTCTTTCTGGAACAAGTGACCAGACTTCTTGTTCTCCAAACATTTGCTCAGCTTTCCTAAAAAAATCAGACACATTTGCTGATATAGTTTTACTTAGGAAAAGATGAAGATAATAAGGATTTGTCCAGACAGCCCATAAGAGTTAGCTGCGGTCTGCTGCCGTAGCTCCTATTACATGGAGAGATGGCCAGCAGACCGTCGCTATCGGCATCAGAATTTCGGTTCCGTTGTAAGTTGGGTTTGTTGTAAACTAGCGATCAGCCAACATCATGCATGTTGGATTATCGTTGTTTTACAACATGAGCTATCACACAAAGCAAGTGGCCAAGTACGGCCAATAATCGCTTTGTTTAATAGTACCCTTAGCTAATGTGACTGCTGTAATACCTGACTGCCCCTGTATTGCTATACACCTTGATGATCTGATGAAGTCCCTGTACACCCAGTACAGGACACTACAGCCAATCACTGGTCTTACTGGTTATGTGCAACACCAGTACATTGTGTCCAGAATATGATTAGGGCACTTGCACTCTATAAAATGTGGGCATGTATACAGCGTTGAGCGATTGTCAGGTTGGCAATTGGCAATGTTTGTTACTGAATATTGTCAATGTTATTTATAATAAAATCCTGACATATCCCACAGTCATGTCAAATTTTTTGATCATTTTGTTGTCTCAGTGCTGACAACCCCACTAATCCCCAGATAAAGCCAGGAGACTTGTTGCAAGAGATGGGCTCCATTATGATCTATAGAGCTATCTTGTGTAATGAGCTGGAAAAAGCCAGGCAGTGGCAAGAAAGGTTTTTAAAAACATCAGTGATGCTTTTACTTTAGGATGCTTTAAAATGTAGAAAAGACAGTAGAACATTAATCCCTGTAACACTACAGGGTCATTTAGCAGCCCAGTATATTTTTATATATTATCTTTGTTTATTAAAAAATGTTTTAGCAAGTATCTAAACATAGAAAAACACTATAACATACAATGGGATTGTTACAGGCTAAGAAGTTAAAGAGGACCTGTCACCCGGGAGGAGAGCGCCGAGCCCGCCCGATCCCCCGGTGGAGCCCTGGATACCTCCCCTTTCCTGCAAGTCCCACTCTTGAACCCGGTCCCCGGATGGAGATATCAGTGCCGGAAGGTGAGCGCGCACTGTATGCTAATTACCTGAGATGAGTCCAATGCCCATAGAGAATGACTGGAGCAGTCATTCTCTATGGGCATCGGACTCATCTCTGCTGAGCGCGCGCACAGCTTCTGACAGCGAGATCTCCGTCCCTGGATCGGGTCCAGGAGTGGGACTTGCAGGAAAGGGTAAGTATCCGGGGCTCCACCGGGGGGGTCGGGTGGGCTTGGCGCCATCATCCCAACTGACAGGTTCCCTTTAAGGCAAAGTATTACAGTAAGATGCAGGTAGCTAAGGCAATCTAGTGGCCTAGAAGGACACCTTGTAGCCCAGAGTATACAATCCCAAGTAAAACTTTGTATATTTTTAGGTTGCTACATAAAGGAAGGACTAGGGCCATAGCATTTTATTACCTGTATCGAGTGGTTGATGTCATCTTCTCATGCTGCTCTAAGAAACTCTGCAGATTCTCTTTAGCCTCCTTGGCTCGGAGTCTGGTTTCCTCCTTCTCTTCTTTTTCACGCTGTGATTTGTATGCATTGAACACCTGCTTCTTTTCGCCTAGTTTTGGCAGTGCACTGGGCAAAAGTAAATTTAAGTCAATGAACACAATAGTATGTTACCCAGGAATAACAGTAGGCAAACATAAAGAGAAAGGCACATACTCACTACTCCAATTTAAAGAGCACCTGTCATTATAAAAATCTTTTGACATGTCATCAGGCATAAACAGAAGGGCCCAACAGCACCGTGTAACCAGGTCCGGGAGATGGTGACGTAGGGAAGGAGATGCACGCTGGATTGTCAGCTAATCCAATGTATTAAATACAAAGTGAAGGAATCCAACAGCCTCCAGATTAAGAAATCTTTAATTTATGGTATATCCATGAACACAAAAGCTCAGTTAGGTTACTGAGCAGCAGCAATGCACAGGTGCATGTACAGGGGTGTGTACGGCTAGTGGCCAATTAGCATTCATCTTCACTGGGACAGTCTGTGCAGAGCAGAGGGACAACTGACATGACTTCCTGCATTTGGTCTCTTTTCTTACTGTTAATACAGACCAAATACCCTTAGTGACAGAGGCAGTAAGTGAGACACCTAGTGGCCGATTCTATAGGACTGTATTTTATATATAGAACAGGCAAAAAAAATAACTTCAACTAGAAAATCAATTTTACGAATATTATGTGACATTTAAAAACACAGAGACATGCTTCTTACCTGTACCGTGGATCATTTATAATAATTTTCATTGCTTGCTCCCATGATGCGTTAGATGAAACACCCTAAAAATAAGCAACAACTCAGTAATATAAGCCATTTTTATGGAAGCGTGAACAGCTGAGCTTTAGAATGGTTTTAGAGATGTAATTTAACTGAATATTTTAAAGAGACCAATAAAACATTCATCGGTTCAGATCTATTGATCACTGATGAGACATTCTACAGTGTGCTGGTTTACTATCCCTGGATTCCTGTTAGGACTCGTTCGGCTCCTGGCACCGCCTATGCGTGTAGTCAAAGCATACATGACCGCTCAGGCCGGTTGCTAGGGGCGCGACGACGGCGCTCATAGCAGCTGGACTGCTTCTTGTGTTTTTTACCTACTCGGCTCTGCTATTCTGTGTTGTAGCAGAGGCCAGGGTTCCACTGCCCTGGCTGAGCAGCATAGGTGCTGTGTGTGTTAGCTGATTGTTGATTGACAGCTGACACTACCAATCAGCTGTCAGTAATCTTGAGTCTGGGACCTATAAGTATCCTCCCCAGTCTACTATGCTTCACCTGTGAAAGTCCCTGGCGTTACTTGATCTAGCATTCCCTGCATTATATCCTGGTTACCTGACTTCATCTTTGACTACTTGACTATTCTTTTGGACACAATTTGGTACTTTGTAGCTTGCCTGGTTTTGACTCGGACTTCTGACTTCCCTTTATTGTGTTGTGTATTGTCTTGTTTTGTGTATTCACTGTAGTGAGATCAGGGACTGCCGTCCAGTTGTCCGTTTGCTATATTAGAGCATCTGAGGCAAGCAGGTAGGGGCAGTGGGGCGGGTGCCAGCTTCAGGGCTCACCTGTCCTTGTGTCTCTCTGTCCCGGTCCTAACAATTCCTGACTGCAATCTTAAAAGTATAGTCTTTAAGATGAAGCTTAGTTATAACCAGTATTCTAAGGGTCCAGTTTTTTAAAGCTGACACCGTACATCTTACCTTATCCTTCAGGAGATCTTTAAATAACTGCTTAGCTTCTTCTTTTGTGTTCCAGTGATAAAATCGTTTCTCTGGTTCCATTTTGCAATCTTCCATTTGCAGGGAATCACTGCAAAACACCAGGAAAAAAATTAGGTGACCCAGTATTATGTAAGTATCTGTCCACAAGAATACATGAATACATTGCAGCTACGATTTTAAGTAAGACCAAGGTTTATTTGATCAGTCAAAGAGAAGCCTCATATAATAGTAATTCAGTGGAGTCTTATGGGTATGAATGACGTGAGTAAAGGCTGTATTGCACGGCATGGTATTGAAGGGGAAGCAAGCGCTGACCTGTCAGTTCAGCTGCCCGCACAATCGTTGGGTTTCAACCTGTTGAAAGACCACAATCAGCCGACATTGTGCTTGTCAGCTATCATGGTCTTTTAACATGTCCTATTATACCAAGTGATTATGGTCCGGAGTGGCGGCTAATTGGCCAAGTACAGACGATAATCTTTTGGTGTAATAGGGCCTTAAGAAAGTATATCCTGCAGTTCTGCTAGTTAAAGGGTTTGTCTCAGAGTTAAGGTTCTCATACAATTTATATTTATGTTGCCCACTCATGGCCTTCAGTATAAAGTGTATGGGGTCTCCTGTGACTACACAGGTGATGTCAGTGGATATCAGGGTCAGGCATGATGGAATTTTATTGCCTGATCCCTTTGTTCTCAGAAAGATAAGACACAGTGAGAACTGTCTGGCTGCAGCTCACCCCTTCTCCTTTATAGAGAACACAGTAATGCCAGACAGCGCCAAACACTTCTGTGTATGGGGAGGAACGACTGGTATTGAAGGTGTATGGCCACCTTTATGGGACAGGTGATTATTGGCTGAACAGGCAAATATTGCACTGGTATTGGGGCTAATTCCGGTTTACTGTTTACACAGACACAACAACTCAACTGCTTCTGTGACCATGCAGGATAGGCCATCAATGTTAATCATTTAAAGCATTTATGAATTGTGATTATAGGGTTCTCCACAATTATACAAACATGCTAAAATAATAATGCAGTCATTTATTTTACTAACTCCTTTTTCTATAGACAAATGAGATGTAATTTTAGTATATTAGCAGATCTGCAGCATGTAAACATAGTATTGCTGCAAATGATAGTATTAATAGAGTGTCATATCAAAGTTACAGCCACAGATCAGTATGACGGTAGTGGGGTAGGTAAAGGGGTCTCTGGTTTTGCCATTCTCTAGAACTCACTGTCACAGTACATGAGACTCTCACCCACGAATGACACCTTTAAAAGAAACATGTAACAGGTAAGCACATCAATGGCCTCACCTGTTACTCAGCTCCTTCTGGTTAAATGTGGCATCATCTTGTGAGGTTTCTGTGTCAGCAGTGTCGACTGGCTCTGGTATACTGGGCGGTAATGCAGAAACCTCCTCAGTAGGTGTCATTTCAGTGTCAGACGAAGCTGCTGCAGAGCGAGGACTGGAAGCCGCAGACTTATTCTCATGATCGATTCTAGATTCACATTAGACAGATGAGAAAACAATAGTGATAAAGTTATAGTTTCTCAGTCATAAAGAAAGGTCCCTTCTACTTTTTATTTTTCAAATTTTTTTTTTTATTTAACTTAGGCTGGGTTCACACTGTGTTTTTCCTATCCATTCAATGTATCTGGTTTTAACTGGTTACTTTTAACGGACAGAAAAACGTAGTCAACACTATTTTTGTGTAGGTTAAAAAAAAAGCATCTGTTTTGATCCGTTTTATTTTTTATAATGGAAGTCAATGGAAAAACACATCCAAAAAGATGGTACACAATTGCATCTGTTTTTGTAAACACTTTTTGCATCCGTTTTTTCCATAAAACATATATGTTAAACGGATAGAAAAAATGCAGTGTGAACCTAGCCTTAGCTACATGTTTGAATAAATGTTATTGATCTACTACCATGTTTTATATGTCAATGATTGGCAATGAGGATGCATAAAGTTTTCCAAATTTAATAATTAGGACCTTTAAGGCCTAGTGCAGCATAGGCTATTATAAGAGAAAAATGTAGAGCTTCTTCTGGATACATTTATCAAATTAATGCTGCCTGTTTTTAGTCTAATATATCTAGTTTGAGCTCAAAATAAATCTAATATGAATTTATGAAGCTTTTTTAGACCAGACTATCCAAATTAGATTCGAATTTTTGAATTAGATTTTTTGTTGTTATTAGATCAAAAGTGCGCCAGAATTCTTTTTTAGCTAAATTTATTAACTGCTCAATTTTTTTAAAAAGTCGCATATATTGACGCATCGCTACGTCTGCTCCGAACCAGGGGAATTTATTAGACTAATTAAAAGACCATTATTTTTAAGACACATTTACTATGCTATTAGACAATTTACATAAATTTTACTAAACACATTAGATTGGAAATCATGCCAAAACATCTTTGACAAAATCGTGTTTTTAGATGTTAGTAAATATCCCCCTATGTGTTTTTCTTTTTTAGCTCATGTTGCAGGCAAGGGTTTTCAGCCATCTTGATTTTTTTTTTACTAATATGAATTACATCTCTGTAGTTCCTCTAATCATGCTGTGGGAGTCTGGCCAGGTGAAGTTGTGAGACTCATAAGTGGTTTGGTGTCAGTTCACATCATATGCAGTTTAGATGCGTTTTTAGAAGAATATTGGCATGAGGAGAAATAAACTGGAGAGCTCCTTTAAAGAAGTACTCCCAATTAAAGTTTTAACGCACTCACACCAGAGCCAATTTTGTCCATGATCTTGGGATTAGGATCTGTAATGCTGCGTTTACACAGAAAGATTATTGTTCGAATTTTCACAATAACGATCACATTTGAGCGATAATCGTTCCATGTAAACGCAGCGAACGATCGAATGTTCTCAAATCGTCGTTCGTTAAAAATTCGCAGATCGCTTTGTGTAAACAGTCTTTCAAAGATTCACCCTATGTGAAAGATAGGCTTAAGCGATCTTAAAAACGATCGGAATAACGATTTTTATTATGAATTTTCTAACTATTATTCGTATCGGTATAAAAACTAAATTGTTGCTTCAAAATGGTTAAACGATCAATTGGGCGAATTATCGTTTTGTGTAAACGCAGCATAACGTTTACAGATGGGAATACCTCTTTGATACTCACAGAGGTAAAAGTTACATTTAAAAGACAAAGGGGAAGATTTATCAAAGGGTGTAAAATTTAGACTGGTGCAAACTGCCCACAGCAACTAATCACAGCTCAGCTTCCAGCTCTGGTGAAAGGAAAGAGGAGCTGTGATTGGTTGCTGGGGGCAGTTTGCATCAGTCTAAACTTTACACCCTTTGATGAATCTCCCCCAAAAACTTCAGTTTTTGAACTAAATGGAAAAAATCCCACAATGACTGGATCAATTTTTTTTAAAAAATATTCCATTTATGCCATGGCAAAAGTGTTATAAGAAATCTCTTATAAGCAAGTTCATCTGTATGTGTATGTGTAACTCACCCGGCTTCTCCCTCTTGCTTTATCAACACTGCAAAATAAAAGACAGAAGACATATGAAAGTATCTGTCCCATGCATATTTCATATAACCTTTGTGCCACATAATTTCATGATCAATGAAATCAGGGGTCCAGTCCTTTTTATCTAACTACATACAAGTATAATAAATTCAGCTTGAAACAGTCAGTCCAGACAGTACAAGCTGTTTTTACCTTGACCAGAACATTTGCATTTTCAGGGTAGTGGATTGAAAGTATGGAGGGTGATGTACCTGCTCATCATCGTTCTGCTACCCTACGCTAGCATCGATCAAGTAATAAGAAAAGGCAATGGGAGCAATGCGTGTCTGTGTTAAATTATTGAAATGTAGCACTCATGTGCCAGGTCATGTCAGAAACACTACCCTCTCCAAAGAACCTGATAAGGTATAGTGCCACAAACCTAACCAACCAATGTTCACTGGGGACTGACTACATGCTTGCTGGCTACCTCCATAGTACACTAATCTTGCTGATTTACTAATTTGTATAGTACAGGGGATTTAATGTTGTTTTTGGTTTCTCCTTTCAAGTCAATGGAAAAAATCTATAAGAAATCCACAATGCTCTTTAACACAGCTTCCTCAACTATCCCCGCTTTCTTCTATGTGAGTGTAATGACCCCATAGACATTGTGTGGCTATCTCAATCACGTCGCATGGAGATGGGAAAGAAAACGCTAAGTGCAGAAGTCTCCCCGCTCATGGACAGTCAGGGTCTGAACACTCAGACCTCAACCGATCAAAACTTTTGATTTGTTGCTCATAGGTTTTTGAAAATGACACTGCCCATTTAACTCTGTATGCAGAACTACCAACCCCAAACTACCAATAAATGCTCCCGAAACTATTTTACATTATCATCAAATGGCTGCAAAATAATGCCATCACTTCCAACTAGATCAATAGCTGGATGTTTGAAATATTGCTTTACAGAATCAAGTATATCATGGGACTCATGTACATCAGTGATTGCTGACCACAAGCATATTCCTTACCCTCTAGTTCTTCTAAATCTTTGGGTTTGGTCCAGCGTGACTCCTTAGTCTGTGAGTTGTAGTAATATGGTTTACCTGTATCAGATTTATATTCCTTCCAACAACATTGTGAGAGAAGAAGCTGTTAAGGAAATGCAAGTACATCCTCTGTTACATTCATAGCTCTCTCACAAATCTGATGCCCTTTGATGATCATTACAGTCTGTAATGGCCGTCATTACACCTATTACATCAGTAGCTGTAGGCTGAACAAGTTTAACCAAGCATATATGTATCCTTAGTAAGAAGGGGGAGGGTAACTCACTATATGTCACATAGACATTGTAGGGATCTTCCCAGGGGATGGTGTGTTAGGACACAGTTCAGGCAGCAAACTTGGACTTAAAAACAGCTTTGGTGTTTATTTGTAGCATAAACGGTCCAGCAACATAAATACAGCAACACCGTGCATTGATAATAAAACAAAACAAAAAGGTCTTGCCCGTCTGGGCACTTACTAACACAGGTCACCTATCTGTCACTTCCATAGGCGGTATCGTGGAGTGTGAATAGGCCCCAGCAGTGATAGAACTCCTTGCTCCCAGGAAACACAGCATGCAGGCTGTTCACCCTGGCTGAGAGCAATCTCCTCTAGCTCTGTGGAGCTTTTACCCTGCTGCAGGCTTAACAAGGCACACCTGCCTGCAATACCCGAACTGGACCGGGGGAGGGGAATGGCAGGTCCCACTACCAACCTACCCACCATTCCAGTAAATCCAGGCCCGGAACATGGAAAAACCCCTCAGCAGCATAACACTGCTGAGTGACAGATCTCACCTGGATTCACCATCTCACCATATGCCTTAGCCTGGGTGAGATGTACCTCCCCTCAAATACTTCTCCAGTGACATGTCTACATATCCCCCCCCTCTTTTTCAGACCGGAGGGCTGAGCATTCTGTCCCCACAGACAGTGTACCCTTGATAGGGCATCAGCATTTGCCTGTAACTTTCCTGGCCTGTGTTCCACCGTGAAATTAAAGTTTTGGAGGGACAGAAACCATCTAGTTACCCTCGCATTTTTCTCCTTGTTAACCTTCATCCATGTTAGGGGGGCATGGTCGGTCACTAGCTTAAATTTTCTGCCTAGCAAGTAGTACCTCAGGGACTCTAGGGCCCACTTCACTGCCAGACACTCTCGCTCAACAATGGCGTAGTTTTTCTCGGCCGGGGATAGCTTCCTGCTTAAGTACATCACTGGGTGTTCCTCGCCATTCACGACCTGTGAGAGGACGGCACCTAACCCTGTGTTGGAGGCATCTGTCTGGACCAGAAATTCTTGCCTAAAGTCAGGGGTAACTAGTACAGGTTGTTGACACAAGGCAGATTTAAGGCTTTGAAAAGCCTTCTCGGCCTCTGGAGTCCATGTCACCATTGCGGACTTCGCACCCTTTGTCAGGTCAGTTAGCGGGGCTGCAACTGTGGCAAAGTTTGGCACAAACCTACGGTAATAGCCCGTAATACCCAGGAAAGCTCTGACCTGTTTCTTTGTGAGGGGTTTGGGCCAATTCTGTATTGCCTCAATTTTATTCAGTTGTGGTTTCACTAACCCCCTCCCAATAATGTATCCCAAGTATTTGGCCTCCTCTAAGGCTAGTGCACACTTCTCTGCATTGATGGTTAACCCCGCATCACTTATGGCATCTAACACCGCCTGGACCTTACAGAGGTGACTTTCCCAATCAGGGCTAAAAATGACCACATCATCGAGGTAGGCAGCAGAGTAGTCCCGATGTGGTCGCAGGATCAAGTCCATCAACCTCTGAAAAGTGGCAGGGGCTCCATGTAACCCGAATGGCATCACTACATATTGGAAGAGCCCATCAGGGGTGGAGAATGCGGTCTTCTCTCTAGCCTTAGGAGTGAGTGGGATCTGCCAGTAGCCCTTAGTGAGATCGAGGGTAGTTATGTACCTAGCATTACCCATCCTTTCGATCAACTCATCTACCCTGGGCATGGGGTAGGCATCGAACTTGGAGATCTCATTTAACTTTCTAAAATCATTACAGAACCTCCAAGTTCCATTGGGCTTTGGGATTAACACAATCGGGCTGGACCACTCGCTCTGGGACACCTCAATGACTCCTAGGTCAAGCATACGTTTTACCTCAGATGACACCGCCTCCCTCCGTGCTTCTGGTATCCTATAGGGCTTAAGGTTTACTCTGCTTCTAGGCTCAGTTTCAATATGATGACTAATGAGATGCGTACGCCCTGGGAGGTCAGAAAACTTGTCTTTATTTTTCTGCAGGAATTCCTTAGCTTCCTGCTTCTGGGATACTGACAGGGTGTCACCAATCCTGACCGGAGGGATTGGTGGTGACAGATGACCAACAGGCTTTGTCGCCACCAAGGATTCCCTGTCTTTCCAGGGCTTGATCAAGTTTATGTGATAAACTTGGAAAGGCTTCCTTCTACCTGGTTGGTGTACCTTGTAGTTGACCTCACTGATCTTCTCTACAATTTCATAGGGACCCTGCCACTTTGCTAAGAATTTGCTTTCTACTGTGGGAACAAGTATGAGTACCCGGTCACCAGGGCTAAATGTCCTGATTCTCGCAGAACGATTGTAAATTCTACTTTGGCCCTCTTGCGCCCTCTGGAGGTGTTCCCTTACTAGGGGCATTACAGTGGCTATACGGTCCTGCATTTGTGCTACATGCTCTATAACACTCTTGTATGGGGTGGACTCACTTTCCCATGTCTCTTTCGCTATATCCAACAAACCCCTAGGGTGACGACCATAGACTAATTCGAAGGGAGAGAACCCTGTGGATGATTGGGGCACTTCCCTAATAGCAAACATTAGGTAAGGTAGTAAGTGATCCCAATCCCGACCATCTTTTTCCACTACTTTCTTTAACATATGTTTCAGGGTTTTATTAAACCTCTCCACTAACCCGTCCGTCTGTGGGTGATATACAGAGGTACGAAGGTGTGAGATTTTAAACAGTTTGCACAGGTCCTTCATTACCTTTGACATAAACGGAGTACCTTGGTCGGTCAAGATTTCTTTGGGGATCCCCACTCTGGAAAACATATAAAACAACTCACGGGCAATTGTTTTAGACGTAGTGTTTCTTAGGGGTACAGCCTCAGGATAGCGGGTTGCGTAGTCTAAGACCACCAAAATGTACTGGTGTCCCCTTGCCGACTTTACAATGGGACCCACCAAGTCCATTGCAATGCGGTCAAAAGGTACCTCTATGATGGGGAGCGAAACCAACGGGCTGCGGAAATGCGACACTGGGGCGCTAAGCTGACAAGTGGGGCACGACTCACAGTATGTTTTTATGTCAGCATAAATCGCAGGCCAATAAAACCTCTGGAGGACTCTCTCCTGCGTTTTATCTGTCCCCAAGTGGCCCCCAAGGACATGATTATGGGCCATGTCGAGTACCTGACGCCGGTACGACTTAGGCACCAGAAGCTGTTCCACAACCTCATCATTAATCTTAGTGACTCTATATAAGAGATCATTAGTCATAGAAAAATGTGGAAACTTTTTCTCAGCTTCTGGTTCCTGAGGTACCCCATTCATAACAGTGACCTGCTCTCTCGCATTTTTGAGAGTGGGGTCCTGTAATTGTGCAGTACCAAAATTATCCCTAGACACCTCTAAGTCTGGAACATTCTGCGCAGTGGGAGGAGCCTCTTCCTCACCAGCCAGGACCTGCAAAGGAAAAGCATCATTTTCATCCTGTACATTTTTATCATTTACCGTGGGTAATGCAATAGACTTAGGGGTCTCCTCACTCCTTTCAGGGGATTGTTGTTTTCCCCAAAGAGCCCAGAACAAAGGAAAATCACGCCCCAATATCACATTATGCATAAGATTTTTAACCACACCCACTTCATATTGTACAGCGCCTAGTTCAGTCCCGACATTAGCCAGTACTATAGGGTAAACCTTTGTATCACCATGTATGCATACCACACTCATATGTCTTTTTGGCACAAAGTCCCCAGTCACCAGGCTGGCATGCACCAAGGTGACAAGGCTTCCTGAGTCCAGCAACGCCTTAACAGGGAAGTTATTGACAGTAATGTGGCAGACTTGCGGTTCAGTCTCTAGTCCAGTGACCGCAACAAGAGACGGCTCCGCAAATAGCGACTGACGCCGGCTAGCGTCACACTCCATGGGCTCAGTGGTAAGAGGGCAATGGGCAGACATATGTCCCGTCTCATGGCATCTCCAGCACTGGATAGGGCCTGGTCTCCTTGGCAGGGAGTCCTTTTTAGGGCCACTTAGCCACCGGGGACCATCACCAGTCTTTTGCCCCTGAGACACCTCCTGAGCGCTCTTCCCTCTATCAGCACCCCTCCACACTCCCCCAATAGATGGAAGTCTCTTACCAGATGATGGCACAGGTCTGGCACTCCGGGGAGGTGACGGTGCTGCAGGAACATCACGGAGGTAGTCCTCGGTCGCCTGGAACCTCTCCACAAGGCTGACGAGTTCGTCGGCACTCCTAGGGTCGCCTTGTCCCACCCAGCGTTGTAGATCAGCAGGAAGGGCACGGAGGTAGCGATCCATCACGACCCTCTCTAGGATCTGGGCAGGAGTAGAGGTGTCTGGCTCCAACCACTTTCTTGCCAAATGGATCAGGTCGTACATCTGAGACCTCGCTGACTTGTCCAGACTGTAGCTCCAGTTGCGGACCCTCCGGGCACGGACAGCAGCAGTAACTCCTAGTCGGGCAAGTATCTCTGCTTTTAGCCGAGGATAGTCTTTGACCTCTTGCTCACTGAGGTCATAATAGGCCTTTTGAGGTTCGCCTGTTAAATAAGGCGCAATCACTTCTGCCCACTCAGTGGAGGGTAACTTCTCTCTCTCAGCCACCCGCTCAAAGACAGTTAAGTAGGCCTCAATATCGTCATCAGCAGTCATCTTTTGCAGCGCACGCTGCACGGCTCTTTTCACAGACAAAGTCGCTGGCGCGGCTGCTGCCACCAGCTGGGGATTAGCACCTGCAGACGCCTCCTGCTTTGCGATTAGGTGCTCAATAAGTCTCTGTTGTTGAGCCATTGCTTGCTGATGTGCAGCCATTGTCTGTTCATGGCGCAGATTAGCGGCTGCCTGATCCTGTTTAGCGGCTGCCTGAGCCTGTTGTTGTGCGGCCAATGCCTGTTGTTGTGCGGCCAATGCTTGCTCATGGCGTAGGTTAGCGTCTGTCAGAGCCTGTTGTTGCTGCATATTCACTTGCATTAACTGCTTCATCATCTCCTCCATGTTGCTTGGCTGTTTTTGGAGTGAAGCAGCGGCCTTCACCCAAGACATAAGCAGCTGTAGCCAAGTTGATGCACACCGTTGCCCCTAGCAACCGTTTTGCCCGCTCCGCAGCACCAATTGTAGGGATCTTCCCAGGGGATGGTGTGTTAGGACACAGTTCAGGCAGCAAACTTGGACTTAAAAACAGCTTTGGTGTTTATTTGTAGCATAAACGGTCCAGCAACATAAATACAGCAACACCGTGCATTGATAATAAAACAAAACAAAAAGGTCTTGCCCGTCTGGGCACTTACTAACACAGGTCACCTATCTGTCACTTCCATAGGCGGTATCGTGGAGTGTGAATAGGCCCCAGCAGTGATAGAACTCCTTGCTCCCAGGAAACACAGCATGCAGGCTGTTCACCCTGGCTGAGAGCAATCTCCTCTAGCTCTGTGGAGCTTTTACCCTGCTGCAGGCTTAACAAGGCACACCTGCCTGCAATACCCGAACTGGACCGGGGGAGGGGAATGGCAGGTCCCACTACCAACCTACCCACCATTCCAGTAAATCCAGGCCCGGAACATGGAAAAACCCCTCAGCAGCATAACACTGCTGAGTGACAGATCTCACCTGGATTCACCATCTCACCATATGCCTTAGCCTGGGTGAGATGTACCTCCCCTCAAATACTTCTCCAGTGACATGTCTACAACATGTTAAAGGTTTTGATTGGATGGGGTCCTGGCACTTTTTAAAAAAAAATTTCACCGTCGTTTGGGACTTGGTGCTTGGACCCCGTCCAATCAAAACCTTTAACATGTTTGTGTGAGTTACCTCCCCTTTTCTTACTAAGAATACATACATGCTTGGCCAAACTTGTTCAACCTACAGCTAGTGATGTAATGGGTGTCACGGCTGCCATTGAAGTGACCCTACATAAAAAAAATAAAACATCTTGGTTATATATCAAGCTGATACAAGTCTTTATCTGTCTACGACTTATTTATCATCTTGTGAAGTTCTTACCTCTGTTTTAGATTTTAGCTCATCTGGCTTCTCCCAGGTGGACTGCTTGGTTTCAGTGTTGTAGTAGTAGGTACGCCCATCTGGAGCTTTGTGCTCGGTCCATAGAGACTTCTGTGGAACAAAAAAGATATATTCAGAAAACACATTTTTGTTTCTTACAATTACACTAGTCACCAAACTGTGCTGAGTAAGTCTCAGCTTATGTTTCATACAGTATGCAAGAGAATACATAATGAAAACTGCATCTCCAGTATGTTCATTCTTATGTTCACCAACATGTGACATCTTGCCATTGTGACCCTGGCTGTAAGGGAATTTATATTTAGTGACTATGAAAATTAATACTAAGGTAGAGAACCTTTATTTGAATGTCTTGAGAGGCAGAGCTTTCTTCTGCAGCTGTTTTCTGTATCTGTAAAAGCAATAAAACACTGTTATAAACAGTAGACATTGCATAGGCGCATATTATCATCCTCAGAAGATAACCTGCTGTTATGTTCCCATAGGGCCCGGGACACTGAGTATGAAGGTTATTTTCTTGCCTTCATCCTCAACGTTATTTCTGTTAAAGAGGACCTGTGACCCCCCGCGCCGGGGTGACAGGCTCCCCACCCCCAGATAGATCCCCTTATACTTACCTCATGTCGCCGAGTCCCGCTGCCGGAGCCGGTCCCGGGACGGAGATATCCCGGTGAGAAGCCGGCGCGCGCTGTGGAGATGAGTCCAGCGTCCATAGAGAATGAATGGAGCCGGACTCATCTCTGCTGCGCGCGCACGGCTCCATTCATTCTCTATGGACGCTGGACACATCTCCACAGCGCGCGCGCCGGCTTCTCACCGGGATATCTCCGTCCCGGGACCGGCTCCGGCAGCGGGACTCAGCGACATGAGGTAAGTATAAGGGGTTCTATCTGGGGGTCGGGAGCCTGTCACCCCGGCGCCGGGGGTGACAGGTCTCCTTTAAATCCTGCATTTTATTAATTTGTTGGAGTCAGTTTGGTGCACTGGGGACGGTACTACGGCTCTTGGGGCACCAATCTACCCTAACCGCTCGCTGCCTCCTCATGGATATTGAGCCAGTGCTCTGCAGTGAGGTCACTCCAGCCACTCTTTGCTGCTCAACACCAGATAGGTATTCCTAAGAGGGGCGGGCAGGTGGGCCGATCAGTGTACTAGGGGCTGTTCTTCTGCCCCCAGTGCACCAAACCTGCTCATTTCATATTATTAAAATGGAGACTTTAACATTGGTGAGAATGAAGGAAACTACTATACGAATGCTCAAAGTTCTGCGCTGGTCCTGGCTTCTTCCTGGTTTCTGTGATGTGTCAGCCCCTCTCTTCCTATCAGCAGCCACAGAGGTCTCCTGCCTACACCAGATCCAGTGGGGTCGGCACTTCACAGGAACCAGGAAGTAGCAGTGACCAATGGAGGACTAGAACCACCTGCATAGCAGCTGTCAGTACTGGAGGAAGGTAAGTATATATTTAGGTGAGGTGGCTTTATTATTTTTATACTATCCCTAGTCATGGCGACAACCCCTTTAAACTGCAGAATACAACTGATCATAACATAGTTCTTACATGTATATTAGAGCCTGCTAAACTCAAAAAGAACATGTATGACAAAAGAACATGTATTCCCTTTAATTGGGTATTTACATCTTGAAAAGTGATAGCACATTGCCAGGATACACCATCATTTTATGATTAGTGGGAGTCTGTCCACTGGAACCCCCATCAACCCTATAAAGAGTCTACACATAAGTGTTGGGTGGAAACACTGCTCTTCAGGAAAAAAGATTTGAAGGAGACACAGTCCTATGGCATCACAGTGGCCCCTGTATTATCGGGAATGGGAGATGTCCCACAGAAACTTGGACCACCACTGATCATAAAGATGGAAATACCCCTTTAAAAAACACTAAAATAATAATAATAGCTATGCCAATACAATACTAAATAAACAATATAGATTATTACATAACAAAACAGAGGGAAGGTTAGATGTATCTTAGCTACTCACTGTTGGAGCTGGTTGAGTCACTGGCGCTGAAAATACCATAAAGACGTGAAAAGAGAAAAAAAGAACAAAAATGGGCATTTGAGGTCTTGAAGTAATACCATTTAGATGGACAATATGACAATATTGTGAAATAACGGTGTTAGGCTATGTTCTCACTACTTATAGAGACCAGCCGGGTCACGGAACGGCCGGTCTCTGCCCGGATCATCCCAGCCGGTACTTAAGTAACAGCCGGATGATCTTTTCGGCCGCAGAGCTCTGATGTGGGCGCATCAGCATGCGCCCGCATCAGAGCTTCCCATAGCACACAGTGCAGCGAGCGTCCGGAGCCGCTCGATTCACTGTGTGAACTGACAGGGTTTCCTACGGCCGCAATTCAATGAATTGCGGACGCAGAAAACTGACATGTCAGTAATTTGCGGCCCCGTGCAGGATTCCGGCCGGAACGCATATGATGTGTATACACTCCGGCCGCGATCCCATAGAACAATAGGCATTGTTCACCCGTACAAAGTAAGGCCGTTGTTGCCGATGGCAACAACGGCCGTACGTTTACGTAGTGTGAACATAGCCTTAAAGGTCCGGTGAGGGGACTTTTTTTTTTTTAAAGGCAGGGGGGAAAATAAAAAACAATCTTAACTCACTTCTCCCGGTTCCTCTTTGGCACTGGATCGCTGCTACGGGACCCCTGCCAGGCTCCGGGATCTTCTCTCAGTCGTCGTCACAACCCGGTTCATTGACTGCCTGCTCAGTCAGTGACTGGGGCAGCACACCACTGAAGTCACTGATTGGCTAAGCGAGCAATCCATCAGCCAGGAAGGCATTTTCCCTATCACTGTGACATCATCAGGACTCAGGGAAAAATGGCTTCCGGCTGGGGTCCCGGAGCAAGTGTGGCGGCGGGGGCACATGGAGATCTAGGTTAGGATTCTGTATTAAGTTTCCCCCTGCCCCTGCCAAAAAAATGTCAGGACTTCTCCTTTAAAGAGGTTATCTAGCTTACTGAACATGGCTGCTTTCTTCCAAAGATGACACCAATCTTGTCCTCAGTTTGGGTGTAGTTTTGCAGCTCAGTTCCATTGAAGTGAATTCAGCGGAATAGCAATACCAAACACAAACTGGGGACAGGAATGGTGCTGTTTTTTTCTAATCCTGGATAACCTATTTAATTTATGCTTTTGGTAACCCTGTGTTCCCTTTGGCCCCACAACAGTACTTACAGGTTAATGCCTCAGTCCCAGGAGGAGTCACCTGCTAAGATAATAAACATTATGTTTTCAGGAACATGCTAGTAAACAAAGTCAAACCTGCTTTACATAGATATACTGCATACAATACTGCCCTATTGTATGTCAGATTAAAAAAGGGCAATAGAATTTTTTTTTTGTCCATGCACTCCCAATAGGGCATATAGACAGAGGTTGTCTTGTTGGGACCACCCCTTAAAACCTAACCCTGGGCAATTAATGAAAGTAGGTAAGTTCCCTATCATCTCAACTTTATCCTGGAAGCTGAGATCTATGCTTCTTTCTGCAGTTTTTGGAAGTGACCACACAGCAGGGATCAAGCCGCATAATACCAGCAGCAGTGAGGTAGACACCAAGGTAAGAGGTAAATGCAGCCAATCACTTTCATTATTGTGGACAGCATAACCCCTAGTTACACAGAAAAATTTGCTTCTGAGTCCGACAAACCATGATTTTTAGGAGCGGCACAAAAGATGTGATCAGCTGACTAACAGGCATAACACCATAAACGGCATACATGAATATGCCTTACAGTGGAGAAAACTTTAAATAAATAATTTTTCATTTAGGATTTTTATAGAAAAATACTGACTGTAGTAGTGCTGGTTGTGACGGCTGGCAGCATCATAGTCGGCAACAGAGGTGGCACAAGACTTGGGAGCTTTAAGGAACATAAAATAAAGTTGGATAAAGTTAATCCCTTCAAAAAACATCAGGATATTGCAGGTTTTTTAGTATAATAAGACGTATACAATACCAAACTCAATATGTCCTGCCTTCATACAATTTTCCATTTCTATGCACAGCCGCACTATGTTACTTATTGGTCCTGTTATCATGTGACTTGTTCTTTCTTGTATGTAATGTAGATTATAATTATCTATTCTTTTACTTGTATTATATTATTGGATGTGCATCTTTTTGTCACAAAGGAGGAGTAGCATATCCAAAGAGGTAGTGAGTTACCCGGGAATACTCTATCTTGTGTTATGCAAAATTACTGGCGCTTGCTATTTCCATAGAAATTTTCCTGCCACTAAAAACATTATCTCTCTGCTTTATATAGTATCTTACCTGTAGCCTGGGATTCTGCCTGATCAAATACACACAATACATGACATGCTAATAGTAATTGCTAGAGTAGAGAAAGAGTGCTGACGTGGTAAAGGGAGACTTGATGAGTCTTAATAAAGGAAGGTCAGCTCTAGGTAGCAGCTTGTATTCTAGAATTAAAGATGACACAGCTATGATGACTTTGGCAATAGTATGACATCTAACTATATCATTCTAAATTTAAACATTTTCCACAGTTAGCAATCTTTAAACATGCCTTAAAGGGGTATTCCTAACTCCAAAAGTTAACAAGCTGATAAGTGGAGCTCTAAGAGATTGGAGAAAATACAACAGCAGCTGTGTCACAAAGCCAATACCTGGGAGATAGGAGGTGGTCCCGCCATAGGTGGGATCATGGGTGGCAACATAGCATGAGGAATTGGAGGCATTGCTGGAGGCCTCTGTCCTATTGGTGGCAGTCCAATTGGTGGAAAAGGAGGGGGTAGGCCAGGGGGTGGCATCTAGGAAAAGACATAAGGATAATGTGACTTAAACACAGAAAGCAACAGTAGTAGTATAATAACTGATAATAATATTGCAAAAAAAGTATTTCATTTGATAAATAAAATAATGACTATATTTCACTGAACAGTCAATAAAAAATATCATGAAACACGCAATCAGTGCAAAACTATTATCTAACCTACAACCTGATCCCAAAGCTTTACACCAAATGCAATAATAGTAACACAATTATGTTTTTTTTAGGGGATAAAGGAGAAATCCCATGAACCAAAAAAATATCAGAGGCGGACAGGGGGGTGCGGAAACATAATAAACAAAGTATACTTACCCATCCCTGTGCGCTCATGGCGCTGCTTACATATAGTTGACAGCCACTGGTCTCTTACCGCGTGGATTAATTGCCCGCTCAGCCAATCAGTAACTGGGACAGGCACTCCTGCAGTCACAGAATGGCTGAACGGGCAATTAATCAGCAGGGCCATGATGTTTCAGCAGCCGGAGCTAGGTATGTGACATACCCTTATGACTGCCAAAAAATTACATCGGGTGCCTGTCGGAGAGACCAAAGAGCAGCGCAATGGGGCATGGGAATGGGTAAGCATACATTCTTTATTATGTTACCGCACCACTCACCTGCCTGTGATTTTTTTAAATTTTTTTCTTTAACCATAGTTACAGCGAAGGCACATCTTAAATTCTTGAGCATTCAGGACGTATATTCTAAATATAAATCTCCTTTTTTATGCGTGTATGACCACAGCCATACAATAAAGTAATCTATATCTACAGTTCAAGACCCTGTATACACAAGACATTGCTTTTATTGTAAGATAATTCACCGTTCTGCAGCTTGTCTGTGGAAGCAGTTGACAGGCTTATCATCAGACACATCCCTCACAGCTAAGCTAAGCTCCTATAATGCAGTAGGACAGTAAGTTTTTAACTACATCAGTCCCTGGTGTAAAGATAACACTTCCTTGAATACAAATCAGCAACACAGGCTCTGTAAAAAATTAAAAAAAAAAAAACAAGGAATGCTGGGAGATGTGTGTTCTGAAGCCTGCAGAATCGTATAAGTAGCCCTGGGCTACAAGCTGTAACTCAGGATCCATACAACATACATAATGCAAAATGTGTACAAAACTACTCAATGTTTTATGAAGAATAATTCTATAAGCAGAAAGTAAAACCTCCATCTGCTTTAGGATTACGATCTTAACAATTTACCAAATAACTATGGAAGAAGAACCACTCATTTTAGTCTGACACAGTGCTCTTTGCTGACATCTCTGTCCGAGACAGGAACTGTCCTGAGAAGGAGAGGTTTTCTATGGGGATTTGCTGTCTGGGACAGAGATGTCAGCAGAGAGCACTGTGTCAGACTGGAAAGAAAACAACATTTCCTGCAGGACATACAGCAGCTGATAAGTATGGGAAGATTTCTAAATAGAATTAAATTAGTTTTCTATACAACTTTTTTCTGGGGCTGGAAAACCCCAATAAGTCTTTTTTCACACTAGACAACACTCCAAGCTCCTAGCCTTACAGGGGTCTAAACTGGTCTTTCTAAGTAAGCTTAGTAGCTGTTCTTTCTAGCACATAAGCTTTATCCCTATGATGAACATATCCCCTTCACTTTTTGGCACAAACATCACTGCGGTTCCAGTACAACAATCTGTAGTTATTCCCCCACTGGGTAAATTCATATATTTTGCACATATTTTCTGAGAAATAAACATACTGTTATATGAACAACACTCCAAAGCACAGTTTTATCCATGTATATAGTCACTTACAAAAGGTGGAGGCATCAGAGGAGGAGCATTGGGGAAAGGGGCGGCCTGACCAGGTGGAGCTGTTCCTGAGTCTGGTGCTGACTGAAAAATGAGAAGATGATAGAGAAGCTTGAGAGGTGTGTTAGCGGCAATTACAGCGCAGCGCACCTTCCAGCAAGTGTCAAGATGAGATGCAATAAATATCAAGGTGGTAAATATTTACAGTGTTACCTTCCTTGTTATTATTATACCAGTTCAACTGCTAAATAATACAACAGATAGGAAGATGAACAAGAATAACATAGAACACCATATACATCATCATGGCCCATAGTGGGGTTAAGGTCTTAATCTGGGAATGGTGCCCAAAAATATTAGCTCACCTACTGGGCCATGTGTTTCATATTCCTTAAAGGAGAAGTTCTGCAAAATTTTTATTAAAGTATTGTATTGCCCCCCCCCAAAAAGTTATACAAATCCCCAATATACACTTATTACAGGAAATGCTTATAAAGGGCTTTTTTCCCTGCACTTACTACTGCATCAAGGCTTCACTTCCTGGATTAACTAAATAAAGACAAGAAAAAACAAGGGTGCCGGCGCCTCGTGTCTCACCGTGATGGGACCAGGAATAAAGGAGTGTAATGGTTACACTCACCTTTAAGCCCCTTGGGCTGTGTGCATATCACCCCGATGGGGTAGCTCAAAATCCGTGTGAGTCTGGTGATGGACAGGATAAGGGACTGCAAGCCACAGGTACCAGGAATGGGATTCTCCCAAAAAATGGGGCCCGTGTGACAGAGTAGGCAAAAATTTAAAAAGAATAGTACTCACAAAATAGCGCTGTCCCAAGAATCCAAAAATAACCAGGAAATTAAATCAATGTTGAAATTTATTGTAAGAGCACAAAGTTTACGTGTTTCAGGAGTTTTAACATTCTCCCTTCATCAGAACAGTGCTGCACTGTTAAAACTCCTGAAACACGTAAACTTTGTGCTCTTACAATAAATTTCAACATTGATTTAATTTCCTGGTTATTTTTGGATTCTTGGGACAGCGCTATTTTGTGAGTACTATTCTTTTTAAATTTTTGCCTACTCACTTCCTGGATAACATGGTGATGTCACTTCCTGGATAACATGGTAATGTCACTTCCTGGATAACATGGTGATGTCACTTCCTGGATATCATGGTGATGTCACTTCCTGGATAACATGGTGATGTCACTTCCTGGATATCATGGTGATGTCACTTCCTGGATATCATGGTGATGTCACAACCCGACTCCCAGAGCTGTGCGGGCTGTGGCTGCTGGAGAGGATGATGGTAGAGGACACTGAGGGACACAGGGCACTGGAGGGACACTGAGCATCCCTCTGCCATCATCCTCTCCAGCAACCACAGCCCGCACAGCTCTGGGAGTCGGGTCGTGACATCACTATTTTATCCAGGAAGTGAAGCCTTGATGCAGTAGTAAGTGCAGGGAAAAAACACTTTATAAGCATTTCCCGTAATAAGTCTATATTGGAGATTTGTATAACTTTAGGGAGACAATACAATAAAATTTTGCTGGACTTCTCCTATAAAAGCTGTCAGACTCTGTATTACCAGACAGAACTTGGGGACAGCTTTGTGTCAGTAGGATGAAAAGTGATTTCATATTCTGCAATACTCCGTCCTATACAACACATACGCATTTCCAGCTGTTGTAAAATCACAACTCCTATCAGGCAGAGCAGAGCATGTTGGGAGTTGTGTTTTTGCAGTAGCCAAATCTGCCATCATACTGGCATACTGGAAGTAATACAGAGTTTTGTAACAGCTGCAGGCTGTCAGGAGATGATGGGAGTTGTACTGCTGCAACAGTCAATAGCAACGAGAGTTGGAGAGCCACTGAATGGGAAATACTGGTAAAATGTGTAGGGAGATCAGTGTGTTATAAAAGGGGCAGCAGGTTCAGACCAGTGGGGTCCAACCCTGCTGTGCCACCCTGCACAGAAAGGACGTCTCCTCAGCTGTCAGACCTTTACACAGTGTATATATATATATATATATATGAAGTGTACAGCACATTGTCTCTTCCTTCTATTAATACACGGAGCCCATCATGTCCCAGCAATTCACTCCATGTGCCAGGTCACATTCCACTGGTTAGACTTGCCAGTGGTTGGCATGCCCCGGGCAGCAGTATGCTCTTACACTGCCCTGTATATAATGTATGGCAGCATACAGCCCCGCACCTGTCTCTCATACTAAGCAGATAACATGCCCGGTCCAGCGGGCACTGCCCCCACCCAGCAGCCCCGGTGCCCCCTGGCAGCCGGCCTCACCCCCGCCCTCACTCCTCCTGCCCCTTGCAGTCAGTGCACCCCCTGAAGCCGGGACCGATATAAACAAAGCTCCCTTACCATCCCTGCTCCGGCCGTCAGCTGCCGCAGGCTCCGCCCCCTCAACAACCTGCACGCCCATTGGCAGCGGCTGTCGTTGAGGGCGTGGCCAGCGGTGTAACCTGTGCTGTACCGGGCCCATCTGTCGGCAGGATAACGGCGCGCGCATAGCACTATTTATACTGTGCGGTAATCCCAGGGTTTTTTACTAGTCCCTGGCATAGGCTGTGCGGTATACTGTGCGGTAATCCCAGAGTTTTTTACTAGTCCCCTGGAATAGGCTGTGCGGTATACTGTGCGGTAAACCCAGGGCTTCTTACTAGTCCCCTGGCATAGGTTGTGCGGCCCCTGGCATAGGTTGTGCGGTATACTGTGCGGTAATCCCAGGGCTTCTTACTAGTCCCCTGGAATAGGCTGTGCGGTATACTGTGCGGTAATCCCAGGGTTTCTTACTAGTCCCCTGGCATAGGCTGTGCGGTATACTCTGCGGTAATCCTAGGGCTTCTTACTAGTCCCGTGGCATAGGCTGTGCGGTATACTGTGCGGTAATCCTAGGGCTTCTTACTAGTCCCGTGGCATAGGCTGTGCGGTATACTGTGCGGTAATCCCAGGGCTTCTTACTAGACCCGTGGCATAGGTTG
Organism: Dendropsophus ebraccatus; assembly: GCF_027789765.1. Lineage (NCBI taxonomy): Eukaryota > Metazoa > Chordata > Amphibia > Anura > Hylidae > Dendropsophus > Dendropsophus ebraccatus. Next base: position 49,601,476 of record NC_091458.1, read on the forward strand.
TGCGTTATACTGTGCGGTAATCCTAGGGCTTCTTACTAGTCCCATGGCATAGGTTGTGCGGTATACTGTGCGGTAATCCCAGGGCTTCTTACTAGTCCCGTGGCATAGGTTGTGCGGTATACTGTGCGGTAATCCCAGGGCTTTTTACTAGTCCCGTGGCATAGGTTGTGCGGTATACTGTGCGGTAATCCCAGGGCTTCTTACTAGTCCCGTGGCATAGGTTGTGCGGTATACTGTGCGGTAATCCCAGGGTTTCTTACTAGTCTCATGGCATAGGCTGTGCGGTATACTGTGCGGTAATCCCAGGGCTTCTTACTAGTCCCCTGGCATAGGTTGTGCGGTATACTGTGCGGTAATCCCAGGGCTTCTTACTAGTCCCGTGGCATAGGCTGTGCGGTATACTGTGCGGTAATCCCAGGGCTTCTTACTAGTCCCGTGGCATAGGCTGTGCGGTATACTCTGCGGTAATCCCAGGGTTTCTTACTAGTCCCTGGCATAGGCTGTGCGGTATACTGTGCGGTAATCCCAGAGTTTCTTACTAGTCCCCTGGAATAGGCTGTGCGGTATACTGTGCGGTAATCCCAGGGCTTCTTACTAGTCCCATGGCATAGGCTGTGCGTTATACTGTGCGGTAATCCCAGGGCTTCTTACTAGTCCCATGGCATAGGTTATGTGGTATACTGTGCGGTAATCCCAGGGTTTCTTACTAGTCCCATGGCATAGGTTGTGCGGTATACTGTGCGGTAATCCCAGGGCTTCTTACTAGTCCCATGGCATAGGTTGTGCGTTATACTGTGCGGTATTCCCAGGGCTTCTTACTAGTCCCGTGGCATAGGTTATGTGGTATACTGTGCGGTAATCCCAGGGCTTTTTACTAGTCCCATGGCATAGGTTGTGCGTTATACTGTGCGGTAATCCCAGGGCTTCTTACTAGTCCCATGGCATAGGCTGTGCGGTATACTGTGCGGTAATCCCAGGGTTTCTTACTAGTCTCATGGCATAGGCTGTGCGGTATACTGTGCGGTAATCCCAGGGCTTCTTACTAGTCCCCTGGCATAGGTTGTGCGGTATACTGTGCGGTAATCCCAGGGTTTCTTACTAGTCCCCTGGCATAGGTTGTGCGGTATACTGTGCGGTAATCCCAGGGCTTCTTACTAGTCCCGTGGCATAGGCTGTGCGGTATACTCTGCGGTAATCCCAGGGTTTCTTACTAGTCCCTGGCATAGGCTGTGCGGTATACTGTGCGGTAATCCCAGAGTTTCTTACTAGTCCCCTGGAATAGGCTGTGCGGTATACTGTGCGGTAATCCCAGGGCTTCTTACTAGTCCCATGGCATAGGCTGTGCGTTATACTGTGCGGTAATCCCAGGGCTTCTTACTAGTCCCATGGCATAGGTTATGTGGTATACTGTGCGGTAATCCCAGGGTTTCTTACTAGTCCCATGGCATAGGTTGTGCGGTATACTGTGCGGTAATCCCAGGGCTTCTTACTAGTCCCATGGCATAGGTTGTGCGTTATACTGTGCGGTAATCCCAGGGCTTCTTACTAGTCCCGTGGCATAGGTTATGTGGTATACTGTGCGGTAATCCCAGGGTTTTTTACTAGTCCCATGGCATAGGTTGTGCGTTATACTGTGCGGTAATCCCAGGGCTTCTTACTAGTCCCATGGCATAGGCTGTGCGGTATACTGTGCGGTAATCCCAGGGTTTCTTACTAGTCTCATGGCATAGGCTGTGCGGTATACTGTGCGGTAATCCCAGGGCTTCTTACTAGTCCCGTGGCATAGGTTATGTGGTATACTGTGCAGTAATCCCAGGGCTTCTTACTAGTCCCATGGCATAGGTTGTGCGTTATACTGTGCGGTAATCCCAGGGCTTTTTACTAGTCCCATGGCATAGGCTGTGCGGTATACTGTGCGGTAATCCCAGGGCTTCTTACTAGTCCCATGGCATAGGTTATGTGGTATACTGTGCAGTAATCCCAGGGCTTTTTACTAGTCCCATGGCATAGGTTGTGCGTTATACTGTGCGGTAATCCCAGGGCTTTTTACTAGTCCCATGGCATAGGCTGTGCGGTATACTGTGCGGTAATCCCAGGGCTTCTTACTAGTCCCATGGCATAGGTTATGTGGTATACTGTGCGGTAATCCCAGGGTTTCTTACTAGTCCCATGGCATAGGTTGTGCGGTATACTGTGCGGTAATCCCAGGGCTTTTTACTAGTCCCATGGCATAGGTTGTGCGTTATACTGTGCGGTAATCCCAGGGCTTCTTACTAGTCCCATGGCATAGGCTGTGCGGTATACTGTGCGGTAATCCCAGGGTTTCTTACTAGTCTCATGGCATAGGCTGTGCGGTATACTGTGCGGTAATCCCAGGGCTTCTTACTAGTCCCCTGGCATAGGTTGTGCGGTATACTGTGCGGTAATCCCAGGGTTTCTTACTAGTCCCCTGGCATAGGTTGTGCGGTATACTGTGCGGTAATCCCAGGGCTTCTTACTAGTCCCGTGGCATAGGCTGTGCGGTATACTCTGCGGTAATCCCAGGGTTTCTTACTAGTCCCTGGCATAGGCTGTGCGGTATACTGTGCGGTAATCCCAGAGTTTCTTACTAGTCCCCTGGAATAGGCTGTGCGGTATACTGTGCGGTAATCCCAGGGCTTCTTACTAGTCCCATGGCATAGGCTGTGCGTTATACTGTGCGGTAATCCCAGGGCTTCTTACTAGTCCCATGGCATAGGTTATGTGGTATACTGTGCGGTAATCCCAGGGTTTCTTACTAGTCCCATGGCATAGGTTGTGCGGTATACTGTGCGGTAATCCCAGGGCTTCTTACTAGTCCCATGGCATAGGTTGTGCGTTATACTGTGCGGTAATCCCAGGGCTTCTTACTAGTCCCGTGGCATAGGTTATGTGGTATACTGTGCGGTAATCCCAGGGTTTTTTACTAGTCCCATGGCATAGGTTGTGCGTTATACTGTGCGGTAATCCCAGGGCTTCTTACTAGTCCCATGGCATAGGCTGTGCGGTATACTGTGCGGTAATCCCAGGGTTTCTTACTAGTCTCATGGCATAGGCTGTGCGGTATACTGTGCGGTAATCCCAGGGCTTCTTACTAGTCCCCTGGCATAGGTTGTGCGGTATACTGTGCGGTAATCCCAGGGTTTCTTACTAGTCCCCTGGCATAGGTTGTGCGGTATACTGTGCGGTAATCACAGGGCTTTTTACTAGTCCCATGGCATAGGTTGTGCGTTATACTGTGCGGTAATCCCAGGGTTTCTTACTAGTCCCGTGGCATAGGTTATGTGGTATACTGTGCGGTAATCCCAGGGCTTCTTACTAGTCCCATGGCATAGGTTGTGCGTTATACTGTGCGGTAATCCCAGGGCTTCTTACTAGTCCCGTGGCATAGGTTATGTGGTATACTGTGCAGTAATCCCAGGGCTTTTTACTAGTCCCATGGCATAGGTTGTGCGTTATACTGTGCGGTAATCCCAGGGCTTTTTACTAGTCCCATGGCATAGGCTGTGCGGTATACTGTGCGGTAATCCCAGGGTTTCTTACTAGTCCCATGGCATAGGTTGTGCGTTATACTGTGCGGTAATCCCAGGGCTTTTTACTAGACCCGTGGCATAGGTTGTGCGGCATACTGTGCGGTAATACCAGGGTTTCTTACTAGTCCCATGGCATAGGTTGTGTGTTATACTGTGCGGTAATCCCAGGGCTTCTTACTAGTCCCGTGGCATAGGTTATGTGGTATACTGTGCGGTAATCCCAGGGCTTTTTACTAGTCCCATGGCATAGGTTGTGCGTTATACTGTGCGGTAATCCCAGGGCTTCTTACTAGTCCCATGGCATAGGCTGTGCGGTATACTGTGCGGTAATCCCAGGGTTTCTTACTAGTCTCATGGCATAGGCTGTGCGGTATACTGTGCGGTAATCCCAGGGCTTCTTACTAGTCCCCTGGCATAGGTTGTGCGGTATACTGTGCGGTAATCCCAGGGCTTCTTACTAGTCCCCTGGCATAGGTTGTGCGGTATACTGTGCGGTAATCACAGGGCTTCTTACTAGTCCCATGGCATAGGCTGTGCGGTATACTGTGCGGTAATCCCAGGGCTTCTTACTAGTCTCATGGCATAGGTTGTGCGTTATACTGTGCGGTAATCCCAGGGCTTCTTACTAGTCCCATGGCATAGGCTGTGCGGTATACTGTGCGGTAATCCCAGGGTTTCTTACTAGTCCCATGGCATAGGTTGTGCGTTATACTGTGCGGTAATCCCAGGGCTTTTTACTAGACCCGTGGCATAGGTTGTGCGGTATACTGTGCGGTAATCCCAGGGTTTCTTACTAGTCCCATGGCATAGGTTGTGTGTTATACTGTGCGGTAATCCCAGAGCTTCTTACTAGTCCCATGGCATAGGTTGTGTGTTATACTGTGCGGTAATCCCAGTGCTTCTTACTAGTCCCATGGCATAGGCTGTGCGGTATACTGTGCGGTAATCCCAGGGCTTCTTACTAGTCCCATGGCATAGGTTGTGCGTTATACTGTGCGGTAATCCCAGGGCTTTTTACTAGTCCCGTGGCATAGGTTATGTGGTATACTGTGCGGTAATCCCAGGGCTTTTTACTAGTCCCATGGCATAGGTTGTGCGTTATACTGTGCGGTAATCCCAGGGCTTTTTACTAGTCCCATGGCATAGGCTGTGCGGTATACTGTGCGGTAATCCCAGGGTTTCTTACTAGTCTCATGGCATAGGCTGTGCGGTATACTGTGCGGTAATCCCAGGGCTTCTTACTAGTCCCCTGGCATAGGTTGTGCGGTATACTGTGCGGTAATCCCAGGGCTTCTTACTAGTCCCCTGGCATAGGTTGTGCGGTATACTGTGCGGTAATCACAGGGCTTCTTACTAGTCCCATGGCATAGGCTGTGCGGTATACTGTGCGGTAATCCCAGGGCTTCTTACTAGTCTCATGGCATAGGTTGTGCGTTATACTGTGCGGTAATCCCAGGGCTTCTTACTAGTCCCCTGGCATAGGTTGTGCGGTATACTGTGCGGTAATCCCAGGGCTTCTTACTAGTCCCGTGGCATAGGTTGTGCGGTATACTGTGCGGTAGTCCCAGGGCTTCTTACTAGTCCCATGGCATAGGTTGTGCTTTATACTGTGCGGTAATCCCAGGGTTTCTTACTAGTCCCGTGGCATAGGTTGTGCGGTATACTGTGCGGTAATCCCAGGGCTTTTTACTAGTCCCATGGCATAGGTTGTGCGTTATACTGTGCGGTAATCCCAGGGCTTCTTACTAGTCCCATGGCATAGGTTGTGCGGTATACTGTGCGGTAATCCCAGGGCTTCTTACTAGTTCCATGGCATAGGTTGTGCGGTATACTGTGCGGTAATCCCAGGGCTTCTTACTAGTCCCCTGGCATAGGTTGTGCGGTATACTGTGCGGTAATCCCAGGGCTTCTTACTAGTCCCCTGGCATAGGTTGATGCTAGAACACAGTGATACGGTATACTATGAAATAATTCCTGGAGGAATCGTGGTCGAGCCTCCCCCGTGCAGAACTCCTAACGTCTGAACTATTGAAGATCATGGATCCTGGGCTGCTGTGTGCGGGAACCCTCGTCACTGCGCAAGCATAGGAACACCGTGCATCTATAACAGTGCCATCACCCCTATAACAGTGCCATCACCCCTGTAACAGTGCCATCACCACAATAACAATGCCATCACCCCCATAACAGTGCCATCACCCCTGTAACAGTGCCATCACCACCATAACAGTGCCATCACCACCATAACAGTGCCATCACCACCATAACAGTGCCATCACCACCAAAACAGTGCTATCACCCCTATAACAGTGCCATCACCCCTGTAACAGTGCCATCAGCCCTATAACAGTGCCATTCCCCCATAACAGTGCCATCACCACCATAACAGTGACATCAACCCCATAACAGTGCCATCACCCCTATAACAGTGCCATCACCACCATAACATTGACATTAACCTCATAACAGTGCCATCACCACCATAACAGTGCCATCACCCCCATAACAGTGCCATCACCCCCATAACAGTGCCATCACCACCATAACAGTGCCATCACCCCCATAACAGTGCCATCACTCCTATAACAGTGCCATCACCCCCATAACAGTGCCATCACCCCCATAACAGTGCCATCACCCCTATAACAGTGCCATCACCACCATAACAGTGACATCAACCCCATAACAGTGCCATCACCCCTGTAACAGTGCCATCACCCCCTGTAACAGTGCCATCACCACCATAACAGTGCCATCACCCTTGTAACAGTACCATCACCCCTATAACAGTGCCATTCCCCCATAACAGTGCCATCACCCTCATAACAGTGCCAACACCCCATAACAGTTCCATCACCCCCATAACAGTGCCATCACCCCCATAACAGTGACATCACCCCTATAACAGTGCCATCACCCCCATAACAGTGCCATCACCCCTATAACAGTGCCATCACCACCATAACAGTGCCATCACCCCTGTAACAGTACCATCACCCCTATAAGAGTGCCATTCCCCCATAAAAGTGCCATCCCCCTCATAACAGTGCCATCACCCCCATAACAGTGCCATCACCCCTATAACAGTGCCATCACCACCATAACAGTGACATCAACCCCATAACAGTGCCATCACGCCTATAACAGTGCCATCACCACCATAACAGTGACATCAACCCCATAACAGTGCCATCACCCCCATAACAGTGCCAACACCACCATAACAGTGCCATCACCACCATAACAGTGTCATGACCACCATAACAGTGCCATCACCCCCATAACAGTGCCATCACCACCATAACAGTGCCATCACCCCTATAACAGTGTTATCACACCCATAACAGTGCCATCACCCCTGTAACAGTGCCATCACCCCTATAACAGTGCCATCACCCCTATAACAGTGCCATTCCCCCATAACAGTGCCTTCACCCTCATAACAGTGCCATCACCCCCATAACAGTGCCATCACCCCTGTAACAGTACCATCACCCCTATAACAGTGCCATTCCCCCATAAAAGTGCCATCCCCCTCATAACAGTGCCATCACCCCCATAACAGTGCCATCACCCCTATAACAGTGCCATCACCACCATAACAGTGACATCAACCCCATAACAGTGCCATCACCCCTATAACAGTGCCATCACCACCATAACAGTGACATCAACCCCATAACAGTGCCATCACCACCATAACAGTGCCATCAACCCCATAACAGTGCCATCACCCCTATAACAGTGTTATCACCCCCATAACAGTGCCATCACCCCTATAACAGTGTTATCACCCCCATAACAGTGCCATCACCCCTACAACAGTGCCATCTCCCCATAACAGTGCCATCACCACCATAACAGTGCCATCACCCCTATAACAGTGCCATCACCCCCATAAACAGTGTCATCACCACCATAACAGTGCCATCACCCCCATAACAGTGCCATCACCACCATAACAGTGTCATCACCCCTATAACAGTACCATAACTCCCAGAGCGGCACCACAAACCCCATAACCGTACCATCTATCCCATAACAGTGCCATCACCCCCATAACAGTGCCATTACCACCATAACAGTGCCATCACCACCATGACAGTGCCATCTATCCCTTAGCAGTGCCATCTATCCCATAACCGTACCATCTATCCCATAACAGTGCCATCACCCCCATGACAGTGCTATCTATCCCATAACAGTGCCATCACCTCCATGACAGTGCCATCTATCCCATAACAGTGCCATCTATCCCATAATCGTACCATCTATCCCATAACAGTGCCATCACCCCCATGACAGTGTCATCACCCCTATAACAGTACCTGGATGTGGTTGTTTGAATGGAAATGGACTACATAGGCACTGTGCTGCCACGGTTCTTTCATGGGGGCTGCGTGGGTATATTCATGTGGGCAGTGTGCTGACAATGTTCGTGGGTTTACTTTTATGGACTCATTTTGGGAATGTTGCCTGTACCTGTTGGCAGGAATAACATAGAAAAACACTTTCATGCCAGATATCTTTTCAGAGAAACAGTCTAAGGCTCGTTCTCATAAGTACAACATCTGCCTCTGTTTCCCTCTGCGTGAAATAGCGTGAACCTGGAGGATAGTTGAGGCCGTTTCATTTGTGGCATCAGGAAGAATCCTTTTTTTCTATTGCAAAACTGAGCCTGATGACCCGAACATATGTAAACCCGGCCATATCCAGTATACCAGTGTATGCTTCTATGTGAGATACGGTTAACCCTTTCCTGGTTTATGTTTTCTTTCTCCTCACCCATAATAATTTTATTTTTTGTCTGACAGAGCTGTATATAGGCTTATTTTTTGTTTGATAAATGTGCCTTACCATATAATGGATTACAAAAAATAAGAGAAATGTACAGAAATTAATTCCATATACAATGTAATGCCACCAGGTGCCTCTCGGGAGCGTTCCTCCGCTCATGGTTCATGGCCCAGTCCTGACCCTGTCTGCTCTTCTGAGGTAGTTCATCGCTTTCCAGCATGGGCTTTGTACTGTACTTCTGGCATCACTGCAGTTCCTCCACTATCCTCTAGGGGGTACGTGTTCTAGCCTTCTTAGATTAAAAGGGCTAGTGTGTTTCTCCTCCCCCTATCCTGTTTCTCCAGCACATATTTAAATGGAAACGCCAGGTAGAGGTTAAAAAAAAAAGAAACTTCTGCAGAAGCATAACGCATTACTTACCTGTCTATCCCAGTTTTGAAACTACCAAAAATCCATTTGTTTGGGGGGTTTTTGCTCTGTTTTGTGTTTCTGTTCTTCCTGGTTGAGCAGTTCCTAGAATGCAATGCTTTCCCTCATGTGATCATCACAGCCCCCAACCATTACAATCAGTAATATTAGTGCAGCAGCTGCTTCTGTTCGGTCAGAGATAGTGAATCAGTCAGGGTATTGGGTTATCCAGCCAAGCCTCCTGTGAGATCATGCCCTGCCCCCTGTCTGCATCATCAGCCTGATCTCAGCAAACACACACAATGTGAGACAGAGGCATGGAAGATTTGTCTCCTAGGGGGGGATAGCAGCAGGAGCAGGAGACAATGTAAATTGGCACAGGGGCAATTTTTTTCACTTCCTGGATTTCTATCAGCTACCAGTGTGGCAGAACCGTACAGATACAGTAATACATTGTATAGACACATCTATAAAACTTTTAATGTACTTTTAATAGAAAATATGTTTTTCTTATCTGGAGTTCCTCTTTAAAGCTGCTCCATCCATTCCTTCTTGCCTGAGAATTGTTGGTTTCTTATGTTTCTGAGTGAAGTTGTTGTTCCTGTGTTTGCTATTCCTTATATCCTTACCTGTGTCTGTTTCTCAGTCTACACTTGCCCGCCTCTCTCTGTACTGTTAGCCTCTGCTGTTGCCAACCAAGACTGTTTAACCTGCCTTTACTGCCTGATTCTCCGGGGCTTCGCAGTAGCAGTGTTTGGTTCCCAGGAAGAGCCGCTACCCACGGAGCATGGAGCAATCTGGTGTCCGCTAGCAGTAAAAATAAAGCTTCTGAATCCTGGAGTGGGATGGAGGGAGAAGACCTAGAGGGCACTAAGAATCTTGTGTCGGGTGTCATGAACAATATAACATTGAATGCGGCATCTGCCAGACACTGGAGGATGTTGTGAGTGTTTGTCCTGTCCTACCAGACGCAAAAATCTGTACTTATTGTACTATTGTGGTGATGAACTTATCGCTGTATTCAGGGCCGGTTTTAGACTAGATGTGGCCCTGGGCAAAGTTGAAGGTGGGGCCCCAAATGCTGAAATATTTTAGCAACAATTTAAGGTCCCCATACATGTTACTCTTTTGTTGCTGGTACCTGTTGCTCCTGGTGGGTTCGGCCATCAGCGTAAGGTGTATGGGGCTCTCTGGACAGTCCTCTGACAGATGATATCAGTGGACATAGGGGGTAGAGCTTGATGGAAAATCAACGCCCAACCTCTTTGTTCTCAGAGAGATAAGTCGGCATCAGATCTGTATGGCTATGGCTTTCCCCTCTCATAGAGAACACAGGAACACTCAGATGTGCCAAATTTCTGTGTATGGGGAGGACGGGACCGGATGGGACAGATAATTGTCAGCTGAAGGATTGTTCAGCCAGCAATTATTGGAAGTGTACGGCCACTTTTAAGGCCGTATTACACGGCCTGATATTCCGCAGAAGCGAGCGCCAATCTGGTAGAATGGAGCTCGCTTAGAGAGCCTACTACATGGCTCTTTTATGATGCAGCAAAAGCTATGGAGGAGATTTATCAAACTGGTGTAAAGAAGAATTGGCTCAGTTGCCCCTAGCAACCAATCAGATTCCACCTACTTAGAATGTGAGTAATGAAAGGTGGAATCTGATTGGTTGCTAGGGGCAACTGAGCAAGTTTCATTTTACACCATGTTTGATAAATTTCCCCCCCTATGTGTATATATACAGTATATCATTAGTGATGTGTGTGCAATCCTTGCTGTATATAGTAAACAATAAAGATATATACTACCTGATTAAGGTCCCCCGGTGTCCTCAGGCCTTGTCTGTGATATATACTACCTGATCATGTTCCCCAGTGTCCTCTCAGAGCGATAGCGTCCTGATTCGGACAATTTTCGCTCCATGTATTAGGGCCCTTACTCAGTTCAGAAGGTTACATGCCGGGACTGCCGCTATATGCCAGGACTGCCGCTACATGTCAGGACTGCAGCTACATTATGGGTCTGCCGCTACATGTCGGGACTGCCGCTACATGTCGGGACTGCCGCTACATGTCAGGACTGCCGCTACATGTCAGGACTGCCGCTACATGTCGAGACTGCCGCTACATGTCGGGAATGCCGCTACATGCCGGGACTGCCCCTACATGCCGGGACTGCCGCTACATTATGGGACTGCCCCTACATTATGGGACTGCCCCTACATGGCAGGACTGCCGCTACATTCTGGGACTGCCGCTACATTCTGGGACTGCCGCTACATTATGGGACTGCCACTACATGCCAGGACTGCCGCTAGTGGTGTAAACACAAGAACTATTTATATGAATTGCATTAAAAAAATAAAATAAAAAAATCACTATAATCAGGACCAAATATTACCTCCATACCGTTATT